>NC_057862.1:665859646-666215479 GCF_019393635.1 Dromiciops gliroides
GCCGGCTTGTGTTTGGGGAAAGTGGGTAGTGTTTTTGATTGCCACAAGCTTCTCTTTGAAATATCTTTGTATATTTTGCCCAGGGAGTGGGGGAAGGATTAGGCAGGTGAGATCTGGTTGCAGAGCGATCCCTACCCCAAAGAAAATACAGAAAATGCAAAGAACTCACAAACAAGAACAGAAAACACAATGACTCACAATGGTTCGTAAATAACCAATATAATTCTCCTTGTTATTCAGTTGTGTCCCACTCTTTGTGACCCCATCGACCACAGCATGACAGGATCTTCTACCTTCATTATCTCTTGAAATCTGTCCAAGTTCCCGATGCTGAGTGAAGTGAGCAGAATCAGGAGAACACTGTACACAGCAACATTGTGTGATGATCAACTGTGATTCTCAGCAATACAATTTCAAAGACTCATGATGGAAAATGTTCCCCATATCCAGAAAAAAGAACTGTGGAATCTGAATACAGATTGAACCAAACTGTTTCTACTTTTTTCTTTTTAAGTTTTTCTCTTTTGTTCTGATTCTTCTTTCACAAAATGACTAATGCAGAAATATGTTTAATGTGATTGTACATGTATAACCTATGTCAGATTGTTTTCTGTCTTGGGGAAGGGGGAGGGAAGGGAAGGGAAGGAGGGAAAAAATCTGGAACTCAAAAGTCTTATAAAAACAAATGTTGAAAACCATCTTTACATGTAACTGGAAAGTAATAAAATAATTTTATGATAAAAAAAGAAATCTGTCCAAGTTCATGTTCATTGTTTCCAGGGCACCATCCACCCACTTCATTCTTCAGCTGTCCCCTTTTCCTTTTGCCTTCAATCTTTCCTAACATCAGGGCTTTCCCCCATGGGTCCTGTCTTCTCATTATGTGGGCAAAGTACTTAAGTTTCAGTTTCAGTATTTGATCTTCCTGAATCAATCCCTGTAAGTATTGACTGAATTGATTTCCTTGCTGTCCAAGGACTCTCAAAAGTCTTCTCCAGCAACACAATTTGAAAGCATCGATTCTGTGGCACTCAACTTTCCTTATAGTCCAACTCCTACAGCCATTTACTGCTCCTGAAAAAAACATACCCTTGACTATACAGATCTCTGTCAGCTGGGGGTTATCTCTGCTTTTTAGTATGCTGTCCATATTGCTATAGCTTTCCTTCCAAGGAGCAAGTGTTTTTTAATTTCATGGATGCAATAATTCATCCACAGTGACCTTCGAACCCACAACTATAAAATCCGACACTGCTTCCATTTTTTTCTTCCTCTATTTGCCAGGAAGTGATAGGACCAGTTGCCAAGGTCTTAGCTTTTTTTTTTTTAAATGTTAACCTTAAAGCCACTATTATACTTTCCTCTTTCACCTTCATCAAGAGACTTCTTAATTCCTCTTTACTTTCTGTAATCAGAGTTGTATCATCTGCATATCTGAGATTGTTGATATTTCTCCCAGAGACCTTAATTCTGGCTTTTGATTCACCTAGCCTGGCATTTCTATGATGTACTCTGCATTTAAGTTAATTAAATAAGGTGACAACGTACAGCCTTGTCATACTCCCTTTCCAATCTTTTTTTAAAAATAAAAGTATTTTATTATTTTCCAGTTACATGTAGAGATAGTTTTCAACATTTGTTTATATAAGAATTCCAATTTCAAATTTTTCTCCCTCCCTCCCCTCCCCCCCCAGACAGCAGGTAATCTGATATAGGTTATATATACATAATAACATTAAACATATTTCTGCATTAGTCATGTTATAAGAGAAGAATCAGAGCAATGACGAAAAACCTCAAAACAGAAAACCCACAGCACCAAAAACAAGAGAAATAGTATGGTCCAATCAGCATCCATATTCCATAGTTCCTTTTTTTTTTTCCCTGTATTTGGAGATCCCCTTCCATCATGAGTCCCCTGGAACTCTTCTGTACCATTGCATTGGTGAGAAGAATCCAGTCCATCACAGTAGATCAACACACAATGTTGATGATACTGTGTACAGTGTTCTTCTGGTTCTGCTCATCTCACTCATCATCAGTTCATGCAAGCCCTTCCAGGTTTCTCTGAACTCTTCCTGCTCATCATTTCTTACAGCACAATAGAATTCCATTACATTCATATACCACAACTTGTTCAGCCATTCCCCGATTGATGGACAGCCCCTCAATTTCCAATTCCTCGCCACCACAAAAAGAGCAGCTGTTAATATTTTCGTACACTCCCTTTCCAATCTTAAACCAATCAGTTGTTTCATGTTCATTTTTGTTGCTTCTTGGACTGCATAGTTTCCCCAAGAGACAAGTAAGATGATCCGGTGCTCTCTCGTCTCTTTGAAGATTTGCCACATCTTGTTGTGATTCACCTAGTCAAGGGCTAAAGTGTAGTCAATGAAGCAGAAGTAGATGTTTTTCTGGAACTCCCTTGCTCTCTCCATAATCCAATGAATGTTGACAATTTGGTCTCTAGTTCTTTTGCATCTTGGAAAATCAGCCAGCTCTTCTAGTATTTCTCAATTCACATATTGCTAAAGCCAAGCTTGCAGATTCTTAAGCAAAACCTTGTTGGTGTATGTGAAATGAGTACAACTTCTCAGTAATGTGAACATTTCTTGGCACTGCCGTTCTTTAGGATTGGGATGTAAACTGATCTTTTCCTTATTATCAGGTAAATCCTACTTAAAAAAAAAAGGTTTTATGGATGACTTTTATTTTTATGAGCATTCTACTCGATTCCCCAACTCCTGTAACTTTGTAAAACAATTGAGCAAACTATCGACATGGAAGCTTCATCTAACAGAATATTTAATACTACACACTCATGGTTCCCTACCTCTTCAAGAAAAAGGGAGATTCACTGCTTCATCTCTTCTCTGGAGTCCCATCTCTTTTTTTGTTTTTGTTTTTTGCAGGGCAATGAGGGTTAAGTGACTTGCTCAAGGTCACAAAGTTAGTAAGTGTCAAGAGTCTGAGGCTGGATTTGAACTCAGATCCTCCTGAATCCAGGGCCAGTGCTTTATCCACTGTGCCACCTAGCTGCCCCCTCCCATCTCATTTAACTAGCAGCTAGATGGCTGCAACTCAAAGACTCCAAAGAGGTAAAATTTGATGATGCTATTTTCTCATACTCTTCTTTGGAATTCCTTGTTTGTGCCTAACATGTGTCTCTCCATTGCCCTTCACATGATACTCATTTCTAATTCTTCAGACATATCCTCAGTCACTGAAACTTAATCAGGAATCATCTCTAATTTCCTCAACAAAGTACCAGAGGGCATGTCCATACCCTCCATAGGAAGATGTTTTCAAAAACCTAGGAAAAAGTTTATCAAGGTAATTGGGGAGGGGAGAACCTCTCAATGAGATTATTTCTAAGGAGCCTACAACCTGGGCCAGATACCTCATGGGTACCAAGCAGATAGGAACATTTTATATATAAAACTTTGTATGGGGGTTGTGCAAGATTTTGCCAACTTTTTGTACTTTGCTACCCATTAACTAAGGAATTTGCTCAATTGCTTTGCAGTGATCCATCTAGATAACATTTTGATCTTTTCTATCAGATTATAGTAGTACATCCCGTTCTATAAGACTCTTTGAAGCTCTTCTAAGGACATTAGCCTTGCCCTTGGCTTGGAAAATATGCATTTGATTAAGAAATTCTTGAATTTTTAGGGTCCCTAATCATTTGTCATCCAACATAGGGGTAGAGAGATCTCATTAATTCCTCTCAGAGTTCTTTTTTTTTTTTTTGGAGGCAATTGGGGTTAAGTGACTTGCCCAGGGTCACACAGCTAGTAAGTGTCAAGCGTCTGAGGCCGGATTTGAACTCAGGTCCTCCTGACTCTAGGGCCGGTGCTCTATCCACTGTGCCACCTAGCTGCCCCTCAGGGTTCTTTTTAATGTTTTTTGTTTTTGTTTTTGCAAGGCAATGAGGATTAAGTGACTTGCCCAGGGTCACACACCTAGTTGTGCCAAGTGTCTGAGGCTGGATTTGAACTCACGTCCTCCTGAATCCAAGGCCAGTGCTTTATCCACAGCACCTAGCTGCCACCAGGGTTCTTTTTTAGAACACTGATGACCATTATAGATAGATTGATAGATAGAAAATGTATTAAGTGTCTGCTATGTTCCAGGCACTGACCTATAGTTTGGGAATACAAATACAAGCAAAAAAGATAAGGGGCAGCTAGGTGGCACAGTGGATAAAGCACTAGCCCTGGATTCAGGAGGACCTGAGTTCAAATCCGGCCTCAGACACTTGACACTTAACTAGGTGTGTGACCCTGAGCAAGTCACTTAACCCTCATTGTCCCACCAAAAAAAAAAAAAAAAAGATAGGCCTTGCTCTCAGAGAGCTTACATTCTAATGAAGGAAGACAACAGATAAAAGGGAGATAGAAAATGGGAGGAGGAAGTTATTGAATAAAATAATGCATTCACATAAGATTCATTGATTTTTTTTGTTTTTATATCACAATTATTACCCCAAATGCCAGCCCTTTGCAATTGAACCATACCTTATGATATAGAAAAAAATCAGGTAAGCATAACTAACCATTGCAGTGACCACTTGTTGTTCAGTTGCATTGGATTCTTGGGTTTGCCATTTCCTTCTCCAAGTGACCATATTTGATGGTGAATACAACATTCTACATCCATACAAAATTCTCATCCATAGTTGAGATGGGAGAAGCATGTTTTGGTATCTCTTCTCTGGTACCAAGGGTGGAGAGTTTAGCTACCTTCCATTGTTGTTTTTTATTGAAACTATTAGTTATTGTCTTTTTTGTTTGTTTTTCAGGGCAATGAGGGTTAAGTGACTTGCCCAAGGTCACACAGCTAGTGAGTGTCAAGTGTCTGAGGCCGGATTTGAACTCAGGTCCTCCTGAATCCAGAGCCGGTGCTTTATCCACTGCACCACCTAGCTGCCCCCTACAGTTATTGTCTATATTGTCCTCTTCTACTTTCTCCTCTCTGTATCAGTTCATAGAGGTCTTCCTGTGCTTCTCTGAATTCTTCATGTTTATCCTTTCTTACTGAATAATAATATCCCATTATATTCCTATACCACAATTTGGTCAGTCAGTCTCCAAATTCAGGGCACTCACTTTGCTTCCAGTGTTTTGCTACCACAAAAGGTGCTGTTTGGAATAGCATGTGGAGAGTTTCTTTATGTTTTTGATCTACTTGAAGTCACCTGTTTTCAGTGTACTCAAGTGATGCGAACTGCTTTTACCCAAACTAGGTTACTTTCACATTGACCCCTATTTTGACTTGCTCTGAATCTACACAGCCATTTACCCTTAAGACCAAGCCTCCAACCAAGCCATCAGAATTCTCTTGTCCTAAGGTCAAGGGCCCTGGAATGGGTCCATCAATATGGCTTCTATTCCTGTCAAATGATCATCATGGAACAGAACTATGATGCTCAAATCAGGAAGCTTTCGGCAGGAAAAGACACTTAGATAAGTGGGAACATCTGTTGGAAGACCCACAGCACCCACTTTATGTCATCATGGACTGTGAAGGGAAGTATGGGAGCTGGGCCTAGATGTAGTTAGGAGATGACTAAGGCAATTACCAATTAAGACAATAGGTCCGGGGCAGCTAGGTGGCGCAGTGGATAAAGCACTGGCCTTGGATTCAGGAGGACCTGAGTTCAAATCTGGCCTCAGACACTTGACACTTAACTAGCTGTGTGACCTTGGGCAAGTCACTTAACCCTCATTGCCCCATTAAAAAAAAAAAGACAATAAGTCCCCAAGGCAGAATTTCTAGAGATATGAGTTCAGTTTACTACAGGGCTTGGTTGGCGTTTGACAAGGAAATGACCCAGGGAGCAAGGAGAAGCATGGCTGGAACCTGGCCTAGATGTAGACTGAGAGGTGGAAGAGGTTTTAGAGAGGACATATGATCTAATCTTCTCGTGTGCTGTGTATGTGGGGCACAGCCAGGGCAAAAGTATGGAGGTGGGAGATGGTGTGTTGTGAATAAGGGATGGAGAAGAGGACAAGCTGTCTGGATCGAAGAGTTTAGGAAGGAGAGTCATGTCCACTGAGGCTGGAAGGATGGTGGAGGGCAGCTTGTGGAGGGTTCAAGGCTAAACAGGGCTGTGTATATCTGGGTTCTAGAGGCAATAGGAAGCCCTTGGAGTTGGAGAGATGGGGAGAGCATTTGTGTAGAATATAAGCACAAAACATGTCCCTTGCATGCCTTAGAGTCATCTTAGGAAAACGGTTGGAAGTTCTTGAGTCCTCCTAGTCTATGTGAGCAGAGTAAGAACAGCAACCTCTGGGAGCGTCACTTCCTAGGGAGAGGCCTGGGTGGGTGCTGTGGGACAGAAGATATGGGACCTGGGGTTCATTCCTACTTCAGATACTTACTAGCTATGTGACCCTAGGCAAGTCACTCTCCCTATCTGAGCCTTAGTGGTAATAATAGCATCTATTCACAGGGTTGTTATAAGACTCAAATGAGAGAATGTGAGTGACAAGCTTTGCAAGCTTTAAAGCCCAATGTAAAATGTCACCTTTTATAATATAATATTATTATTAACCACATGGTGTTGGACTCTGTCTCTTCCTGTCTCCATCATGCCTTAGCCTGACCCACCATCTTGACCTCAAACCCTTGCTCACCCAGACCCATAACAAGAGTCTCCTCTCTTGCCTCAACCTCTAGGCTACTCAAGTGTCCCCTGTCGGCATGACCTCTCCAGATTGACTGGACTCCTGGCTCTGGCCCCTTCTCACCAGCTGCAATCTGGGGCTGCTTATACCCCAATGTGATAGAAAGGGAATACCCTTGACAGGAATGGGGAAGATGGAGAGGAAGCTAGTTTGTTACGGAAGATAATGGTTTCTCTTTTAAACCTTTGAGTTGACACACCAGAAAATAGAAGAGGAAATTCTTGTTTTCTTCTGCATCAGCCTCGAAGCAACCTCAGTTACCCTCTATCTCCAATCGGTTCCTGATCCCAAGTTGATAGTTCTGCCTTTGTCATGGAAGCCCTGGATAGAAACTCACTGCCAGCAGGGATCCTTCGATCCTTCGTTCTAGGATCCATCCCTAGCTCCTGTTATAGTTATAGCTATCCTCTCTATAGCATTTTATATGATCTCATTTTGTCCTCACAACATCCCTGGGGAGGCAAGTGCTATTATTATTATTACCCCCATTTTACAGATGAGAAAACCGAGGCAGACAGAGATTATGCAGCTTGCCCAGGGTTACCCGGATGGTAAGTGTCTGAGGCTGGATCGACTCAGCTCTTCCTGACTCACAAGTTGAGCCTTCTATCCACGGAGCTACCTACCTGTCACTAATATTAATGTCAGTGCAACATGCCTGGCAGATGGTAGGCTCTTCGTGAATACTTGGTGATTAGTTGCCTGGATTACTCTTGTCAAACAGTTTCAAAAAGTAAATGAGATCATGTGTGGGAACTTAAGCTGGTCATTTCTAACATAGGGCTTTCCACATAGTAGTGACTTTCTACTTGTTGGTTGAGTTGGGCCTCCAGAATAAGGCAGAACCGAAAGAGGAATGAGAGCTGGTCCTAGAAGCAATTCCAGTACTGTAGAGGAGCTGACTAGAGGAGGTCACAAAGGAAGAGGGCCCCCTCATTTGAGCTCCGCTGGCTTCATGCTTGTGGCCCAGAACTTGAGACACTGTGTACAGTTCTCAGCTCAGGAACAGAATGTTTCCCCATGAGAATCTCACTGGCCTCAGGGAGCAAAGCTGTGACCTTGGCCCCATTATCTGGGTGTACTAACTATTCAAAGGAATGGACTGGCCCAGATGGTCTCAGCCCAGGGATGGTGGCAGGAGATCAAATACTTATGTGTTTGTGGGGGGTGGGGGAGTGGGGTGGGAGCAGCTTGGCTCTGTATGCAAAGATCTGGATTGAGCCAGATCTCAATTATTCAGTAGCCAGTAATCCAGGTGGTGACCCCCACACCCCTGTTGCTTCTCCCTCATAGGAGTTTGATTGTAGAGCTGGAAAGCACCTCAGAGGCCATCTAATTCCATCCTCTCATTTTTACAGTTGAGTAAACTGAGGCCCAGGGATCTTAAATGATTTCCTCATCAGTGGCCTCTGGTCCAGAGGTCTTGTTACTGGATCTCCCCCACCTACATTTTATTTGTTTGTTTTTGAGGGGCAGTGGGGGTTAAGTGACTTGCCCAGGGTCACACAGCTAGTAAGTGTCAAGTGTCTGAGGCTGGATTTGAACTCAGGTCCTCCTGAATCCAAGGCCAGTGCTTTATCCACTGAGCCACCTAGCTGCTTCCTAGGGTATATTTTTAAAATGTAGGTGGAAGGGGCAGCTAGGTGGCTCAGTGGATAAAGCACCAGCCCTGGATTCAGAAGGACCTGAGTTCAAATCCAGCCCCAGACACTTGACACTTAACTAGCTGTGTGACCCTGGGTAAGTCACTTAACCCTAATTGCCCTGCAAAAATAAAAACAAAAATATACCCCAGTCCATCAAACTATAGGGCCTCACCATAAAATGATCACACCACTTGTCTTACCTCCCTCCCAGAGTTGTGAGAGCTGCTACATGGATATAATTCAGGGAAATGCACTTTGAAAGTCTAAATTGGAGAGAAGAGAAGACTTTCAAAAGCCATCCAGGGGCTTTTGCTCATTTTTTACTCTTTCTCTGGTTAGTCCTCTTGCTTCACCATCAGGAAAGATCCACCAGCACCAGGCCTGAAATCGGCCCCAGTTGTTCTTTGCTCTGGTTGTCAGCCAACCCCTCTTTTCAGGAGCACAGAATGGAAGAATGAAAACGAGGCTCTAGAGATCTTTTAGTTTAGCTTTCCCATCTTATTGGTGAAGAAACAGTGCCAGAGAAAGTGATGGGACTCGACCAATGGGACACAGTGATTTAGAAAGAGAGCATAGGTTGCTCCAGTCGCCAGGGAGAGATAGATCCGGGCTAGAGAATAGTCTAGAACCATATGGCTGGACAGAGGTCTGGAAAAATAAAGGGCTCTTTAATTAAAGTCATTTACTCATCCAACAAAGTTGGTCTATGTATCCATGAGGTGTAATGGGAAAGAACACTTGATTTGGAGTCAGATGACCTAGGTTTCAATCTTATCTCTAATATTTGTGACCTTGGGCTAATCAATCAATCAATATTGGCAATACCCCCACTCCTGCTGTCTCCTCCTCCTCTCATTGGTGAGTTTTGCTCCAGAACCAAGCCAACCATGCTCATTTCTAACCAGGCTCAGCCCCCAACTCTCTGAACCATTTTTCCACTTACTTAGATTTAATGAATTAAAAAAAAAGAAGATATAGGGGCAGCTAGGTAGCACAGTGGATAGAGTACCGGCCCTGGATTCAGGAGGACCTGAGTTCAAATCCGACCTCAGACACTTAACAATTACTAGCTGTGTGACCCTGGGCAAGTCACTTAACTCCAATTGCCTCATCAAAAAAAAACAAAACAAAACAGAAGATATAGAGAAGAAACAAAGGCAGGTAAGAGATGATGAACACCAAAGCACGGCACAATACTATATGCATAGTGTCAGGATGAGATGAGGTTATTAATGAATGCTAAGGACAAGAAGGGAGAGAAGGAAGAAAACAACTATGTGCCAGGCACTGTGCTAAATGCTTTACAAATATTATCTCATTTGATTCTCACAACAACATGCAGGGCAGGTGCTGTCTATTGGCTTCCCACTTCTCCCTTTGCCGTCTATGACCAAACCTTGCAACGACCTCCAATCCCTTGACCCCTCAACTCTCTCCCAATCCATCTCTCTTGCACTAGCTACACTCTCCTCCATTCCCCATCTCATCCCCTTGGTGGACCTGCTCAACACTACACTGTCCTCTCCTCTTGAGTCCCTAGCCCCCTTATCATTCTACTAATTGGTCTCAGCCTTGGACCACTCCCACCATTTGTTATTTTTGTTCCTACACATGTGCTGTTGGAGGAAGGTGGAGAAACTCATGCAACTATGTTATATGACCTCAACTGGGCCCTCACTGCTGCTAGGCAATCCTTCTATGCCTTCCTAAATCACTCACTATTTCACTCACCACAGGGACTCTTCCTTTTCTTGACCCTTTCAAACCTTACAGGGCTTTCCCTCCCTGATTCTGTCAGTGAAGAACCTTGCCTCACATTTTACTGAAAACATTGAGACCATTGGTTGAGAGCTCCTTCTTCCCTCATTCTCATCTCATCACTCAGATGCCTTCAGCCGCTATTTCCTCATTCACCCTTGTCTCATGTGAAGAAGTGACCTTGCCAAGGCAAACAAACCCTTCTATTGGCACAGGTGATCCCACAGGTGTCTCCTCCAACAAACACATCGCTCCCTCTATCATCCCCATTCTCTCATCTAACGTCAATCTCTTTCTCTCTACTAGCTGCTTCTTTACTGCATAAAAACATGCCATGCTCCCCTATCTTCAAAACACCTTCACCTGATCCTTTTATCCTCACTATCATCCCATTACTCTTTTCCCTTTTGTGGTTAAATTTCTTGAGAAGGCCATCAACAATAAGTGTCTGAACTTCCTCTCCTTTTGTTGTTTTCTTCACTCTCTACAAACTGGATTCTGACCTCATTATTCCACTAAAACTGTTCTTTCCAAAGTTACCAATGACCTCTTTTCTTTTCTTTTTTTTTTTTTTAGTGATGCAATTGGGGTTAAGTGACTTGCCTAGGGTCACACAGCTAGTAAGTGTTAAGTGTCTGAGGCCGGATTTGAACTCAGGTACTCCTGACTCCAGGGCCCATGCTCTATCCACTGCACCATCTAGCTGCCCCGCCAATGACCTCTTAATTGCCAAACCCAATGGCTTTTTCTCAAGGCCCATTTTCTTCAGTTGCTCTGCAGCCTTTGACACTGTTGATCACCCTCTTCTCCTTGAAACTCTCTTCTCTCTAGGTCTTTACAACACCACTCACTCCTGGTTCTCCTCCTACTTTCAATAAACTCCCTGTGACCTCTAGGACCCTTGCTTGGCACTCAAAGTTCTTCAAAACCAAACCTCTGGGGCAGCTAGGTGGTGCAATGGATACAGCACCAGCCCTGGAGTCAGGAGGACCTAAGTTCAAATCTAGGCTCAGACCCTTGACACTTACTAGCTGTGTGACCCTGGGTAAGTCACTTAACCCCAATTGCCTCACCAAAAAAAAAAAAGAAGAAGTTAAGGGGGCAGATAGGTGATGCAGTGGATAAAGCACTGGCCCTGGAGTCAGGAGGACCTGAGTTCAAATCTGGGCTCAGACACTTGACACTTACTAGCTGTGTGACCCTGGGCAAGTCACTTAACCCCAATTGACTCACCAAAAAAAAAAGAGAAGAAGACATTAAGGGGGCAGCTAGGTGGTACAGTGGATAAAGCACTGGCCCTGGATTCAGGAGGACTTGAGTTCAAATTTGGCCTCAGACACTTGACACTGACTAGCTGTGTGACCCTGGGCAAGTCACTTAACCCTCATTGCCCTGAAAAAAAACAAAACCTGATCTGGAAAGAAGTTAAAACTCCCCATGAAAGAGTACATTGCCCTGCTTTGGCAGCTCTGAGTTCAGTTCCCTTCTAAAGGGAATTCATGATTCACGGGCTCTTCTGAGTGCTTTGTGTGTTTATTTTTGGATTTATGTGAATACTTGGCATCTTCTGCATTTTCTGTGTGGTGCAATAAAGGCTGCTCCTTACCTCAGATTCATTTGCTAACTTGTGTGCTTATAATAGAAGGTGGGGGCCCTAGTCACCTACATTTATGGATACGGAGGCAGATTTGGAGATTTCCCAGAGTAAACTCTGGACGGGACTTAATGAACCAAAACAAGATACTGCTGCTCTGGGGTTACCCATAAGACTAGATGAAGTCACTGGGAGCACAGAACGTGGAGAGGACTGAGTGATGGGTTCATTATGTACATGCTTTTAACTTCCTAGTGTCAGGAAAGAGGAGCCATGTGGCCAAGTGCTGGCGGTTCTTGAATGCTTGTCTTTTGGAGCAGAGGACTGTGTGTGGCCATCGCAGCAAAGAACCAGGCCACAATACAGAAGATCCACATGTCCAGAGTCATGGAGCTGGCCAGCTCACCCAGATACACCTCCTAAAGATACTCTTGCTTCAATACCTGATTGTCAGCAGTGCTGAACGTGTGTCCTTGCTGATAATGATATTATAGCATGTACAGTTCAGTGCCATTTGAATACTCCAGCGGCCCAGTGGATCTCTTATCTCCCTGAGGAGGGTATTTCCCCCAACAATGCAGATCATAACCTCTCCGTGTCTTCGACCCTACGGGGCCCTTGTTCATATCCTTCCATTGGTTTACCTTGGGGATAGACATGGACACCCATGGAGGGAACATGCAAGCTGCCTATCTGCTCTCGTTTTCTTTTTTTTTCTTTTAGCAACAAACATTTATTTTATTTTTTCCAGTTACATGCAGGGGTAGTTTTCAACATTCATTTTCATAAGATTTAGAGTTCCAAAATTTTCTCCCTCCCTCCCTCCCTTTCCTCCCTTCTCCACAAGACAGCAACCAGGTTGTATATGTACAATCCACAAGTGTTCTTTTTATCAGGTCTTTCTATGGGGGTGCATAGTAGGCTTAATCATTAGTTCCCTGGGATTGTCTTGGATCATTGCACTGCTGAGAGTAGCTAAGTCATTCACAATTACTTATTGAACAATACTGCTGTCACTATGTACAATGTCCTCCCAGCTCTGCTCACTTCACTATACAACAATGTTCATTAGTCTTTCCAGGTTTTTCTGGGATCATCCTGTTTGTCATTTCCTATAGCACCAGTCCATTCCACTACAATCATATAACACAGCTTCTTCCATCATTTCTCAATTGATGGACATTTCCTTGATTCTTGATTCTTAGCCTCCACCAAGAGTTGCTATCAATATTTTTTGTACAATTTTTCCCCCTTTTCTCTTTTTCATGATTACTATTGCTGTTTCCCTTCCATTCTCTTCCCTTTCACCCATAATATTTATTCTATTGTCCGTCTTCTTTCATCCTATCACTCTTCAAAAGGGATTTGCTTCTGTCTGTCCCCTCCCCCACAGTGCCATTCCTTCTTTTGCCCCTCTCTCTTTATCCCCTTCCCCTCCTATTTTCCTATGGGGTTAGAGAGATTACTCCATCCAATTGAGTGTGTACATTATTCCCTCCTTGAGCCAATTCTAATGAGATTGAGGTCCTTGAGCCTTTTCTGATGAGTGTAAAATTCATTTACTACCCTGCTCCTCTCCCATCTCTTCCCCCACTCCATAAGTCTTTTCCTGTTTCTTTCATGTAGGATTTCACCTCTGCCCTTCCCCCTCCCCCAGTGCATTCCCCTCACCCCTCAATTTAACCCTAAAGATATCATCATGGGGCAGCTAGGTGACACAGTGGACAAAGCATTACCCCTGGACCCAGGTGGATCCCAGCCAAAACCTGGCCTCAGACATAAGACAGTCACCCACTGTATGACCCCAGGCATGTCCCCCAACTCCAATTTTTTATAGTTCTCTAGGGTCTTGTATTTGAAAGTCAAATTTGCCATTCAGTTCAGGTCTTTTCATCACACACACACACACACACACACACACAAAAAAAATCCGAAAGTCCTCTTTTTCATTAAAGTCCCATTTTTTCCTCTGAAATATTATGATGAGTTTTGCTGGGTAGGTGATTCTTGGTTGTAATCCCAATTCTTTTGCCCTCTGAAATATCATATTCCATGCCCTCTGGTCCTTTAATGTAGAAGCTGCTAGATCTTGTGGCATCCTGACTGGGGCTCCACAGTACTTGAATTCTTTCTTTTTGGCAGCTTGCAATATTTTCTCCTTGACCTGAGAGCTCTGGAATTTGGCTATAGTATTCCTAGGAGTTTTCTTTTTGGGATCTCTTTCTGGAGGTGATCAGTGGATTCCTTCAATTTCTATTTTAGCTTCTTCACAATTTTCCTTGAGAATATCTTGGAAGATGATGTCTAAGCTCTTTCTTTGATCATGGTTTTCAGGTAGACCAATAATTTTCAAATT
The DNA here is from genome assembly GCF_019393635.1 of Dromiciops gliroides. Lineage (NCBI taxonomy): Eukaryota > Metazoa > Chordata > Mammalia > Microbiotheria > Microbiotheriidae > Dromiciops > Dromiciops gliroides. The sequence goes on from NC_057862.1 coordinate 665,873,693, forward strand.
ATCTCTCCTGGACCTATTTTCCAGGTCAGCAGTTTTTCCCAGAAGATATTTCACATTGCCCTCTATTTTTTAATTCATTTGGATTTGCTTTATTGTGTCTTGGTTTCTCATAAAGTCACTGGCTTCCATTTGTTCAATCCTAATTCTTAGGCAATTATTTTCATCAGAGAGCTTTTCCATTTGGCTTTTGTAACGATTGGAATGACGCCACCTGCTGGATACTTACTGTAGAAGAGTTCTGCCCATGAAGCGAAGGTCTTTGAGGGCAAGACCAGGAGTCTTTTCTTTGGCGGGAGGAAGTGACGCGGACTAGTGGGAGGAGGAAGGAAGAGACTGGCGCTCAGTCTCGCGCTCTTTCCTCTGGACTCTGGTGGAGAAGGGAGCTAGAAATGTGCTCTCCCTTTAATAGATAGGAATCTAGGCCTTTCTCTCTCTCTTTACCAAATTCTTATTCTCCTTAATAAATGCTTAAAAGTCTAACTCTTGCTAAAGCTTATAATTGATTGGCGACTACTCATTAGATATTTTAGACAGTTTAGCTAGAATTTTAGCCCTTAACAGATGGCTGACCACGAAGAGGAAAGCTAAACCTCAGTCTTCTTCTGATCTTCTGGTTGGGTAAGAAATTTCCCCTCCCTCTCCCTTTAACTGCTAAGTACGGGTGTACTGGCTGTGTTTCCCTTTAAATTTTTTCGAATGGACCTTTTAAACTCCCTAATTATCCTATTTTTGATTTTAGTCTGTTTAACCAGACAAATGGGAGATAAGATCATGTTAATGCTTTGTTTTTGTGGATTTTCTATTTTTCTTTTTATTTTTGTTAAAAGAGCCAGCAACTTACTCACACAAGGAAATATCTCCCCCTCTCCCAACCATGCATTTTCAGAGAAACCTGAAGAGATTCCTGCAGCTTTTCCCAGTTCTAACACTAATTGTTGCTCTAATTTTGCATGCCTGGAGGCAATGACCCACCCTCTAGTAGCTTTTAATCCCCTAGCACCTGGAGGCAACGTGGGGGAAGAGGAATCCAGGCCTGAGTACAAAATCAAGTGTGATTCAAATTGCTCTGGTCCCTCCCCTCCTCCCCAGACCCCACCCTCTACTCCTCCCATGGCCAAGCCCATTGCTTCCCCGGCCTGGGAAGTCCAGAGAAGTGATGCGCATGCTCAACTTTCTCTAACTACATTTGCAGCTTCAGGCTCAGCCCTTCCCCAGCCTGGCTGTGCTTCTGAGACAACCTTAAAAAGCCCTTTAAATTCCACATATGCCCGTTTTGTTCATAATTTTGCTAACCTACTTTTGTCTTTAATTAGTAATTTTATAAAGCATTTGTATGGTGAAAAGCCCGACAGACAATATAGAGGGGTTAAAGAAGAAAAACTTAAGCTGAATAAGAATGACAATCAACATAGTTCAAGACTCTGCTTCTTTTGCCATGGAAGGGTATATATTTTACAGAAATGTAGAAGTAAGCAGCAAGGTATTGATATGAGTATTGGGGATTTTAGATATCGGAATCAAGAGTGTTCTGAATTCACTCAGATTATTAATGTCAGTTCAGAGGTTACGTAGGATTTCTATGCTATTACATATACATTTTGGAATTAATGGTATAGGTTTATTTTCATAGAGATTTTAATGCTTTTGAGATTGTGTCTTATACTTAGTTTCTAAAACAAGGAGAATATTTGTAAAAGCTTTTTATAGTCATGCGATCAAGTTTATATTTTGTAATACTCTTATTAATATTAAGTTCATATTCATTTAGATTTCCCTAGTTTGAATTTCATTGTCTTTTATTATTCCACGTGTATTTTCTTCTATTCATTCATCTATCTAATTTTGAAACATGGTTTTGATTTCATAATACAATGTTAATTCTAGGAGTATTGTGCTCCCATATTCTGAGTTATTTGTTTTTGCTATTTTTTCTCAACTGATTATTTGATCAAACTCTTTAAAGCATTTCCCTGGCAAATTGTTTGCCATGGCAAGTGTAAATTGATTCTAGAAGTATTATTTTTGATAAGCATATTCCAAAAAAAAAGAAAAAAGAGAGGAACATTTGTAAAAGTTGTCTTTGAGATTGTGTTGTGCTTTAACTTGTATTCAAATATGTTCTGATTTTTCACAAAAGTAATTGTATACTAAGTAAAAAAAAAGGTATTATTTGAAATTGTTGCATAATTATATATTATATTCTGAGTCAAGATGTATTCACATTTTTTGCAATCATTTATTATCCTCAATTTTTAAATCCATATGAGACTTGGATTATGGGAACTTATCATTTAAGACATTAATTGCCTTTATTCTGAGTTATCAGATGCCAGTTGGCCAAGATGCCATCCAATCACAAGAGGAATACATGCAAAGAGCAGACACTGAACTGTCACATGAGGGGAGACATGCATGAAGTCAAGGTATGGCCGAGGGAACGGCTTTTGACAAATGTTGAGGTTGGATTCTCTTGGTTTAATATTTTATTTTATTTTTCCCCACGATATTGTACAGATGGCTGGAAGTATTCATCCCACCCATCTCACTTCTACACCTGGCTTCTATGCTCCCTCCTATATGCCTGATGCCATGGACATCTTAATCCCATGGATCTGATTAAGTCTGACTCAGTTTCCTCCAATATGTTCGGTGGCATGGACATATATTCCATCCACCTATTTTAAGCCTGGCATACTGTATGGGCAGTACATATTGCTCAAGTGTGGGAATGCTCATATCCCATCATTTCTCTGTTCTTTTATGGTAACCCCCATAATTATCTCAGGTGTCATGATAAATAACAGTGTTGAATTTGGCCTTGACATCTGTTACTAATTATATTAGATTTTAAATTTCTCATAATGGCATGAGGATAATTAGGCAGATGATGCAAAAAGTGATAAAACAAAGATAAATATTATTTTTATTAATTAATATTGCAGCAATTGTCTTCTCAATTACCCTCCATAAGGGGGGACTATAGTAATATTATAATTTTAAAGAATGGTTCAATTTTTGTTTTATTATGTTTCATGTGTAACAACTAAGATTCTGAATTCCCTTAGACATGTTTTTGAGAACTTTCATTGTTTGATTTGATTATTGACAAAGCTATTTTAAAGTTGTGTTAAGCTCAATTTTGTAGGAAATTTTCCTGGCTGATTTACCAGCATCCACACATCAACCCCTGAAAAGACTTCCATTCCATGACTACACCTAGAGGACATCTGAGAAAAGACTTTCAGAGACTTTAAATGAACAGTTTTGATTTGTTGTTTTTGTTGTTTTTTTTTCTCTTTCTGTTATAATATACACCATCTGTAACATGTACTCTCTGCAGAGGACCTCCCTTTGCAAGACCAATGTCAAAGCGTCGGTTCATGAGGACAAAAAATCGCCCCTCTGGACAAAACTTTCCTCTCTTCCTTTTCTATATTGTTGTTCACATATTATTAGTTAGCAATAGTTATTATATTCTTTTTACTGTTCCGTCAAGGAAACATTTTGTTTCTTGAGGAACAACAGGGGGGACTGTAACGATTGGAATGACACCACCTGCTGGAGATTTACTGTAGAAGAGTTTCACCCATGAAGCGAAGGTCTTTGAGGGCAAGACCAGGAGTCTTTTCTTTGGCGGGAGGAAGTGTCGCGGACTAGTGGGAGGAGGAAGGAAGAGACTGGCGCTCACTCTCAGGCTCTTTCCTCTGGATTCTGGTGGAGAAGGGAGCTAGAAATGTGCTCTCCCTTTAATAGATAGGAATCTAGGCCTTTCTCTCTCTCTTTACCAAATTCTTATTCTCCTTAATAAATGCTTAAAAGTCTAACTCTTGCTAAAGCTTATAATTTATTGGCGACCACTCATTAGATATTTTAGACAGTTTAGCTAGAATTTTAGCCCTTAACACTTTTCAAGCTATTGACTTTTTTCTCACGTCTTTCCTGCATCACCCTCATTTCTCTTTCCATTTTTTCCTCTACTCCCTAACTTTATCTTCAAAGTTCTTTTTGAGAGCCTCTATGGACTGAGACCAATTCATATTTTTCTTGGAAGCTTTAGATATAGGGGCCCTGATGTTGACATCTTCCTCTGAGGGTGCACCTCAGTCTTCCTTGTTACTGAAGAAACTTTCTATGGTCCTCACCTTTCTCTGTCTGCTCATCTTGCCTTTCTTTTACTAGACTTTTAGCTCCTTAAAGTGGGGCACTGTTTCCAGGCTGCAGTATCCCAAGCTTAAGAAGTCCCGGGTGGGGGGCGGCTAGGTGGCGCAATGGATAGAGCACCGGCCCTGGATTCAGGAGTACCTGAGTTCAAGTCCGGCCTCAGACACTTAACACTTACTAGCTGTGTGACCCTGGGCAAGTCACTTGACCCCAATTGCCTCACTTAAAAAAAAAAAAAAAGAAGTCCCGGGTGGGAGATTGGTACCTCAGAGCCATGTGCTTTGTTCCATACCTCTCTCCCCATGAGAAGTCCAAGGATTTCTTTCATGGTTTCCCCTTTCCGCACCGCCCATAAATAAACTAACATCTTATTCTTAAGAAAAAAAAAATGGGGGCAGCTAGGTGGCACAGTGGATAAAGCACTGGCCCTGGATTCAGGAGGACCTGAGTTCAAATCCAGTCTCAGACACTTGACATTAGCTGTGTGACCCTGGGCAAGTCACTTAACCCTCATTGCCCCACCAAAAAAAAAAAAAGAAGTCCTAGGTGGTATGATTTAAGGAGGATCAGGTTCTTCCTTCTCCTGGCCTGTTCCCTGGTCAGTAGATGACCCCAGACCAACTTGCTAATCAACCAGCTTTGTGTGTTGTGGTTGTTAGCTCCAATGTGCCTGTGCACCTCCCCCATCTGGGCCACCGCTACTCAAGCCTACCTCTTGTTTCTGGGCAGGAGTGAAAAATCCAAGTTCTGCCTCGGCACCAGCATAGACCCCTGTAGTCTCCCCCCTGCCCAAGGCTCAGCCCATTCACCAGACTGTGAGCTTAGTTCCAGATGTCACTGGTGCTTCAGCTGATTCAGAGGCTCTGGGGGTCTCCTGGAGGCCTTCCTGGGACTGGATCTGTGTCAGGGTGACTGTGGGGTTGGGTTCCACTCCTGTCTCAGCACAGCAGCTCCTTCCTTCCAACCTTCCAAGCTGTTCTTGGTTAGAAGAAGATTTCAGCACATTCTTCTGTGGGTTTTGCTGCTCCAGGCATTTTCCTATGGCGTTATTTGGATGGTTTTTGGAGCAATCATGTCATGAGTTCGCCCACTCACCTTTTCCACACCCCTTGACTGGTTTTTTGTTTTTTCCTGGTGGTACATTTCTCTGATAACATTTGTCTCAATTTCCACAATTGTAAAATTGGGATAACAATAGCACCTACTTCATAGGGTTATTGTGAGCATTCAGTGAGATCCTATTTGCAAAGCACTTAGCACAGTGCCTGGTTGTTGTTGTGCTTCTTGGGGACCAAAGTGACCTCATTATGTCAAGGTACAGTGTTTCTGACTGTGGCTGATTAGACTGAGAGGAACTCAGGAGGCTCTACCACAGGTCAGGCACAAATAGTCCTTATGAACATTTAGAATGGAGACGTCTCCCATTTTTTTGCATCTCACATGGTAGTATGTGGTAGGTGGTTAATAAATGCGTGTTCCTTCTCCTTCTACCTGGGGAAATCAGTTGAGGGGGAGACAAACACTGAGTCGAGTAGAGAAGCAACAGAGATGACACCGTTACTTAGACCTTGGCTACGTGCCAGTTGGGAAATGGTGTAGCCTATCCCTGAGAGAATCCAGCCTTCATCCTTGAGGCCAGGAAGAGGATGAGGTGGGGATTGGATTTTTAGAGGGGGTGCTATGGCAATGGGGCCTTGCTGGATATAGCCTGGATTCGGTTTTACTGTGTCCCAGGATGGGCTGGCAGAGGACTGGGCATTGGTTGTCATGGGGAGAAAGTGAACCCCCTGAATGGTGTCACCCAGGGTGAAAGCCACATTCGCCCCACCCTAGTTCGTTCTCTCTCTCTCTCTCTCTCTCACACACACACACACACATACACGCAGAATCTGAGTCACTGAAAGAACTGTGTCATTTTTCAAAGACAATCCTGCACCTGTTCCCCATGTGAATACCGCACAAGAAATCCTTAGAATTTATGGGGTTACAGAAGCAGGCCCACTGACCCAATTGTGTTCTCTCTGCCCAGAACACAGCGCTAAGCATTACATGAGAAAACTCTGCCGTAACTTCACACACTATATGAGTAAATCCGCAGCTTTCATTAGCCAAGGTCTCCTGGGCTTTTTTTCTCCCACCACCCTCTCATCTGAACTAGGAGCTCAGGGGATTGAATTAGACCGGAGCCTTGCAGACTAAAGAGGAGAACTTCCAGTGCCCCAGGCCCAAGCTCAGGTCCACTGGGTTCTCTCCTCCCTGGCCAGCAGCACAAGGAGAAAGAGAAGATTTGGCTTCCTTCTTTCCTGCCACCAGCTCTTTTTCTTCTCTGAGCCCTTGAGTGTGGGACCAGGACTCTACCACAGCGGAGGGGACTTTGCCGATGGGAGGGCTGAATGGTGTGTGATCTGGCTGTGCAGGTGCCGGCTTGGTTACCTGTCTGCACAGTCTGAGCTGAGCTCACTGGTTTCTCTGATTGCATCAGCTGCAAAGGCAGTAGAAATGGAGAGGATGGGGGTGGGGCCTGGGAAGAAAGGTCCGGAGGAGACAGGGAAGGGACTGGAGGAGGGGCGGGCCTCCCCCCAAGCTGCTGCTGGGGGTTGGCATAGCCTTTTGTCCTACCGCCAATACTGGGAGCAAGGACTAGACCCATCCTTGTCCTGGAGGATGATGTGGTGAGCAAGGGGGAAGGCAGCCCCTCATCTTCTCTAGCCTTGGGTAGGGCAGGGAGGCCCCCAGAATCCATCTCTCCCTCTGGGAAAGGGTTAGGAAGGAATGTCCGAGGCAAAGCAGCTGCAGGTGAGGACTGAGAAGACTCTCAGGGCATCCTTCCTATTTCCAGTCTATAGAAGACAACTTTACCACTTGAAACACCTCAGTCAATTCCCTCCCTGCCTCTGGCCTCAGTTTCCCCATCCGTACAATGGGGAGGCGGCGTCTAACCAGAGAACCTCTCGTCCAACTTTTAAATCTATGGCACTAATGAAACCACTCCCATTTCCGTGTCTCTGGGATGGAAGATGGTCGACATCTCCTCCGGTCTGTGAGACCGGCTGCCCTGGAGCACTTTCTGCGTTATTGCCGACCCCTCCACAGGGAGCTTGGGGTCAGAAGAGATAAGGAGGAGTGCTCAGGGACTTCGGGCTAAGGAGCTAGGGTGAGTTCCCCAGCCCTCACCTATTCAGCCCTGCAGCACCCTGGAAATCCAACACAGTCTCCTGTCTGCCCAAATCTGGTCCTTGTTGCGGGGTTGACCTCAGTCTTCTCTCTGTCATCTGCTGCCGTCCTAAACTATTCCTCCACGAAACCCCTGCAAGAATCCTCCACGGGCCAATTTTCTGCTTGGAAGTGTGCGTGGGGAGAGAGTTTTATTATTTTGGCTTCTTTTAAGGTTAGGGCCTGCTATTGTTTGAGGGAGAGAGGCCCCATAGCCAAGTAGGGTGGAGTAAGAGACTGTTGGAGGGTGGAGGGCTGGGAAGGCAGGTATGGATATTCTGGTGTGCCCAAGACAGGCTGAGCTCACTGGCCCATAAGGTTGCATCAGCTTTAGCCGATGCTGCCAATCCTTCAGGCTAACAAAAAGATATTCCCAGAATCCATCCATCATCGCCTCCTACCCTCTGGGAAAGGGGTGGGAAGGAGGTCGCTGCCTAGCCAGAGGCAAAGGCAGACACGTAGCATCTCAGATACCATACCGAAGAGATCTCTCAGGCTTAGTCCATTCTCTATCCAAGTGAGATTCCTCTCCCTGACACACCCAACCGTCGTGGGGGTGGGGGAATCATCAAACCTCTGCTTGAAGTACTACGAGGGAGGAGACCTCGCTACTTTTGGAGTATGGGGCGCATCTTCTCACAAATACACACAGCATCAACAGGAAGAGTAGAAGTCATGTTTGCAGGCCATACAGACAGGGAACATGTGTGGCCAGGCACACGAGGGATGAATGCTTTTAGCCAGAACACATACGGAGAGGAGCAACTCACGATCCCAGCACCGCTGGGCCGCCAGCGTCTTCTGGGCACGTGGGGCCCACTCCCCAGAAGCCCCACTGGGCGTGGTGCTCCTTACCGGCTCTCTCTGCCGGACTCTTTTCGATGCTGCTACCTGACTCAGCCCTACCTAGGGTCTGCAGTCGGAATGCTACCTCGGTCTCATAATAAGAGGAGGCCATCAGTCATCTGTTGAAACTCAGAGCCTAGAGGTTAAGCTTCGGCTCTTTGGGTGAGAAAAGCAGGCCCTCACATCCAGTCATCAGACTAAGGAAAAAACTGCTTTCTTTCTCCAGCTCCCAGAAGCCAATCCCTAGGAATCTGCCTCTTTTGGACACAGACTAGCCACCAGCTAATTAGAGACGGATGACAATTAATCTGTCTTTTTGAACGCCCTGCCCTGAAGCTCCAGTTTAGAAAGAGAAAGTTCCCCGGGGCGCAGACATTTCCCGGTTGTTAACCCTCATTCCCACCCAAGCATTTCAGCATTTAATGAGGCTGATCTGCATTCCAACAAAATGGAAAGGACTTTGCGTGTCTGGGGGCTCCTTGGGAACAAGCGCAGTCTTCCTTCCACCTTTTGTAACTGGTTGCCTGTGCTCCCATGTGGGAGACAGCAGCGACCTGCTTCTGGGAGACGACAGCCTGCCTTTGTCTGCCACATGGGAGAAGCCTTTTCTGTTGGCTGTATGGACAGAGCAGGCTGAGTCTTCAAGACTACCATAGGAGGACACAATTTCTCTTTCTGGGTGTGTCCAGGCTGGGGGTGGGGGATGGGGAAGTGTTCCCTCACCTTAACATAGGTTCCATCCACAGAGCTGGGCTGGGGGAGGGCTACCTTTAGGCCCCTTGGCCCAAGAAATAGGCTTGGAATTTTGTTCGGATTCATCTGTCTTTTCCAGTCCTAGGCCAGGCCAGTCAATGTTACACTTTGTACATTCTAAGACTTGACACTTAGTTCCTTAATAAAGGCTCGTTAACTGACTGACAGAGACAAAGGCACAACCCAGACCCTCCAGATCTGTCCTCCAAACCAAGGAGGAAAGACGAGAATGAAAATGCTAGGCCCTCTTCCTCCACCTCAGAACCTTTGTTCCAAATTCCTTTCAATCACGTGCAAATAAATGCTGCCGGCAACAAACCTTCGAAACTCTGAGCAACCTTCCAGCAAAATCATAGGAATGATGGGAAGTTCTGAGAAATTAAGCAAGAGTCTTTCTATTGGGATCCAGGCTCCTTGCCTAGGTCACATTTATGGTTTCAAGTGACCCAGATTGGGGAAAGGGGCTATTCCCATCAGGAATATTCTGGGTGAAGAATCCAAAAGCTTGAGCAGTGGTGGTGGGCAGTACAGTACGGAAGTGGCTAGAGGTTAGCCTCCAGGTCATGGACACGTGGGGAAATAGAACAAAAAAACAGGTCTAAAGTTATATGCTTGGCCCAGAGTCAGAGTTTAATAAATGCTCACTGACTGATTAAATTTGCATCTCTAAAAATTCTACCCATTGAGCCCCCATTTTACAGATGAGGACACTGAAGTCAGAGAAGTTAAGTGACTCATCCATAGTTACCAGGTTGAGGCAGGGGTAGAGACCAGGGATTTTTCCACTTGTGCTGGAGTGAGGAAAGGGGGCACTTGCAACAATGAACTCGACTCTAACCTTAAGGAATTCTTGATTTGTAACTAGCCCTGGCGCGCAGTGCTATATGTAGCATGATCCTATGGGGCAGGTGGTGCAAAGAATTCTGTCCATAAGAGATAGCCCTCAGTGATAGAGAGAGCTGGCCCAGAAGGCAGGAAGACCTAAGCTCCCATCCCACCTCGGACACTTACTGATGTGACCTTGGCCAGGGCACCTCCAGTGATCTCTAGAACTCCCCTAGACAATAAATGGCAAGTGCTAATCTGCATGCATAGAGGGAGTTTCCTAATCTGATAATTCTTTAGATCAATTAAATGATAGGTCTAATCCCTATTTTTCAGATAAAGAATCTAGTGTGTGTGTTTTCGGGGAAAGATAAGGGATATCTGGAGTGAATTAATAAACATCTAGTATAAAATAGTGTCATAGATAGGTTATCTTGCAGCATCAGTGGAGGAAATTCTTATGCCTGAGTTCCTTAGATGTAGGAAGTGAATTTATGTCTTTGGTATAATAGGTCACTTGAGGGGCAGCTAGGTGGCGCAGTGGATAGAGCACCGGTCCTGGATTCAGGAGGATCTGAGTTCAAATTCGACCTCAGACACTTGACACTTACTAGCTGTGTGACCCTGGGCAAGTCACTTAACCTCAATTGCCTCACCAAAATAAAAACAAACAAATAAATGAATGAATGAATAAATAAATAAAAATCGGGCACTCAAGTGGGCAAGGAAACTCTGTCAAGTCAGAGTCTACATCTTCTTTGCAATTCAGAGTATTAGAGAGGTTAAGTTGCCTGGGGGTCATACCACCAGGGTGTGTTGGAGGCAGGATTTGAAACTGGCTTTGAAATCACAAATTGGGGGCAAAATGAAAATATACTCAAGTAGGTCACAACTCTTGAGAGAGACACAGAGTATTTTAGAGTTCTAAAGAGAGAAAAATCCTATCTGGTTGGAAGGGCAGAGGGGCATGGGAGAGAAAAAGAAGGGAGAAAAAGAGTTTTTATTTCCCTAAAGTCTTACTATCCACTGGCGGGACTAACCTTGACTCATAAAAGTCTTTGGGTAGCCAGAGATGAGGGGAAGTTGTGCGCTTGGGTTGATTGACATTGAGTTAACTGTGGGGTTTAGCTTTGACCTTGGGACTGGTCCTGCTTTTCCACAGGTTGGGATTTTAGGGAAATAAAAGCACTTTTTTCTTCCTTCTCTTCCCCCCCCCCCACCCCCATAAGATTTCCCAATCCTGTTCCCCCTCCCCCACTCCAGATAAGGTCTTTAAAGTTTTAGTGGGAACTCTGAATCTAGTTTTAAGGGAAACCCACAACCCTAAATAAGTTGTCCTCAGTCACTTACACCTGGGGCGTGGGGGAAGGGGGCTGGGGGAGGACTCTGACAACTTGAAAGAGACCACTGACCTGGAAAATGACCAGAACAGCGGAGGCTGGCTTTCAAGACAAGTTCTACTTTTTCGCCTTTTGCCTGGGGCCAGCCCTGGGGCACAATAATTAAGATTTTTAAAATAAACCTGGCTCCCCTGGATCCTTATTCTATTATCTCAAGGCAAATCTGTATGTTAGGAACAGAATAGATTTGAGCTGGAAGGGGTTTAAGAAGCTAATCTACCTTCTCGCTTTTACAGATCAGGAAACTCAGGCCCCAGGTAAGTAAAGTGACTTAAAATCATACAGCTTTTTGGCTTTACCACCAGGTCATTCCTTTGGCCAAACCCTCCCAGGAGGGCCTCAAAACCTAAAAGGGATTTAAAGTATTGGTGCAGGTCGTCCACTGCTGTGGGAAAGTCCTCAGTCCTCACTTGTGCCCCTCAGAAGCCCAACCTCAAAGTTCAGCTTGGACACCACAGCCAGGCAGCTCCCAATCATTATCACTGTCTCCCTCCTCGCATAACTGGACATTTGCTTAACAGAGAGAATATCGGTTTTTTGCCTCTGAACTGATTGTGCCCTCCAGTGCCTTGGACCTGTCTCAGGTAGCCTATCTTAGTGGATTGGGAGCTGACCCCAGAGTCATGAAGACCTGGGTTCAAGATCTATGTCCCTCACATACATACTGGTTGTGTGACCTTGGAGAAGTCACTTAACTTCTCAGATCTCTGGGCAATATAATAAATAATAATAATTTGCAATAATAAATTTCAAAGAAGGTGCAGGCCTTCATTGTGTTAAGGGCTAAAATTCTAGCTAGTCTGTCTAAAATATCTAATGAGTGGTCGCCAATAAATTATAAGCTTTAGCAAGAGTTAGACTTTTAAGCGTTTATTAAGGAGAATAAGAATTTGGTAAAGAGAGAGAGAAAGGCCTAGATCCCTATCTATTAAAGGGAGAGCACATTTCTAGCTCCGCTCTCCACCAGAGTCCAAAGGAAAGAGCGCGAGACTGAGCGCCAGTCTCTTCCTTCCTCCTCCCACTAGCCCACGTCACTTCCTGACTCCTGGTCTTGCCCTCAAAGACCTTCGCTTCATGGGCAGAACTCTTCTACAGTAAGTCTCCAGCAGGTGGCGTCATTCCATTCGTTACAATTGGTAGAGAGTTTCCTCATTTGAGAATCTCCTATACCAATGAAATCACAGGTCGGTCCCTATATTCATTGTCAATCATAGGACCCGGGGCATTGGGAAGCACTTCATAAATGTTTGAGGTTTAATTGAGAAATGAATTTGCTTATCAACATTCAAAACCATAACTAGGGTGGGACATCTAGGGCTTTGCCTCAGGTAGAGAAGTTTAGGGGGTGCACCATTCAGACTCTTTTGGGGGCCAACCAATCATTTAATACCCTTCTTCCCTGCCCCACTCTGCAGCAAAGTTTTATAATTTCCTTCTCCTCTTGGGGGCTTCACTTTTACTAGGGCAGGAACTATTTATAGGATGTATTTGCTTCCTCCCAAACTGCACCCAGGTGAGTCTCTGGCCCTCCTTCCCTTTCCCTGGTGAAAATATTTCTAGTTATGGTTTTGCCAAAATTTGTTTTCTCGGAAGTTTTATCTTTCTACCTGTCTACCTGTCTGATCTTCCTAGCTTATGTATGTATCCTCAGCTGCAGGATGAGGTGGGAAGGAAGCTTTGACCAAGGAGGCAAGTTCACTTGGTGGGCGGAGGGGGTGGGTGGGAGACTGGTAAAAGAGCCTGCTCTCTGATTTGGAGAGCAGGTTCCTGAGCCTCTCTACCTCCCGTCTCTGGATTGTTGGGGTTTTTGGTTTTCTTTTTTCTTAGAAACAGGACTCTCCTCTTAAAATGGGAGAGGGGAGCTGGAGAAAGGGAAGGTCCAACTTCCTGATTTGTCCAAGGCTGTTCCTGCCTACAGAGGCCAAAGAGCCGGACCAGGCAGAATGGGGGCAGCTGGGAATGGAGGATGCACCATTGCATGTGCTGATCCTCAACAAGGCTCATCTCTCTGGAGGGGCTCAGGCTGCCCTCGCAGAGCTAAGGACCTCCTTGAGGGCAGGGATTTTGGGGGATGCCTTTGTATCTATCTCTGTCTTCTTCCCCATGTAATTTTACCCTCCGTGCAGGAATTTTCTCCGTATCAGCCTCTCAATGTTAGAGAATTACCTTGAATAAGGTCTTGGCTGTTAACACTACTATGGAATATCAAGGGAATTAATAAAAAATGTGAAGGAAGGTGACCTAGATCTCAAACTACCTTATAGAGTGGTAATCATCAAAACAATATGCTACTGACTAAGAAATAGGGCTGTGGATCACCCACATAGATTAGTACACAACTTGAAGGAGTAAATGACCATCGTGATCTAGTTTTGGATAAGCTCAAAGACTCAAACTTTTGGGACAAGAACTCACTATATTTGACAAAACTGCTGGGAGAACTGGAAGACAGTCTGGTAGAAGCTAAGTATAGACCAATATCTCATACTGTATACCATGATAAGCTCAAATTGGGTACATGATTTAGACATGGGTGATACCATAAGCAAATTGGGGGAACATGTCAGATCTATGTACAAGGGAAGAATTTATAACCAAACTATAGTAGGGATCATTCCAAAATATAAAATGGATCGTTTTGATTATATTAAATTTAAAAGATTTTGCACAAACAAAACCAATGCAGCCAAGATTAGAAGGAAAGCAGAAAGCTGGGCCTGAAGTTGGGAAGACTCATGTTCCTGAGTTCAAATCTGGCCTCTGCCACTTACTAGCTGTGTGACCCTAGGCAAATCACTTAACCCCATCTCAGTTTCCTCATCTGTAAAAATGAACTGAAGAGGGGGCAGCTAGGTGGCACAGTGGATAGAGCACTGGCCCTGGATTCAGGAGTACCTGAGTTCAGCCTCAGACCCTTGACACTTACTAGCTGTGTGATCTTGGGCAAGTCACTTAAACCTCACTGCCCAACCAAAAAAAGCAAAAACAAAACAAAACAACAAAAAAATGAGCTGGAGAAAGAAAAGCCAAACCACTCCAGTATCTTGACCAAGAAAAAACCCAGATGGGGTCACAGTTGGACATGACTAGAATATGGCTGAACAACAAAAATGGAAGGCACGAGGTAGATTTGGAGTTAGGGAGACCTGGGTTCAAATCCTGTTTTAGGCAGCTTCATGCTGTCTGACTCTGGATGACTCAAACACATCTCTGGTCCTTCTAGCTCTAAATCGATAGTCTTATATTCAGGCATGGTTCAGGCTTTGGAGCCAGAGCACTCAGGTCCCAGGCCCACCCCGATGGCCAACATGTGTGACTTGGGCCAAGACACTTATATACAATTTCCTGATCTGGATTGGCGTTTACCCCAAAGTCCTTCAGCATCGAGCGGTTTTCCCAGAAGTGGGTTTAGCCTCCCATGGAATCTCCTCCGATCCACAGTCTGTCACACACACATGGAGTGAGGTAGTTGGACCAGATGCCCTCTGAAGTCCTCTCTCTAGGTCTGTGATTCCATTTAGGCAAGGGTCCTGTGCCCCTGTGGCTGGCTGGGGAAGCCTGTGCCCCCCTTCTCAGAATAATGTTCTAAAATGCACAAAGCACATAAAATGATAGGATCCTAGTCTATTGTTCTGTTTTAGATTATCCACATATCACCATCATCTAGAAACATTTAAGTACCTGCCATGTGCTAGGCATTGTGCTAAGCAATGAGGATACAAAGAGGGGCAAAAGACAGCCCCTGCCCTCCAGGAGCTTACAATCTAACTGGGGAGACAGGTCAACAAATATATACCCACTATATACAGGACAAATAGGATGTAATGAACTGAGGGAGGACACCGGACGTAAGAGGAGCTAGGGAAGGCTTTCTGCAGAGGGTGGGATTTTAGTTGGGACTTAAAAGAAGTTGGGAATGTCAGTCGCTGGGGAGGTGGGAGAGCATTCTGGGCTTGGGGGAAAGACAGAGAGAATGCCTCAAGCTGAGACGTGGAGTGTCTCGTTCTTGGAACAGCCTGGAGGCCAGTGTCGCTGGATGGAAGACTAAGGGGTAAGGAGACTGGAAAGGTAGGAGGGGCAGGTTACAAAGGGTTTTGAATGATGAGGGAGCATTTTGTATTTGATCCTGAGGTTGATAGGGAGCCACTGAAGCCTACTGAGTGTGGCGGGGGTGTGTGTGTGACATGATGACACCCGGGTGTTGGGGAAATCTCTTTAGTGTCAGAATGAAGGAGAGACTGGAGTGGGGAAAGACTTGAGGAGGGCAGAGCCACTGGCAGCTGCAATAGTCCAGGTATGAGGTGAGAAGGAGTTGTACCAGGGGGATGGTAGTGATATGAGATGAGATGATATGGTATGACACAATACGATGTGATGTGATATATTCTATGGAGCAGTGTGTAATATCATATAATACAGCATAATATAATAGGATAGGGTATTCTATTTTATATGATAATATTATATATAATACAACACATTATATTGTATTGCATCATATCACATATCACAGCACATATAACACATCATATCACATCATGTTATATTGTAATGTATATTTTTCCCATTCAAAGTCATAGACACCGGGGCAGCTAGGTGGCGCAGTGGATAGAGCACTGGCCCTGGATTCAGGAGGACCTGAGTTCAAATCCGACCTCAGACACTTAACACTTACTAGCTGTGTGACCCTGGGCAAGTCACTTAACCCCAGTCGTCCCACAAAACCAAAACCAAAACCAAAAACAAAGTCATAGACACCAAGGTTAAGAGCCCAAGTTCCATAAACCTGTTTTGACCCATTTCCTGATACCCATCCATGTCCTGGTGTTGGCAGATGGTGTTTGTAGTAATAACAACTTATTTAGATGAGTTTGTGAAGTGTTGTACATGAATTATCTCATTTGAGCCTCGGGCCACCTCTGCCCCAGGTGCAGTTGTAATTAGTCCCATCTCACAAATGAGAAAACAGGTTCAGAGAGGTTATCTTACTCCTTCCTCTAACACAGTAACAATTAGCTTTGCTTTCTAGAAAGAGAGTCTTCCCTTGAATGGATGGCGTTTCGGGTTATAGGGGAGCTGAGGGAGTGTGAGCTTTGGGGAACCCCTAAACTAAGCTTCCAGATCAGCCTCTAGGCTTATCCTCTGCCATTTTTCCTTCTGAAGCCTCTGTGTGCCAAACATGGCTGGCTCACCCCCTGGTCCCCCTCCCCGCCCCCAGCTTGCCAGGTACCCTGCAAGGCTCCCAGGTACCCCTGGGGATGGACCCACCCTACTTCAGAAGAACAAGAGAGACTCAGGCAATGCTTTGGGGCCAGATCTGGGAAAGGTGAGTCCTCTGCCATGCCCTCTGTAGCCAACGCAGCTGGTGCCCGGGCAGCCTCCATGGACACCTCCTGGGCTTCTGCAGAATTGGTCCCTTTGTCTAGAAGCTGCTCAGCTTTTGCTGAGTCACCGTCACACGAAAGCCTTTCTGGGAGCCTGGCCAGGGCTAAAGGTCCGGCCTGGGCACCTCCCCCACAGAGCCCAGCCCTCTGCAGAGAGGGAGGCCTGGGAACGAGAAGTGCTCAGAGGCAGATTGTGGTGGCACCGAGGGAGGCCAGGCAGCCAGACTGCCCCCATTCCCAGCCTCAGACCCCTTGCCCGCATGATTAAGGCTCCTCTTTCTTACAATGACTCCATCCTGAGAACATCCTCCCCTGCCCCCATCCCGATCCTAGCCCTTCTTCTGGGCTCAGAGATCCCTAGATCCAAACCTAGAGAGAATCTCAGCAGCCATGCAGCCCACCCCCCGCATTTACAGATGGGTAAACCGAGGCTTGGGGACAGGAAGCAACCCCCCTCCCCCAGTCTCCTGTAGCTGTGGGCATGGACAATTTAGCCATGCCATGCTAGGTTTGTATGAACCACCCAGGAGATTTTAGGGTCTAGAGGAAAAGTGAGAGCATCCTGCAGAGTGGAAAGAAGACTGAATGTGGAAGCAGAAAGCATCAAAGTTCTGGCCTCATTGATTATAGCTGTGTGACCTTGGGCAAGTCACTAAACCTCTTCTGGAGCTTGGTTTCCTTATCTGTAAAAGCAGAATGGAAGCTCTTGTCAGGCAGGGACTGCTTTTGCTTTTGTCTTTGTTTCTTCAGAGCCTCCATATGGCGGATGATTCATAAATACTTGGCTTTATTTTTGTAAAAAAAGTTTTTTTTTTTAATTGAGATATTCTGTTTCTTACATCACCATAGTTATCCCAAGCATCTCTCCCATTCTCCCTTCCATGAAGCCGCCACATATGACAGGAAGCATTTTTTAGAGAGGAAACTATGAATACTTGTTGAAAGATTTAGGTAGTAAGGTCTTGAGGTGGGGAAGGATACAGAACTGGGCATCAAGAGACATCCACTGGAATCCTCACTTAGCACTAACGATGCCAAATAATAATTAAGTTGTGTGACCTTTGGAAAATCCCTTCCCATCTTTGGACTTTGGCATCCTCACCCGTGAAATCGAGGGCATCTCCTTTAAAACAAATGACAGAAGGTGCAAGAATGCTGAAAAGCATGAGGGCATTTCCAAGACTGGCAGCATGGTGTTGTGGGAAAAAATAAAACAAAACATTTTGTGACAAGAGCTTTGTAAAAGAAAAAAAAACCATCAGGGGAACTCTGAGGATTTGTAATGACCATTCTTGATTCCAGAAAACTCACAGTGACCCGTACTTGCCTCCTCTCAGTGGAGAGGTGGGGGAGGATGGGTGCAGAGTGGTGGATACTTTGCCCTTCATTGTTTGCTTTTGTCCAACTGCTTCCTCATTTGTTACCTGGGAGGATTCTGGGCAGGTGTGAGGAGTGGCACAAAGGATCATAGGGCTTATCAATTTAGAGTCAGAAGAGGCCCTCTCTAGAGTTCTTGTCAGCCAAGTCCCTCATTTTGCAGGTGAGGGAACTGAGGTGCAGAAAAGCAAAATCACTTTTCCAAGGTAGTAAGTAGAAGAGTCTGGAGTTCAACCCAGGTCCTCAGATTCTAATCCAGTGCTGTTTCCATGGGGAAAGGATTGTGATAGTAAAATACAATAGGTATCAATATAAAGCCTTAAAAAAGAAAAAGAAAACTAGAGAAAATAATTTTTGTTTATGGATCCCTGGGAAGGTAGGAGGCCCCCTCGACATTTGGGGGAGTGGCCTCCATTTTGCTAGGTGATTTGCTGTGTCTTTGGTGAGCTGGCCTCTCTGTGGGAAGGAGAGGCTGGATGTGAAAATGTCTTGTCCAAGGATAGCAGATGTGATGGTGAGGGGAGAGGCCAGGAAGGTTTGCTCCTCTTCCTCAAACCAGCTGCACACTTCCTGCAGACCCCAGCTCCAGTCCCACTTCCTCTATCAAGGCTGTCTGAACTCCCTCCACGGTGCCCTTCTCCTCCCAGAATTCTCTAGAACTCTCTTACAGGCCTTAGATCAGAGATTTCATCATCTTCCCTCCCAGCTCAGCTCACTCTCCAGACCATCCACTGCCAGCCAGCAGCCTTGTGCCCCAGGAATGGCCCCCTGCCCTGGGCCTGCTCACAAATTGTCGAGTCTCTGCTTGGCATGGCTGACCATTTATCAAGGAGTCCCAACCACACTGCTCCCTAACCTCCCCCTCACCCCCTCTTTCTAGCTCGCCTTTATGTTTTGTCTTTCTCTGTTAGAGTGTAAGCTCCTAGTGGTCAGTGACTATTTCATTTGACTGTGTATGTATCCCTCAGTTTAGCACAGTGCCTGGCCCATAGAAAGTGCTCAATAAATGTTTTACCTATGTATCTAACTACCTATTTGCCTACCTACCTACCCACCCACCCACCCATCCATCCACCCACCCATCCATCTATCCACCCACCCATCCATCATCTATCTACCCATCCATCCATCCACTCACCCACCCATCCATCCACCCACCCATCCATCCATCTATCCATCCATCCAAACATCCATCCACCCACCAACCCATCGATCCACCCATCCACTGACCCATCCATCATCCATCTACCCATCCATCCATCCACCCACCCATCCATCATCCATCTACCCATCCATCCATCCACCCACCCATCCATCATCCATCTACCCATCCATCCACCCACCCATCCATCCATCCACCCACCCATCCATCCATCCACCTACCCATCCATCCACTCACCCATCCATCCATCCACCCACCCATCCATCCATCTATCCATCCATCCAAACATCCATCCACCCACCAACCCATCCAGCCACCCATCCAGCCACCCATCCACTGACCCATCCATCATCCATCTACCCATCCATCCATCCACCCACCCATCCATCCACTCACCCATCCATCCATCCACCCACCCATCCATCCATCTATCCATCCATCCAAACATCCATCCACCCACCAACCCATCCAGCCACCCATCCATCCACCCATCCACTGACCCATCCATCATCCATCTACCCATCCATCCATCCACCCACCCATCCATCATCCATCTACCCATCCATCCATCCACCCACCCATCCATCATCCATCTACCCATCCATCCATCCACCCACCCATCCATCCATCCACCCACCCATCCATCATCCATCTACCCATCCATCCATCCACCCACCCATCCATCCATCCACCCACCCATCCATCCACTCACCCATCCATCATCCATCTACCCATCCATCCACCCATCCACCCACCCATCCATCCACCCATCCACCCACCCATCCATCCATCTATCCATCCATCCAAACATCCATCCATCCAAACATCCATTCATCCATCCATCCATCTATCCATCCATCCAAACATCCATCCACCCATCCACTCACCCATCCATCCATTCACCCACCAACCCACCCACCCATCCATCCATCTACCCAGTCATCCACCCACCCAACAACCCACCCATCCATCCATCCATTCACCCACCAACCAACCCACCCATTCATCCATCCATCCATCCACCCACCCACCCACTCATCTATCCACCCATCCACCCACCCATCCATCCATCTATCCATTTATTCATCCACCTACTCATCCATCCACTCACCCAACCATCTATCCACCTACCCATCCATCCATCATCTCTTTATTTCTTTAGCTATCTCTTTTACTATCTATATTTCTCTTTATCTATTTTGCTGTTTCTCTTTTACTATCTCTCTCTTTTATCTCTCTTTTATATTTATTTCTCCCTATCTCTATTTCTCTTTATCTCTTTTGCTATCTATTTCTCTACCTCTATGTCTTTTGCTATCATCTATCTATCTATCTATCTATCTATCTATCTATCTATCTATCTATCTATCTATCTATCTATCTATCTATCTATCTATCTATTGACTCAGGGCCTTCAGATAAACATACTGGATGTCACTTGGACCTATCCCCTCATTTTACCAAAGAAGAAACTGAGTCTCAGAGAGATGGTTAATTAATAAACTCTTGTTACTGACTGATAGATACACTATCTGATTTTGTTCCCTAGTTTTCCCTGGTGTAAATTCCATCTCCCCAGGCCTTTATAATGAGCTTCTGGAGCACAGCTTCTGAACTTTTTGCCTGTCTTGGATCCCTGGGGCAGTCTGGGAAAGCCTGTGGACCATTTCTTACAATCATATTTTAAAATGCATAAAATATACAGGATTACAAAGGAAATAAACCATACTGAAATAGTTATCAAACTATTAAAATATTTAAATTTTTCGATTTTAATAATTTTTATTAAATTTAATACTTTAATAATAGGGGATGGGGGCAGGTGCTTGTTCATTAATTTTAAAAAATAATAAAATGCTTCTCCCTAGCCACCATCCTGAGTGTCTTGTCTCCCCTTTAAAAATGTAATCTCCTCAGGCAGCTAGGTGGTTCAGTGGATAAAGTACCGGCCCTGGATTCAGAGGACATGAGTTCAAATATGGCCTCAGACACTTGACACTTACTAGCTGTGTAACCCTGGGCAAGTCACTTAACCCTCATTGCCCCACAAAAATAAATAAATATGTAAGCTCCTCGTTCCTTCGAGGAACTGTCTTTAATTTTTTCTATCATCACTTAATATTTGGCACATTGTAAACTCTTAGTAAATGCTTTTCAATTAATTTAATTCATTCTCTCAGGGCACTTAACTGGGTGGCAAATTCAAGAGCAAGCTCAGTCACTCTTCCATCCCCCTGCACCACTGAGGATCGTCTGCCAGCCCTCCCAGTGTAAGAGGCCCAGGATATTTTAATCCCCTCCTGGAGGGATGATATTGAGGGAGCAGAGGAGAGTCGGTGGCCCTTGCCTTGGGAACATCTGGAGGTGACTGAGCCAGATGAGGGCCGGCCATCTGTCTGGCTTTCTTTCTTTTTCTTTTTTTTTTTTTTGCGGGGCAATGGGGGTTAAGTGACTTACCCAGGGTCACACAGCTAGTAAGTGTCAAGTGTCTGAATCCGGATTTGAACTCAGGTCCTCCTGAATCCAGGGCTGGTGCTTTATCCACTGTGCCACCTAGCCACCCCATCTGTCTGGCTTTCTTGTGGACATTAGACCAGGTAGAAACCCACCTGTTTGGAAAGAGCTTACTCACTATAATAGGTATGCTGGGCAAATAAGGCTTATGTTAAAGAAAAGTATTGACAAATTTTCAGCAACAAGCATTTATTAAGTCACCGCTAGGTGCCTGACCCAGTGCTAGGTGATGCAGTCACCAAGACAAGAGGGAAATAGTGTCTGCCCTCTAACAACTTACATTCCACAGGGGGAGGTCAGGGCTTGGTGGGGAAGAGGAGACGAGTGTGCTGCCGCTTGCCAGTGTGTCTGTTCACCAGGGGGAGAGGGTTCTGGGAGAAATGCTGGACCATGGCAGCCACGGTGGGGAAGAGCTGTGCGAGGAAACAAAGCCCCCGGGGTGGGGGGAGGAAGAGGGGTCTGACTAGGAGAGCTCCCTCCCCGGGATTCAACCCCTGGCTCCCTCTGCTCCTTCCTTCCGTTCCGTCCAGTTCCCCCCTTCCCTCCTAAACTCCACCCAAGACAGATCTAGGGCCAGAAGGGATCTCAGAGCCCGTCATTTTACAGACGAGGAATCTGAGGCCCAGGAAGGTATGGCTCGCCCAGGGTCACACAGGCTGCAAACAGTGGAGTTAGGATTTGAACCCAGGTCCTTTGACTCCAGAGTGACCTTTGCACCCTTCCATGCTTCCTGTCTGACGTCTCTGGTTCAAGAATGCTTTCCAGACCAAGTTCCACCTGGCTACCCTCGTCACCTACTTTTCTTTCCTACTCGTGTGTAGTGAGTAACTCCTTCAAACGATTATCAAAGGCCGACTATGTATGTCCTATGTCGTGTTCTTGGCACACGAAGTAAAAAAACAAACAGTTCCTGCCTTGCAGAAGCTTATACTCTATCCAGTTATTCTAGGCGTGTATATGTCTGCCAGTGCAGAAGAGCATGTGCTTGTGGTAGGCGTATGTGTGTTGGTGGTGGGTGGTATGTGTATGTGTGCTGGTTGTGTTAGTGGTATATGTTGGTGCTGCATGTGCTCTGGTTGTGTATGTGTTGGTGTCTGGTTGTATGTTGACATGTGTTGGTGGCATGTTCCTTGTATGTAAGTTGGCAGAATGTTGATGATGTGTCGGTTGTGTGTTGATGTATATTGGTGGGTGTATGTTGGTGGTGTGTGTATTGGTTGTGTGTTGGTGTCTGGTTATGTGCTAGTGGTAGGTGTTGGCTGTGTGTTGGTATGTGTTAGTGGGAGTATATTGGTGGAATATTGGTGGTGTGTGTGTGTTGGTGTCTGGTTGTGTGTTGGTGGTATGTTCCTTCTATGTATGCTGGTGGAATGTTGGTTATGTGTGTGTGTTGGTTGTATATTTGTATCTGGTTGGGTGCTAGTGGTAGGTGTTGGCTGTGTGTTGGTGTGTGTTAGTGGGAGTATGTTGGTGGTATGTTGCTTGTACATGTTGGTGACACGTGCATGTTGGTGGTGTGTTGATGTGTGTTGGTGTGTTTCTTGCATGTATGTTGGTGGAATGTTGGTGACATGTGCGTGTTGGTGGTGTGTTCCTTGCATGTATGCTGGTGACATGTGTGTTGGTGGTGTGTTGCTTGTACGTGTTGGTGGAATGTTGGTGACATGTGCATGTTGGTGGTGTGTTGATATGTGTTGGTTGTATGTTTCTTGCATGTATGTTGGTGACATATGTGTGTTGGTGGTGTGTCCCTTGTACATGGGTTGGCAGAATGTGCTTCTCTATGTCTGGGTGTGTCAGTGATGCTGTGTATCTGTCACTGGCCTCAGTTCGATTCCTAGATTCTGTCACCGGATCTGAATCCATGTCTGGGAGCCTCTGGCCCCTCTCATGATCATGTGTGGCATGACTTTCTTTCCCCCGACATTTGTGTCCCCGAGGCTCTTCTGCCCACGCCTGGGACCCTGGGAGACCTTCCTGTCCTCCGGCATTTCCGGGATGAGCCTTCCTTTCAGACCAGCCCCGTCCCTGCTACTTTCAGTCCGTGTGGTTCTTGGGAATGGCCTGATGTATCAATGTCCAAGTGTGGGGTAGGAGGGAGAACCGGCATGAGAGTCAGGATGGCCTGAGTTCCAATCCTCCCTCTGACAGCATACATTGGCCGTGTCACTGAGCAGGTTACAGAGCACCTCGAGGTGCTCTCTCCAAGGCTATAATCCAAGAGCGAGGGGGGGGAGGGAAGGGGGGGGAGTTCCCAAAGCAGTGAAATCACTGCCTCTCCCGGAGGGAGGGGTAGAGAAAGGAGGGCTGAGCTTGGAGCCAGAGAATCACAGATTTAGAGCAGGGACCCCTTAGTCCAAATGCCTCATTTTACAGATGAGGAAACTGATGCCAAAGGAAGGTAAATGACTGACCCAAGGTCACACAAGCAACATATGGCAGAGCTAGAATTTTAATCCAGGCCCTTTGACTCCAGGAGTTGGGACAGAGATCTGGATTCAGATCCCACCCAGGACACTTACTGATTGTATAGCTCTAGTCAAGCTGTTTAACCTTTCTGAGCCCCAGTTTGCTCCTCTGTAAAATCTGACAACCCCTCCCAGGGTGTGATGAATGTTTAATGAGAGGATGTAGGGAAAGAGCTTTAGAAACCTTAACGTGCTCAGTCAGCTATTATCACTTCAGTACTGGGGAGCTGGGAACCAGAGCTCCCTAGGTGGAGGAGTAAATATCTGATCGACGGTACTGACCACCGACGCAAAGCCCTGCGCACACTGCCAGGCTCCTGAGCAAGGCTCCAAGGACTCTTGCCACCCCTAGGCCCTTCTTCCCCCCTTCTGGGAGGATGTGGCTGAGATTCCCCCATGAGGGGCCATCAGACTGTCCTCTCAGTAGCTGTAGGGGTCACCCACAAGCTCACCTGTATCTGCGGCTTTAAAATGTACAAAATGCTTTACATCCATCAGCTCGTGAGAGCCAAGGAGGGGGGTTCTATTATTAACCCTGATTATTATTTGGCAGATGAGGAAACTGAGTCTGTGACCTCCCAGAAACCATGCTCTCCTGACTCCAGAGCCTGTATGAGAGTCTGCATCCCTAGGCCATTGAGGGAAGGAGGAGTGTGGCCCAGTGGAGAGAGGGAATCGGTTCTGGATTCGAACCCCAGCTTTACCGTTTACTGTCTGGGTTACCTGAGGAAGCTACTTCGTTCTCCTCTCTAGATGGCTTCCTCATGTATAAGAGGAGAGGGTTGGGCTGGCATGACTTCTAAGACCCCTTCTCGCTCTAAACCCAAGCCCCTTTGACCCAGGTGTTCATTTCTGTTCTGACTGCTCTCTGCTCCCCAGAGATGACCTTCTCTGAGCCTGTCGCCTGCCCTCTCTCTTCCCAACACCCACCTTTTCATAGCTCTTGCCCTCCCGACCTAGAGCATATTGTCGCTGGGCATCTAGCCACCGGATGGGGATATTGTAGACATAGCCATGGAAGAACACAGCCAAGGTGAATGGTTTCGATCCCTGGGGATCTGAACTGGGCCGAACTGTGTAGGTCCCATCCTGTTGGGGAGATCACAAGGCCGGCCTGAAGGCTCCAGACTGACTTCTGCCCTCTTCTTCCCACCCCTCGACCAGGCCTGGCCTTCCCAGGGCCCTTTGGGGGGACCCCGAGCTCCAAGGGCAGTGCCTGGGTCACAGGGCAGAGGAATTCTTAGGAAAGGTAAGAGGGGAGATGAGAAGTTAGGGTTCTTCAGACTGTCACCTTGTGGAAGTAGAGAAGGGCATTCTCAACAGTGTGGCGGTCACAGTGTGCTGAATACCACGGCTGACCCAGCATGCTGGCATCCTGGACGCACAAAAATACACACCCAGCACACACACACACACACACACACACACACACACACACACACACACACACACACACACACAGGATCAGACTGAAGCCAGGTGGCTGGTGGGAAGGGGCAGCTCTAGAACAGGGGGAGGGGTGGATTAAAGGTGCTTATTGAGGACACCAGGATTTCTAGAAAGCTTCAGAAAGAATCCAAATTCAATTCAATTCAAAAAACATTTTCTAAGTGCCCACCGTGTGCCAGCAAGCTCCCACGTTCTCCCCTTCTCTACATCTCAAAGTCCTTTGACATGACCCCCCATTCCCTCCTCCTTCCTTCCAGTCTAGACATCACCTCTCATTCTCTCGTCTCTGGTGAAGAAAGAGGTGATCCTTCCTTCTTCTCACTGAGGCCAACCCCTCTCTAGGTACCCTCGATTCCATCCCCTCCTGTCTCCCCCCACCCCACCCCTACATCTCAGCCATCTTTAATTTCTCTGTCTCTGCAGGCTCCATCCCTTCCTCCTACAGGCTCATGTCTCGATCTCCTCTGGAAACTCTCACTAGACTCTCTCAACCTTTCTGCCCCAATAGACTCTTATCTCACTGAATTCTTCCCTTTTTTTGTTTTTTGGCAGGGCAATGAGGGTTGAGTGACTTGCCCAGGGTCACACAGCTAGTAAATGTCAAGTGTCTGAGGCCAGATTTGAACTCAGATCCTCCTGAATCCAGGGCCGGTGCTTTATCCACTGTGCCACCTAGTTGCCTGAATTCTTCCCTTTTTAAGCTTCTTGTCCTTTCTACTTCTCCTCTCACTCCCTTTTCAACTCTTAGCAGTGTAGCTTCTGGCCCCATTTTTCTGCCCTCTCCAGAGCTGTCAGTGAAGTCCTCAGTCTTGCTGTAGCATTGGGTGCTGTTGGCAGCCCCCTCTCTTCTGGGATGCCCTCTGATCTCTCGGTGTTCCTGATGCTGCTCTCTCTTGGTTCCCCTACCTGTCCGACCCTTTCTTCTACATTCTAGTCATGCCCACTGATGCTCCCTAAAGTTTGCCCTGGGCCCTCTGCTCTTCTCTCCCTGGGTGACTCCTTCGGCTCCAGGGGGGGGGGCGGGGGCATGGGGGTGGTTAATTATTGTCTTTATGTAAATGATTCCCAGATCAATAATCTAGCCCTCACCTCTCTCCTGAGTGCCAATCTTGCTTACAGCTCCTACTAGACATCTTGGACCAGACAGGTCATAGGCATCTCAAACTCAAAATGCACAGATCAGAACTTGTTCTTTCTCCCTCTTCCAACATCTCTATTTCTGTCATGGATGTCTCCTGCCTCCCAGTCACCCAGTTTCACAACCTCGGGGGTCATCTTTGACTCTCCCTGGACCCAGAAATCCAAATCTTGGGCTTTCTCCCAACCCATCTCTCAGCTCCTTCCCCTTCTCTCCACTCGCATGATCACTGCCCTACATCTGGCCCTCATGACCTCTGACCTGATCCACCCATCACCCCATCTGGGGGTGTCTTACCCTTACCCCCAGATTACCCATAGTTCCTTTGCACATATTTTGCATATTACTACACACACATTTTCCTCTTCTACTAGAATATAAGCTCCCTGAGGGCAGGGACTGTTTTTTTTTTAACCCCTAGGGCCTAGCACAGGGTCATACCAGTTAATTGATTGACAGGTATTATTTCATGGTGCATAGTAGGTGTTTAGTAAATGCCTATTGATTGATTGCTAGGCACTGGAAAGAGAAAAAACCAAATAGCCCCGGATCTTTGTTGGCATGTGATACAGAGGCAAGAAGGAGGCCCCAGGCGCAGGAAAGGGAGGCGTTCTCCCCTGGGCTCCTTCAGCTGTACTCACCTCATCTGCAGGGGGGCTGCCTGTGAGTGCACTTCTCCCAGCTGGAAGAAGGAGATGACATGGGGGTGGGGGGAAGGGGGCAGGTGGGCAATGGAATATTAAAATGAGAAGGCGGGTGCGGATCTCTGGGGCGGGTTAGGACTGGAAAGGACCTTAGCGGTCAGCCTAGGCCAGGGAACTGAGGTCTGGATAGGGCAGAGTCCTGCCCAGGGGCACGCAGCCAGGAAGCCTCAGGGATGGAGCTGGCTCTTCCTGGCTTTAAGGCCAGAGCTCTCTCTACTAGGTCGGGTTTGGTTTGGTTTGGTTTTTCTTGTGCAGTGGCAGGGGCAGAAGAGACTCCCAGGCCTGATATGGAAAGGGACACATGCCCAGGGATTCCCAGAGCAGAAAGCAGGAAGCCCTTAGTGAATCAGAACAGGAGGTGCAGGGGGCCTCTGCTCCTGACTTTGGGTATGACCTGGCTGAGCTGGGGTGGGAGGGGGCATATAACTGGGGGGCTGGGGTGGGAAAACGGGTATGTTTGGGGGAGTGGGGTGGGAGAGGTGTGTGTGCCTGAGGGTTTGGGATGGGAGGGGGTATATCTGGGGGCCGAGGTGGGAGGGGATTATGCCTGGGATCCTGGATGAAAACATCTGCCATCCTCACCATTGTAAGTGACGTCTGCCATCCCCTGCAATACAGGAAGTCAATTTCTGCCTCTCAGCATCTCTCTCCAGGCCCCCTCTCCCTCTTGAAATAGGCAAAGTCCCAGACTCCATCTCCCTCTGACGGGCACCCTCCAAGCTGCCCCCCACATTCCATTTTTTTCCGCCCTTGGCATATGAGTTAAGTTTGTAAACGCACACATATAGATGTATGCATAAATACAGGAACACCTGGACATCCCTTTTGTGTATTTTTAATGTCCTTTGATTTACATCATAGTCTTTTACAGAAATATCCTTTGTGACAAAGAAGATGGTCAAATAAAAGCCATATCACACTTAGAATTCCACACCTGTGTCCTCCCCCCAGCCCCCCTCCCCACTCCCCTCTCCTCCAAAGAAATGGCCCAATTCGTTCCCTCTTTGTCATACTCACGCTCCAAGCTTCCTGGGAGACAGAGGTAGGCTTGGAGGCAGATCTGTGGAAAGTGAATGGAGGAATTGGGGTTAAGAGCCCCCGCAGGGATCCAGAACCCTCAGTTTCTTTCATCTCCCCTGGGAAGAGAAGGACCATTTCCAAGCCATCCTTATCTCCCTCCTCCCAGAACCTGGAAGGATGCTGTGGCTCTGGGAAGCAATAGAATAGGTAACTTTTCACCGTATCTGTAGGCACACCAGGGTGCAATGTCCTGTTCCTGGCTATGGCCAAGCTAGGCCACTGAGGGCCTACATTTCCCCTGGCCCTCCCACCAACCTTTCTAGCTTTCCTTTATTGTTGTCTTCCACCATTAGAATGTAAGCACCTAGGGGGGGCAGCAGCACAGTGGATAGAGGACCGGCCCTGGAGTCAGGAGGACCTGAGTTCAAATCCGGCCTCAGACACTTGACACTTACTTGCTTTGTGACCCTGGGCAAGTCACTTAACCCTCATTGCCCCACCAAAAAAAAGAAAAGGATGTAAGCACCTTGAGGGCAGGGTCTGTCTTGCTTGCTTGTATTGATACACCCAGTGCCTAGCACAGTGCCTGGCACATAGAAAGTAGCACTTACTAAACACTTTCCCATTCATTCATTCGCTCATTCACTCGTTCATTTTTTCAAGATAGCAAGGACCAAGGACCTGAACTATCTTTCTGTCTTCTGGCCCCGGGGGCAGGTCATGTGAGAGGGGAGTCAAGCAGACAACTCACCTGGGGGCCATTGTTGGTCTTGGGATCACAGTTCGGGGTGGTGGGGCCTGGGGACCCAAGGCCTGGGTTAAAGGTGAAGCTAGAGCAAAGAAGAGAGGACTGGACTTGGCTGAGGATTAGCTGGGGAAGCCTGTTAGGACAGGGCGGGTGGGGGGTGGGGGAAGAACAGCATCCAGGGCCTGGATTGGGCTTCCCACCCATGCTAGACTGCGGGGAAGATAGGGCTGGAGGCCTGTAGCCACAGGGGCCTTCTCTAGTGCAGCATTTTCCATCAAGAAAAGCAAAGCCGGGAGAGGACAGGGCATGCAACCGTATTCAATAAGGGCTCTCCAGATCTCAGGTGCTGGCGATACAAATGTACATGGAAGAGGTCCCGGCCCCAGAAAGCGGACATTTTAACAAGGGGAGACGATACATAAGCGGGGAATGGCGGCCAAGGAAGTGCCCTGCCCAGGATCATGCAGGTATTAAGGAGGATTCAAACCCAGCTCCCCCGACTCTAAGCCAGAAGCCTTCCACCCACTGGCCTATATTCAGAGCTAGAAGGTGCCTCTCCCCTCCCAAACCTGACAAGATGGGACCTTGTTCTCGGGGCTTCCGGGTCTGGGCTCCAGGGAGGGGGAGGCAGGGGCAGGGCTCACCTAGACTGGGCTCCAGGTAGATGGCTTCTTCAGACTCATCTTCTCTGGCTAGATCCTAAAAGAGAAAACCTTGAGAATGGAGGAAGTGGCAGAGGAGAGGAAAGGCAGATGTGCCCGGTGGCCCCAGTGGGCGGTGATACGAGCTAATGCCCAGAGGGGTTGCTGGGGTGACCAGGCCTTAGCAGCACAGCATTCTCCTGTCTCAGGACATCTATGACCTCACCTCTCCCCCCTCTACAGATGCCCTGGGCCAGAGGACTCCCGGTTGTGTCCCAGGATCATAAATTCAGGGCTGGAAAGTGAGGCCAAACACTTTATTTCACAGAAGAAGAAACCAGGAGGGGAAGTCAAAGGCTGAGGGACGCAGGACTCTCCCTTTCAACCTCCCTTCTTAAAGTCCCCAACTGCGGAGGCAGAGAAAGGGCCAAGATTACTCACTGTGCTTCCAGATGCAGCCACATCTGTAAGGAAAGACAGATGCAGGTGCTGAAGAAGAGACGAGACATTGCACCAAGGGCTGGGGAGGCCGGGGAGCAGGCGTGGGGCCTCTCCTCTTAGACCATGGGCTCCCTAAGGGTAGAGGCTCCGGGAGGCCTCTGGGGCAAGCCCAGGGCTGAGCCCCTCGTCTGGCACGTGGTGCGGAGTAAAGAGGCCTGTTAGCTGACACACTGCAGACAAACGCTCTGCGTCTTGGAGCCATTCCCAGAGGCTCTGATCAGCCACCCCCAAAGCAGAGTTCTGATCATGTTTGGAGCAAACGCCCTTCATTGTAAAAGAGGTTTCACCCCCTTCTGGAGTGAGAGCTTGGAAGGGCAACACTTGTTTATTTGGATCGTGAGTTCAAATGCATTTGTTAAAAGCAGAACCTGAACCTTAACCTTCTCTAGCCCAGCTGGTAGATGAGCTGGGAGCTCAGATCCCTATGGATGCTGTTGAGAAAGGGCAGGGGGAGCGATGAGGTAGGGTCCTGACCCCCCTTCTACTGCTGGAGGCTTACTGTTCCTCTTGGTGACAAGAGGCCTGAAGGCCTGCGGCTCAGATTGCTGCTCTCCCAGACAGGTTTGATCTGGGTACTCTCGGCTCTCATCGCTGCTGCCATCCCTCCCTTGGCCCAGGGGGTCTCAGAGTTCTGGGGAAAAAGCCGTTGGGAATCAACAGCCCTGAGTTCTCACCCCAGAGCTATTAGACGGCAGGTATCTGGATGACACAGAGGGTAACAGGGAGGGACTTGGAGTCAGGAAGACTTGAGTTCAAGTTCTGCTTAGATACTTACTGGGTGTGTGACTCTGGACAAGTCAGTTGGCCTCCCTCTACCTCAGTTTCTTCATTTGTAAAATGTAAAAATCCTAAGAGCACCTACCTCTAATAAGGATGTTGCAAGGATCAAATGCAATAGCATGTATAGAGTGCTTTGCATACCTTAAAGCACTATACACACATGAGTTATTATTATCTGCCTGTTCTGGGTCTCAGTTTCCTCACCTTTCAAATGGGAATAATACCAGTGACTCTGCAAGCCCCACAGGGTTGCAGCTGGGCAGATCAAGGTCATATATATTGAAACCCTTCAAAAAGAAAGGGTCACACAGCTAGTAAGTGTCAAATGCCTGAGGCTGGATTTGAACTCAGGTCCTCCTGACTCCAGGGCTGGTGTTCTATCCACTTCACCACCTAGCTGCCCCTTTTAATCCTTTCTTATAAAGGGATTACTCTCTGGGAGGGGAGATGGGGAAAGGCACGGGGCAATCTAGGAGATATAAAAATGAATATATCAATAAAAATCTTTTTAAAAGTAGTTTTAGAGGGTTGCCCAGGTCACTGAGAGGTTAAGGGACTTGCCTAGGGTAACCCAGACAGGATGTGTCAGAGATGGGAACTGAACCCTGGTCTTCATGATTTTTTAAGGAACTAAGGGAGGGAAGAAAGAAGGAAGAAAGGAAGGAAAGAAGGGAAGGCAGGAGGAAGGGAGGGAGGGAAAGAAGAAAGGAGAAAAAAGAGGGAATTAAGGAAAGAAGAAAGGAAGGAAGGGAAGGAGGAAAGAAAGAAGGAAGAGGAGGGAATTGAGAACAGAAGGAAGGAAGGAAGGAGGAAGGGAGGGAGGGAGGAGGAAAGAGGAAGGGAGGGAGGAAAGAAGGAAGGAAAGGAAAGAGGGAAGGAGGAAAGAAAGAAGGGAGAGGAGGGAATTAAAGACAAAAGGAAGGAGGAAGGGAGGGAGGAAGGGAGGAAGCATCCATTATGTGCTTACTCTATGCCAGGCACTAGCTGAGTTCTCTGACTACTCTACAGCCATCTACCATTGTCATCCTCACATTCGATGGGGTTCTGATAGACATGGTCCCTGGACAGGTTGCGAGCCTTTTAATGATCTTTTATTTTATTGTTTGGAAGACTTGCACAGTGGATAAAGTGGTGGCTTTTTACAATTGGTTGAAAGCATTACTATTATTTGCTGTCATTACCTTTCCTCCCAAAGTGGTCTCCTCCACCTACAGCCTCCTGTAGGCTCAGGGCAGCCAGCAACTGTGGGAAGAGAGCCTGGGTGAGAGAAGCTGGTAGGAATGGGGGAGAGGAGCCAGAGGCTTCCTTTATGGGGGAAAGGTAGAGTGGGACAGAGAAGGAGTCTGAGAATCAGCATCTGTGTGAGACGCAGTAGGAGTCCTGGGAGACAAGAGCCAGGGTCTACTTCTAGAGCCAAAGAGTTCAAACCCTGCCTCTGCCACTTACTACCTGTGTGACCCTGAGCGAGTCACATGGCTTCCCTGGGTCTTGATTTCCTCAATTGTAAAAATGAGGGGGTTGAAGGGATCTGGGATCCCTTCTAACTAACTCCAGAGTCCCCAGAATTTTCTTCTCTTTGGAGTCTCCTATCCCTACTGCGTAAGGATCACAAAGGGTCTAGAGTTGCAGCTGGAAGGGGCTTCAGAGACCACTTCACCCAACCCTCAACCATTTCACTTTTTTTTGTTTGTTTGTTTTTGCAGGGCAATGGGGGTTTAGTGACTTGCCCAGGGTCACACAGCTAGTAAGTGTCAAGTGTCTGAGGCCGGATTTGAACTCAGGTCCTCCTGACTCCAGGGCCAGTGCTCTATCCACTGTGCCACCTAGCCGCCCCCACCACCCTTTCACTTTACAGATAAGGAAACCGAGGCCTGGAGTGACTTCACCAAGGTCACATAGGTCATAAATGATAGAAGTGGGATTTGAACCCCGATCCACCAGCTCCCTGGGGAATCTGAGACTCTGTGAGGGGGGATATATATTCCTATTTTCTTATAGCATTTGGGGTGTGTGTGTGAGTGTGTGAGAGAGAGTGTATGTGCGGGTGCACGTGCGCTGATGTCTCTTCCTCTTCTTATCCAATATTCCTGTAAAGATGATTGCTTTAAAAACCCATTAGCTCATTCCATGGGCAAGAATATTGGTGGAGCCGAGACAGGATGGCTGTGGATGGTCCCTGGTTGACCTTTATTACATAGGATGTTTCAGATGCCTGGCTTCTTCATCACCCCGAGAGTATTGGATTGGAGCTGGGCCAGGACCCAGGCCACCAGGGAGTGTGTGTGTGTGTGTGTGTGTGTGTGAGTGTGTTAGGGGCTTAGGAAGGTGGGCTGGGGCAGAAGAAGTCAGGAATAGGGTAGGGGGAGCCCAAGGGTCAGGAATGGGTGTCAGAAGGATCGGGTGATGGAAAGAAGGAACACTGACCAGGGGAGATTGTAGGGAGCACAAAGAGGAAGTCGGGGGGAGGATGGAAGGAAGGAGGGGAGATCTTTACATCAGGGATGATGACAGAAGGCTGCCATGTTGTTTTCTAGAGCCCTGGTTCCCCACCCCTCTCCCTACCTACCTCTTGGAGCCAGAGTCCCCCCAGAGTCAATGCAGGGAAACAGGCGAATCAGCCCTATCCTGGATTTCCTCAAACCTCTCTGGATGGGGGTGAGAGGTTGGCAGTGGGCACGGTGGGAGGGAAGGGGCTGACACGGGGGGGGGGGGGAGGGGCAGAATCTCAGCAGGGAGAGTGATGGATGCTCACCATGGTGGGTCGGGGCGCTGGTTTGGGAGGTCCGGGGGTGATGCACCGATCTAGAAAAAAAGGACCACGGACTTGGCTGGGAGCCACTCAGACCCCAGGCTTCCCTCCCCTCCCTCTCTTTGTTCACCATTTCCTCTCTCTGCCCCCCCATGCTGAAATGCACTCTGGGGTGTCTGGTACTTCCCTAGTTTCTCATGCCCCTCCTGCTCTCCCTTCCTGCCTGCTCCTGCTTCCTGAGAGCTGCATCACCATGACAACAGAAGGAGGCCACCCCCCCCATCTCCAGTCCCTCTGGGCAGTCAGATGCCATGTCCTATGAGCCTCTTCTTAGGAAGCTGGGAGAACTCTGCTGCTGCTGCTTCTGCTGCTGTCTCTCCAGAGCCCCCTCTGGCTCCCCTCTCCCCCAAATACCCAAAGTTCACCATTCCCCTGGATGACCTCGGTGATAGACGGGATGGGGGTGGGGAGGTGTTCCTCCAGGAGTCTGTGCCAGGGCCCTTGATTATTCCCTAACAGTTTCCATGGTGATGCAGGCCCCCCCCCACCCGCCTCCCCCCATTCCCTTGTTTCCAGCCTGGGGCTGGCGCCCTGCTCGCCTCCCCCTCCCCTCAGAAGTCTGAGGCTCCCTGGGGGGAGAACCAGTGAATGGCTCCTTCAGCTCAGTAGGAAGAGGGACCGAAGCCACGTCTGGATGCAGGGACCCAGGGAAGGAGGCAGATAACAGTTCAGGGATCTGTTTTTGAGGCCTCCCTGGGGCATGGTGCTGGCCAACCTTGCCAGCCCGTCAAGGGCATGCTCCTCCCCCCTCCCCCCACCAGCTCTCACTCAGATACAGCTTGTCCTTCTCCAGGGGGAGGGGACCGGTGGGGGCCATCTTGAGGGACAGGGACTCACAAGGAGGAAGCTCATATTCTCCTTCTCCATCCTCTTCCTCCTCAGCATCCTTCAGGGCAGAGAGGGACCAATGAGAGACAGGGAGGGCTGGGGGTTGGGGCGGCGGGCGACATGAGGCTGGAGGATAGGGTGGGAGTCTGAGGGTGAGGAGGTGGAAAGAAGACAGGGGAGCAGGCAGAGATGGCGGGGGCTGGGAGAGGGGAGCAGGAAGATGGGGGGTGGATAGAGCTGAGATCAGGACATGGGATGGGGGCGGGGAGAAACCTTACCCATTGTCTCAGAAGCCCAGGAGAACTTGGGGATGATGGGCCGAGAGTATCCTCTCTCCAAGACGGGGGCACTGCAGGAAAAACCAGCTTCCTTCCATTATCATCTCCCCCAGCCCCGCTTCCCTACAATCCCTTCAGCTCTGTAGGCCTGTGCCCTTTGCCCTGGAACATCATAACCTGATGCGTGTTTCCTCCATCTATCACTCAGTCACTCTAAGTGCTGAGCACGCTGGGCAAAGTGTGGAATTGCAAAGAAAATGCAAAACAGACTGCTGTCTTTGTAGGGGCTTTCAGCATGACTAATGAATGAGGAGAAATCTTGAAGATGTCCTACTGAGGGGTGAGGCCAGTGGGAAAGAGATTGGAGGGGGGTTGCGAGGGCTTCCCAGCACCCCTGGAGAGGTCTTCCTTCTCTCTAACAAAGGACTTCCCACCCCCGGCTTGGGGGCAGCCCAGGACCTAGGGAGCCCAGGTGAGGAGGGAGAGGCCTTCTGGTCTGGGCGGGCCTTATTTTCCCATACAGGCACGGGATCGGAGATTTGGAGGTAGAAGGGAACTTGGCTGCTATCAAGCCTCCCCCATCACACATCTGAGGAAGTTGAAACAGAAAGAGGGTAAGTCGCTTGCTCATATGAGTCTGAGGCAATATTTGAACTCAGATCTTTCTCTCCAGAACTCTAGCTATGGCCCCCCTGGATGTGTCTCTCTCCTCTGGTACTTACCCAGTGATCTGGGGGGTGGTAAGGGACACAGGGACCTGCAAGCAGATGCGAATTAGCTCCTCCCAAGGAGGCCCTGAGTTCACTGGGCCCCCAGGGACAGAGATGGGTTACCCTGAAGCAGGCAGGGGGACACACAGCTTCCGTGTGGATTCACATCGAAAGGCCGAGGGGAGTAAGGGCAGAGGGAGTGGGAAGCTAGTCTCATTAGTTCTGCACTCAGGCTTTGGCCCTTGCCAGGGTGACTGTGGGAAGGGCTGGGGAGAAGAGGGAAGGAGGGGACCAGACAGGAGAGATTACTCACTGGGGCTTGTTTCCACCGATTTTGTCCTACAGAGAACACAGAGAGGAGGGTGGTGAAGGGCATCGTGGATCTCAGCCTGTCCTGGCTGCCCTCCACCCCTCCCAGGATCCTGAGTCACTGGGTGGCCTGAAGGCCCGGCCTCGGGCTTGGACCTGTCCCAGGGAAGAAACATCTTACCATGTAGGGGAGCCGAGGATCGAGTGACTCCCCAGCTCTGGCCCTGATCTTTTCAGTGGAGGTAGGAGCAGGGCGAACAGCCACCCTATTGTTCCTGAGATTTGCATCTCCCAAAGCAGTGGCTGATGGAACTGAGGACCAGGAAGGCCGGCAGACCTCAGCACCCCACCCTGTTCCCCTCCTCCGCTCCTAGACAGGTTGTGGCCGGCACCCCAGAACCAAACCCAGCCCCAGCTCGGTGCCATGACACCCCTCACCCCACATATCCAATCTAGGGCCAAGTTGTGGCCTTTCTGCCTTCCTAGCATTTCTCCTCTAAGTCCATCTCCAGTTTGGGGTGAGGGGAGGGCCAATTGGGACTATTTCAATAGCCTCCCAATTGTTCTCCCTGTCTCAAGTCTCTTCTTGCACCTTAAAGCACAGATCTGATGCTGTCACTCTCCCTCCTCCCTCCCCAGTGGCTCCCTATTGCCTCCAGGGACATTTAAAGCCATTTATGACCTGAATTCTTACTTCTTCAGTCTCTTCCCACTCTAGCCCATGTGCTCTTGTGTACAAAGCTCCATTCCCCATCTCTTCCTCTTCACTTCTCTAAGCTTCCTTCAGGACCTCAAATTTCACCTTCTGCAGGAGGCATTTCTGAAGCCCACCAGCAGCAACTAGTGCCTTCCCCTCTGAGATTACCACCCATCTAACTGTGTATTTGTCAGGAACCAATTAGGCCTTTCTGGTGCCTGGAAGACACTAAACGCTTACTAAATGCTTGTTGATTGACTGACAGAAAGTAGCTCTTCTTCCTGACTAACTGAGTGGCTATGTTGGGAGGAGACTCAGTGTATTCAGGCTGGGAGCAAATCATTAAATTGCTCTCCAGTGTCTGGAAAAGATGGTAAAGGCTCTGGAATGAAGGGATTTCCCCCCATTTTTATTTTTTAAATCTTTATTTGGGGGGCAGCTAGGTGGCGCAGTGGATAAAGCACTGGCCCTGGATTCAGGAGGACCTGAGTTCAAATCCAGCCTCAGACACTTAACACTTACTAGCTGTGTGACCCTGGGCAAGTCACTTAACCCCCATTGTCCAAAAAAACCAAGGTATGCATAAAATCTTTATTTGTTGAGTTGTTTTTCAGTTGTGTTGGACTCTCCATACCCTCATTTGGTGTTTTCTTGGCAAAAATACTGGAATGGTTTGTCATTTCCTTCTCCAACTCATTTTATAGATGAGGAAACTGAGGCAAACAGGTTCAAGTGACTTGCTCAGAGTCGTACAGCTAGTGAGTGTCTGAAGCCAGATTTGAACTCAGGAAGATGAGTCTTCCTGACTTCAGGCCCAGCATTCTATCCATTTTTATTTACAATTGTTTTTTCATGTTAACCTTAAAAGAGTTTGTTAAGAGGGCAGCTAGGTGGCACAGTGGATAGAGCACCGGCCCTGGAGTCAGGAGTACCTGAGTTCAAATCCGGCCTCAGACACTTAACACATACTTACTAGCTGTGTGACCCTGGGCAAGTCACTTAACCCCAATTGCCTCACTAAAAAAAAAAAAAAGAGAGAGATGACTGTATTCCAGATTCTGTGCTAAGTCCTGGGGTCACAAAGCCATATGTGAAACTGGCCCTGTCCTCAAAGGGCTTCCATTCCATCCCTTATTTTGTGTGTTTATTTGCTTGTCTTTGATCGCTAATTAGAATAGGTGGCATAATGAAAAGAGCACTGGGCTTTCGGGCCAGAAGGCCTAGGAGA
Source organism: Dromiciops gliroides (assembly GCF_019393635.1). Classification (NCBI taxonomy): domain Eukaryota; kingdom Metazoa; phylum Chordata; class Mammalia; order Microbiotheria; family Microbiotheriidae; genus Dromiciops; species Dromiciops gliroides. The sequence goes on from NC_057862.1 coordinate 665,911,636, forward strand.
AGGTATGTGATAGAATTAGACTTGGCATTGGGAAGACTTGTGTTCAAATCCTGCCTCTGACAATTCCTAGCTGTATAGCTATGGGCAAGTCACAACTTCTTTGAATCTTAGCCATTCTCTAAAACTTGTCTACTGAGTTAGAGATGTACTAAGACCCTCGGACCATAAATTTGGAGCTGGAAGGGTCATTATGGTCTATGGAATCCAACTCTCCATATTTTTTTTTTTTGCAGGGCAATGGGGGTTAATTGACTTGCCCAGGGTCACACAGCTAGTAAGTGTCCAGTGTATGAGGCTGGATTTGAACTCAGGTACTCCTGAATCCAGGGCCGGTGCTTTATCCACTGTACCACCTAGCCACCTCTCTCCATATTTTTTTAAAAAATTTTTCTTTCTTTCTTTCTTTTTTTTTGGCAGGGCAATGAGGGTTAAGTGACTTGCCCAAGGTCGCACAGCTAGTAAATGTCAAGTGTCTGAGGCCAGATTTGAACAGAGGTCCTCCTGAATCCAGGGCTGGTGCTTTATCCACTATGCCACCTAGCTGCCCCCAACTCTCCATATTTTATAAGAAACTCAGGCCCAAAGGGGTTAAGTGACTTACCCAGGGTCACACAGGTGGGAAATGCCTGAGGTAGAACCCAAGACTTTAAAACCCCAACTCCAGCACACTCATCATTTCACCATAGCTGATTTGTCCACACCAAGAAAGTCCTAGAAACACTGACGTTTACTGATGGTTACTAAATGTGTGTGTGTGTGTGTGTGTGTGTGTGTGTGTGAGAGAGAGAGAGAGAGAGAGAGAGAGAGAGAGAGAGAGAGAGAGAGAGAGAGAGAGAGAGAGAGAGAGAGAGAGAGAGAGATCTCCTGGATATCTCTACCTATGGGTTTTATAGGCTTCTCACCATTTCCAAAAGATTTAGATTTACTCCCAAACCCACCTCTTTTTCAGACCATTCCCAACGCCATCTCCCACCTCCACATCTTTGTACAGGTCGTCCCCCATTGGTGGAATGCTTGGCCTCTTCACTGCTGCCTCAGAGAATCTCTGGCTTCCTTGAAGTCATATCCTGGATTCCATCTCCTATGGGAGATCTTTCCTAGCCTTCCCCTTCCTCCCCCTCCTTTCCCTCAGCCCAGTGGTAAGCATTCCATCCCTCTTAAAATGGTTTTATAGGTACAGGTGGTTCTCATCCTTTGCCATTAGACTAAAAGCTAGGAGGAACCAGGACATATTTCCTCTTTTGGGGGGAGTCTTTTTATTCCCCTATTTGACCAGTGCCTTGCACATAGTAGGTGATTTATAAAAATGCTCATTGAATTAATCACTAAGTTTTGTGCCTCATAGCTGGCAAAGGCCTTGATGGGATTCCCATGAATCTTCAATCCGGCCTCTACCATAGCAAATTCAGGCCCCCTTGAATGCGATTTGGTCACTGGGGGGCAATCAGGCTCTGGGGAAATGATTCCGGCTAACCAAAGACACAAGAGAGTAATTTGTTAGCCAGTTTATTTCTTTATAATGGGAGGGCTATCCGGTCAGATAAACAGTATCAGTCATGAGAAAGAGCAGGGTCCTCTTTCCTGAGGGGTGAGTCCTCCCAGGAGATCAGATCAGAAATCAGAAGCCTGCCTGGTGAGTGGAGGAGTGAGCCAAGACAGCCGGATACAGTATTCCTAAGGGATATCAGGGAGGCTCTGCCAAGCTCTGGTTGCCTGATAAATGACTCCTGGTTTTTTTCCTAGCTTCTAAATACTGTAGACCCTTCCCCTTCTATTATTGTGTTACCTGGAGATTACCATGAACCCCACCCCACTCCCTTTAAAAGATTTTTTCCATTTTAAGTTTTTTTCTTCTTCTTTGTTTTTGTTTGTTTGTTTGTTTGTTTTGGTGAGGCAATTGGGGTTAAGTGACTTGCCCAGGGTCACACAGCTAGTGTTGTTTTCTTGTTGATCCACATTCAGTCCTCTGTTTGGCATTCACAGCCTTTCTTCCTTCATAACCTGACCCCTCCTACCTTTCCAGTCTTCTTACAACTTACTCCCCAACATGTCCTCTTCAGTCCAGGGACAAAGGAGTCTGGGCTGTCTCAAGAACAAGATACTCCATGCTTAGCTCCTCATGGCTAAACCCCATGCCTGGAGCACTCTCCCTCTTTCCCTCTGACTGCTGACCTCCCCGGCTTTCATTAAGTCTCAGTCCAAATGTACCTTCTCAGGAAATCTTCCCCAATCCCTCTTAATTGCAGTGTTTCCTTCTCTCTGCTAACTATTTCCCATTTATCCTGCACAAAGCTTGCTAGGTATGTATTTGTTGTAGTGTTATGTTATGTTATGCTACATTATGTTGTGTTAATATCATATCATATCTCATCTCATATTATTATCATATCATATCATACCATACCATACCATACTGTATCCTATCCTATCCTATATCATATCATATCTACCATACCATACCATACATACCATACCATACATACCATACCATACCATACCATACCATACCATACCATACCATACCATACCATACCATACCATACCATACCATACCATACCATACCATACCATACCATACCATACCATACCATATCATATCATATCATATCATATCATATCATATCATATCACATCATATCATATCATATCACATCTCATCTCATATTATTATCATATCATACCATACCATACCATACTGTATCCTATCCTATCCTATATCATATCATATCTACCATACCATACCATACCATACCATACCATACCATACCATATCATATCATATCATATCATATCATATCATATCATATCATATCATATCATATCATATCATATCATATCTCATCTCATATTATTATCATATCATATCATACCATACCATACTGTATCCTATCCTATATAATATCATATCTACCATACCATACCATACCATACCATACCATACCATACCATACCATACCATACCATACCATATCATATCATATCATATCATATCATATCATATCATATCATATCATATCATATCTGCTCCTTGAGAGCAGGCATTATTTTTAGACTTCTTTTTGTATCCCCAGTGCTTAGCACAGTGCCTGGCATACAATCAACACTTAATAAATGCTTATTAATTAATTGATCCAGAGATATTCTGGTCCTTCTGATTCAGTTTAGGGGACTCAGAAATTTTATCAAAAACTAATCATCTCGGGGCAGCTAGGTGGCACGGTGGATAAAGCACTGGCCCTGGATTCAGGAGGACCTGAGTTCAAATCCGGCCTCAGACACCTAACACTTACTAGCTGTGTGACCCTGGGCAAGTCACTTAACCCCCATTGCCCAGCAAAAACAACAACAACAACAACAACAAAAACTAATCATCTCACAGTGAGGAGTCCTTTGTAGTTTACTGGTTTCATCCATTTCTTTTTTGATTTTGATTGGAAGTTCCTTGAAGACAGGGCCTGGCTTAGTTTTTTGTTGTTGTTGTTGTTTCTTTTCTTTTTACCTTTGAATCCCCACGCCTCACAAATACCTTGGAATAGATGAATGGACATTTTTTTCTTTGTGGTTGTTCAGTTATGTCTACCTCTTGGGGTTTTCTTGGCAGAGATACTGGAGTGGTTCACCATTTACTTCTCCAGCTCATTTTACAGATGAGGAAACTGAGGCAGACAGTGTGAAATGATTTGCCCAGGGTCACACAGCTAGTACATGTCTGAGGCTGAATTTGAACTCGGGAAGATGGACTCCAAGCCCTGTGCTCCATAGAGCACTATGGCGCCACCTAGCAGCCCCCAAATGAATTAAATCTGACCTCCTCAGATTCTAGACTGCGCTCTCTCTATGGGAGCTCAGAGCTCCCTAAGCAGCTGCTGATTGGTACAGTGGCTAGTTCTGGACCTGGATACTTACATAAGTCACTCCTCCTCTCTCGGGCTCAGTTTCCTCTTCTGCAAAATGGGGATCATCATAGCATCTACCTCCCAGAGTTGTTGTGAGATATATTTGTGAAGTGCTTCTCGGGGTCTCTGGCACATAGTAGGCACCTTAATAAATGCTTCCCCAGGTGCCAAACACCGAGTAATGAAACAAGACGTGTAAAAAGATCACATTACACAACCTTGGGAAAGGGATTCTGACCCCTGCCCAAGGGTCCCTGGGCTCTGATGGGTGGGGACCTTTCTCCTTACCATGCCCAGAACCAGGCGACTAAACTCTGCCCCACTCCCAACTGTAGTTGCCCGATGTGTTGTGCTCCTCCAAGACAGCTAGGTGGCGCAGTGGATAGAGCACAGGCTCTGGAATTACAGGACCTGAGTTCAAATCTTGCTTCAGACACCAGTCACTTAACCCCAATTGCTTTAAACATCCAGGGCCGTCTCCAGTCATCCTGACACATATCTTACCACTGGACCCAGAGGGCTCTGGAGGAGAGAATGAGGTTGGTTACCTTGTACAGACCTCCCTCATTTAAATCCAATTCAGTACAAGTTGACATTCTCCCAATATCATGGTCCTCTTCAAGAATGAAGGACAAACAACAACAATTGATTGTATTCCTCCCAGGGAAATATAAGCCCTTTGAGGACAGGAGCTCAGTGGCCTGACTGAACCAAATTCACCAGGTTGAGGCAGTTAAGCCACAGAGTGGGCTTGGAGTTAGGAAGACCTGAGTCCAAATCACACTTACTGTGTGATCTTGGGCAAATCACTTACCCTCTGTTTGCCTTTATCTACTGGAGAAGAAAATGGAAAACCACTCCAGTATCTTTTCCATGGCCAGTATCGGCATGCAATGGTCCATGGACTCACAGAGTGTGGGATGCAACTGACCAGTAACACCTGCAATAGATTGTTATGGGAACATCTGTGGATTTCTTTCTTTCTTTCTTTTTTGTGAGGCAATTGGGGTTAAGTGACTTGCCCAAGGTCACACAGTTGGTAAGTGTTAAGTGTCTGAGGTCGGATTTGAACTCGGGTCCTCCTGAATTCAGGGCCAGTGCTCTATCCACTATGCCATCTAGCTGCCCCAGTGGATTTCTTAATAGGTACCATTGCCAATGAAAACCATCAGTGTGCAGAGATTTAGGAGGCAAAACCCAGGTTTCTTATGCTTCAGCACAGGCCCAGAATTCTCAAATAATTCTGGACCCTGACAGGTTTCCCAAAGCCTTATGTAGTTTCTAATTACATCAGAGAGAAGAATACAATTTTTTTTTTATTAGAGCTGCCAGAGAGAAAGGAATTTGCCTTTGCTGGTAGGAAAAAGTAAAGATTTACATTTCAAAGATAACTGAAGGATAACACTGCATATCCAGTTTATTTTTTAAAAATCACTAACAAGGAAAGAGTCTGGAATTGGCTATCATTAATTCTTTGACCCTCATCTGGTTTCTTATTTCTTTTTTTCTAAAAAACATGTCAAAATCTATTAATAATCTTTGAATACATTCAAATATAAGTTCAGCTGAAGGGAATAGTATCATTTACCCTTTCAGGTTCCAGTGAGTTTAGGAACATTTCTTTCAGAACACTTACCCCTCCATTATTCGGTCACTACCCAAATGTGACATGTCCCTGACAACTACTTCATATAACTAAAAGTAAATAACCATTTACTTTTCCATTTTTAGCAATGTTTCCTGTTTCAAAAAGGGTTGTATAAAACATAGCTATTTTGATATTCCTTAGAGTTCAGTCAAATGGGATTCTACCTTTTGAAGAAAAACAGAAATGCAGAGGAAAGGGATCAAAAGATAGGGTACAGAGAAAAAAAGCAAGATAAATTTAGATCTTGGTTTCTGATTTCAATCAAAATGATTGGAGGCAGGACAACCTGCAAGGACTTTTGCTCACAATTAAAGTGACCTTGCTAGATCTAAATTAATAATGAAGAAATAAAAATAATTCCTATGACAATATGGTGGCAGTAGGCAAGGCCCTGGGTACGTGAAACCCAAAAAGAACCAATGCCTGCCTTCAAGGGGATTACAGTCTACTGGGTCTAAGGCTAGGGGGAAGGGGAGAAGATAGAACCTCCAATTCAATTCTTTCCTTAAACACCTACTGTGCCAAGGATTGTGCTGGGGCCTGGGACACAAAGACTAAAAATGGGAACAGCCCGGGTCCTCCAGGAGTTTACATTTGTACATTCTACTAGCAGGGAAAAGGTACCCAGACTAAGAAATGCAGCAGCAGTGTCTGCAGCCCCATGTCATGCCTGTAAAGAGTCAGAGGGGCCCCAGAAGTTGCCACAGTGATAGCAGGAAGTTATCCAGCCCCAGGCCTGCTCCCCCAATGGGCAGGATGGGGGTGGGGGGGGTGGGATGGGATGTACCGACAGAGAATTCATCTTCCTTCCTTTGCCCTGGATGGGGGTGTCCAAACTTCCTGGCAGCCATGTGAGCCCCCATTGCAAATGGGCTGAGACTTGGGGATTGGCACTGCCAGGCTGCTGTGGCCTGAGATTTGATGTGCCAGTGATTGGGATCAGAGGAGAAAGGCCTAAGGCTGAGCTCCCCTGAGTGTGTGGTGGTTCTCCTTAATCCTTTCCACCACTGGGGGTGTGTGTGGGTCCTGATAGGGACATTGTGAGAGGAGATTCCAGGTGCGTGTGTATGGGGAGGGGGGCAAGAAGGGTGGGAGTGGGGCTCACGTCATTGACTTCATATTTTGGCTAATGTTCCATGTCATCTCATAACTTAAATTCCTAAGCCCGGAAACACTTAGCACTTTTCCTTGCTGTTTTGGGGGTGGGGAATAAGGACCACGCTGGTAAACATTTAACTACCAGCTCTCTGGAAAAAAATGCAAATTATGAAACACTTTTCAGTTTAGTTTTCATCAATAACATAATTTCTTAATTTCTAAACAACCAATAAAAGCTAAATCAGCCCCAGACTTGGAGTATTTGTAGATTTTCCGAGGTGTCAAACACTCCCGTTGAAGATTTAACAATGCATTCTAGCCCCCTGGGGTCACCTTAGGATTTGTGGGCTGAACACCCTCTGGTGATCAGAGGAGAGACGACAGCCTTGTACCGCAGGTCTACCAAAGAATGAGGCCAGGAAAGGCCAGGAAAGTGCCACCTGATGGACATCTCAGGTACTGCATCCCCTCTCTGGATAATTTTTTAAACATAATAAACATTTTTTATTTAACGTTTTTATCCCTCATTTCCTTCCTTCTCTCCCCCTCCCTGAGATACCTAGCAATCAGATATAGGTTATACATGTGCAATTATATAAAACATTTATCATTTTGTATAAAAAAACTTGAAGAAAAGAAAAAATGAAAGAAAGTGAAAAATAGCATGTTTCAGTCTGTGTTCAATCAATATCAATTCTTTCTTTGGAGGTGGATAGTATGCTTCATCATTAGGCCTTAGGGATTGTCTTGGATCATTGTATTGCTGAGAACAGTTAAGTCATTCACAATTTTTCATCAAACAATATTGCTGTCTCTGCGTACAACGTTCTTTTGGTTCTGCTTACTTCACTAGAAATCAGTTCATACAAGTCTTTCCAGGCCTTTCTGAAATCATCCTGCTTGTCTTTTCTTATAGCACAATAACATTCCTTCACCATCATATACCACAGCTTGTTTAGCCATTCCCCAATGGATGGGCATTCCTTTGATTTCCAATTCTTAGCCACCACAAAAAGAGCTGCTGTGAATATTTTTGTACGAATAGCCTCAGTGGATAATAAATGTAGGGACACAACTGCTTTTCTTTTGGCTTAAGGAAGGCAGTGAGTACATGGACTCATTTGGACCGCCACCAATGCAGGACCCAAGTGTCACATGATGTACAGACAAAATATCACATTAGTAGAAAGTAATTTGAGGAAGGAGAGACCCAAACAATAAAAAGATTTCCATGGAGGAAGTTGTGCTGGGGGTGAACCTGGAAGGGAGAGAAAGGGTGAGATGCTGAGCCGTAGAGAGAGTACAAAGCTATATTGATCTCACTGCCCAATGCTCTTTTTTTTTTTTTTTTTTTAGTGAGGCAATTGGGGTTAAGTGACTTGCCCAGGGTCACACAGCTAGTAAGTGTCAAGTGTCTGAGGCCGGATTTGAACTCAGGTATTCCTGACTCCAGGGCCGGTGCTCTATCCACTGTGCCACCTAGCTGCCCCCCAATGCTCTTTTGAATCCTCAAGGGATGCACCACTGTGCGCTAACTTGAATCAATGCTCCCTTTTTTATTCCATCCATCCCCATCTCAGGGTCTTTATCCTTCACCTCCCTGGCATTTGCCTATGCAAAACCCTTGACACAGAGAGAGCTACTGGGTGGTTAGAGAAACCTGAGTCATAGAAAAATTGTCCCTTCCCTTTGTGTTTGATCTGGGCACCTCCCAGGTCCCAAGTGTCCTAGGAAAAGGTGAGTAATGGGGAGAAGCACAAAGTATGTCTGTATCTGCGATGACATGACCCATTCCTTGTTGTTGGGGGAAGTGATCCACCTCGTGACTTGAGGAACATGTTAGTTTAAAAATTGTAAGCTCAGGGCTAGGCCCCAACCATTTTCCTGAGAGGGCAGGAGCCAACCTGCCAATGACTCACTGCCCGGAGACCCTAGGGATGTGGGTGGAGCCCTCCACTGGATCCCTGGAGGGAGGGGGGGGAGTAGGAAATATTCACCAACAGCCCTGTTTTTCAACCTTTCCAGGTCAAGTGGCCTGAGAACCAAAGTCTGCCAGAAGTTTCTGGGCTTAATGGGAGGGTCAGGATGGGGTACCCATTAGATACCAGAAATAAAAGGAAATCACTCTGGGACCTTACTCTTCCTGCTTGTCTTCCCATATCCTGAAGGTGACAGAAGAAAGTCCTGAATCATTGTCAAAGTATATTTTTAAAAGCTTCCTTTTTTAGTTTCTCTGGAAATATTAAGAAATAATAATTCTTCAGCTTAAAACCCTTTCCAGATTTTTCCCTTTGGAAAGTAGAAAGAATAACCGTCAGTTATGCCTTGGAATGGAGTGAGGATTGGGGCAGCTGGGTGGTGCAGTGGATAGAGCACCGGCCCTGGAGTCAGGAGGATCTGAGTTCAAATTAGACCTCAGACACTTGATACTTACTAGCTGTGTGACCCTGGGCAAGTCACTTAACCCCAATTGCCTCACCAAAAAAAAAATGGAGTGAGGATGATAAACCAAATTTAACTCTGGTCTAGGTGAATTGATGGCCTCCCAACCTGTGAAGTAATAGGCACCATGACCCACCCAAGGACATCTTCTTTCTTAAAATCCAAAGCTGGGGACAGCTAGGTGGCACAGTGGATAGAGCACCGGCCCTGGAGTCAGGAGTACCTGAGTTCAAATCCAGCCTCAGACACTTAACACTTACTAGCTGTGTGACCTTGGGCAAGTCACTTAACCCCAATTGCCTCACTTAAAAATAAATAAATTTAAAAAAAAATCCAAAGCTAAGATATCTGCCACTGGAAGAAAGTTTTGAGAAGATCTATATGATCCACTATGTTGACTTCTGGGGCTCCTCTGACTCTTACAGGAATGACATGGGGCTGCAGACATAGCTGCTGCATTTCTTAGTCTGGGTACCTGTTCCCTGCTAGTAGAATGTACAAATGTAAGCTCCTGGAAGACAGGGGCTGTTCCCATTTTTAGTCTTTGTATCCCAGGCCCTAGCACAGTCCTTGGCACAGTAGGTGTTTAAGGAAAGAATTGAATTGGAGGTTCTATCTTCTCCCCTTCCCCCTAGCCTTACCCTTAGTAGACTGTAAGCCCCTTGAAGGCAGACATTGGTTCTTTTGGGGTTTTGTATACTCAAGGCCTTTCCTAGTGCCCTGTACCTTTCAGAGAGTTAGTGAATGTCTGTTTAATTTAATTAAACAATCCAGGGGCAGCTAGGTGGCGCAGTGGATAGAGCACTGGCCCTGGAGTCAGGAGTACCTGAGTTCAAATCCGACCTCAGACACTTAACACTTACTAGCTGTGTGGCCCTGGGCAAGTCACTTAACCCCAATTGCCTCACTTAAAAAACAACAACAACAACAACAACAAAAAAAAACAATCCAGGACTATTTCTTGCCAACTAGCATGATTAAGGTGAGACTCAAACCCATTTCTATTCGCATGCCTCACTTTCTCTATTTGTGACACCAAAGGCTGGTACTTTCAATAGAACCCAACCAGTTCTTCTTTCCGTGGAACATGAATTTAGGGCTCATTCTTTTAATTTGGGGTCAGGTCCCCAAAGCTCATTGACTTCTCCCCTCAGGGTTCTGGCAGGGGAGGGGTAACCTTTAGGAGCTGTCAGGTTGTTTCTTCAATGCCTAGATCCTGTGTGTTCCCCTAATGCCAGTTATCCAATTAACATCTCCCGATATAATTTATTGTTTATTTTTAATTTTTTTTTAGTGAGGCAATTGGGATTAAGTGACTTGCCCAGGATCACACAGCTAGTAAGTGTTAAGTGTCTGAGGCTGGATTTGAACTCAGGTACTCCTGACTCCAGGGCTGGTGCTCTATCCACTACGCCACCTAGTTCCCCCCGCCATATAAATTTTGACCAAGTAATCTCTCCTTAATATTGATTAACCAATTCATATCAATTAGACTTTTTTTTTTTGGCATTTTCATGAGGACATTTTACAAGTGGGCTTTAGGAGAATCAAGCAATGCTTCTGGCATTAGATGCAATCATGGGTCACAAGTCAGCACACTCCTTAGCAACAGGTCCCATGATGGCTGAACCTTTCATCTCGCCTTTATTGTTTACTGTGACCCCTGAATTGTCTTCAAAGTATAGGAACATACCATCTTTTCTCCGATATGACTTCCGTTGCCTTATTACCACTGCTGGATGAACCTTCTTCTGGAGCCCTGGTTTCCCCTTTTTGACTGTGGCCATTACCATGTCACCCGCACCAGCTGCAGGAAGCCTGTTCAATCTTCCCTTAATTCCCTTCACAGAGATGATGTACACAGGTTCTTGGCACCCGTATTATCAGCACAATTGATGACAGCTTCCACTGGGAGACCCAATTAAATTCAGAACTTGGCTCCAGAAGACCCACCGCGTCCTCGTGTAGACGTCTTGGCTCCCGGAAAGGATGAAAGAGGGAGGAAATGCGGGGGATGTCAGGATATGTCAATTCAATTTTAAAGAAAGGATATTTATGGAAAAGATACAGCAAGAACAAAACCAGACAAATCTCTGAAACAGAGAGTCTCCTGTATCACCTCTATCCCTGGGCAGAGTGGACTCAAACTTAAAGTTATGATGGCTAACCATCTCCCCGACAAGGTCACTTCTCAGTGGGGCATTGCTGATGGACAGGGTAAGGTGCTCCCTCACTTCCAGAGAGTGTGTCTCACTTGCTGCACCAAGCCTCAGGTGGGTCATGCCTCCAGGCTGGACTCAGCTGCGGTGACTCCAGCCAGACTCTTCCAGATTCCGGTCACTGGACATCTGGCTGTTCTTCCAGCCCTTTTGAAGATCACAAGGTCATAAACTATCATTTAGTAAACATTTGTTAAGCAACTCATATGTGCCAGGGAGGGGGAAGGGAATAAGGATTTATATTTGTTGTTTTCAGTTGGTTTTCAGTCGTGTCTGACTTTCCATGACCTCATTTGGGGTTTTCTTGGCAGAGATACTAGAGTGCTTTGCCATTTCCTTCTCCAGCCCATTTGACAAATGAGGAAACTGAGGCAAACAGAGGTTAAGTGATTTTCTGATGGTCACACATCTAGTAAGTGTCTGAGAATGGATTTGAACTCGGGTCTCCCTGACTCCATGGCCAGTGCTCTTGCTCCCTAGTTGCCTCTAAACACTGTGTTATGAGGCAAAAGAAAGTCCCTGCTTTCAAGGGGCTCACAGTCCAGTGTGGGAGGCACCATGCAAACAACCACGGACAAACAAGATATACGTACGCTGGATAAACTGGAGGCAACCAGTGGAGGGAGGGCTGGTCCACTCTGTCTCTGATACTCATTCAGCTACAGACAGGAAAGAATAAACATGAAAAAGAAAGAAAAACACCAGCTCTTTTCTTTGTGATTTTTTTCTTTTTTGTTGGGGCAAAGAGGGTTGAGTGACTTGCCCAGGGTCACACAGCTAGTAAGTGTCAAGTGTCTGAATGTGGATTTGAACTCAGGTCCTCCTGTATCCAGGGCTGGTGTTTTATCCACTGTACCACCTAGCTGCCCCAAAGAGAAAGAAAAACACCAGCACTGTGTATTCATAGCCATATGGCAGAGGGGTATGTGTGTGTATGTGTATATGTGTGAGAGACAGAGAGACAGAGGGAGAGAGACAGAGAGACACAGAGATAGAGACAGAGACACAAAGAGAGAGACAGAGAGACAGAGGCAGAGATAGAGAGACAAAAACACAGAGATAGAGACAGAGAAAGAGAGAAAGAGACAGAGACAGACACACACAGAGAGATCTTTTCTGTTCAAGCCTTTTGCATACACACTCAGTTCCCCCTCAGCAGTTGGTTAAAAGGTATCTCATCACCATGTCATGAACCTGGCAGGATACAGCCAAAGGATACCTGCACATGTTCGAAAGCAAGGGAGAGCATACTGTGCATGCTCTAAGGACTGGGCTCACACTGGCCAATCTCCCCATTACGATTGTTCATGCTCTCAACACATATTAATTATTTACCCCGTAATAGCTCTAGCACTTACAAAGTAAGCTAGACCTGAGAGCCTAGGGTGCTTGAGGTTCTTACAAATCTATTGGGGGAAACAAGATAAACAGAAAATGAGACAGTTAAATGCAATCAGTCCTCGACTTCAGGGATAACATCCCTAGAAAATGGTGTGAAAGTAAAAACCACAAATGTTGAGACATTGATCCTGTGGGAAATAGGGGGTTAGGCTCCTGCCACCACCGAAAACTGTGATCTTCTGCTAGCGATTGCTGGAAATACACTTTCTTGCATACAATTCTTTATAACAAATCATGATTTCTGATATTCCCACTTTCCCTAACACAGTAACCATGAAATCACCCCCCAAATGCAGCACACAAAATAAAACTGGTAACATGCAACGTTTTTTCTTGCCATTAATTCCCTACAATTCTGTGATCTTTTGTGCTAATATCTCAATTTTTTAAAAACCCATTGATTTCAGACAATATTTACTTTTCATAAAGTATGATATCTACTGTGCCATAAATATTGTACAGAAAATACAATTCATAAAACTAAGATGCTTTTTAATCTGAATCGTACCTTCCATGTGTCAGATGACAGTGTGGGGACATTGCATTGTATACTATGCTGCTGTCAAATTTCACCTTGGTTTCCGTCTGAAAACCAAGGGGAAGGTTGATGGGACTTATGTCACTGCCATCTGAAGAGGTGGAGGCGGGCAAGGAGACATCGTCTCTGACATGCTGTCCTTCAGGACTAGTGGATGGCATTGGAAGTCAGGAAGGACCCACCAGCTTGGAAAAATCCCTTGCTAGTCTGCTTTCTGAGTTGTTTGAGATCCCTAAGGGTCTCAGAGTATTAGAGCAAAGCAGAGGGGAGTTGATGTTTAACCCTGAGACTGCCATTGATGTCTCTAGCCAGCTGGTCAATTATACCAAGCCACTCTTCAATCTAGGAAACTGTTTTCGGTAAGATCTTTCGAGCTTGTTTATCATCATTGCCTTTTCTGTCCTAAAGACCTTCCTGAGCCATCACATCTAACTCCTCATTCATCAGCTCCTGGGGCTGCTCCTGCAGCCTTCCTCTCTCATATCTTTTAACATTCTTCCTCCTATGGTGCACTATAGACGCATGATTGCCTCAAAATTCTGCCTCATTGCTTCATCAACAACTTTAAATCCTTCAAAATCCTGGACCTAAGTAGGCCACACCTTTTCCCAGAAGTTGTAGCCTTTGGTGCATTCCCACAGGTTACATTAATGTAGTCGATGACTTGAAGCACAGCGATAGATTTCCAGAAATCCATCATGGTGGCTTCTGGGTTTGCTTCCAAGTAATTGTAGGCACGGTGGTAGATTTCCCTGGCATGATGGGACTTGAATGCCTTTATGATTCCCCAATCCATAGGATTGGATCAAAGATGTAGTGCTGGGTGGCATAAAAACAACATCTGCATTTTCCAGCTGCTCACAAATATAAACTGTCACGTTGTCGAATACTAAAAGAGCCTTGAATGCAAGGTTCTTTCCCTGCAATTATCATTCTACTTTTGGAATGAAGTGGCTGTTGAATCAGTTCCAGAAGCCATTCATGCTTTTCTTTTCTTTTCTTTTCTTTTTTATTCCAGGGCAATGGTGACAAAGTGACTTGCCCAGCTAGTCATTGTCAAGTATCTGAGGCTGGATTTGAACTTAGGTCCTACTGAATCCAGGGCCGGTGCTTTATCCACTGCGCCACTTAGCTGCCCCTATCCCTGCTTTTCTATTCCAGCTTCCCTATGCCAGTATACTAGCCTTTCCCTCCCTTTCAAAACCCTCAGGATTTGGGGCTCAGTAGATCATCAGTGGCTTACGCTTGGAGTTTCCAGCGGCACACAACAGTGAGGTCAAATGATTTTTAAAAGCCTTGAACTCAGGGTCTTTGACTGTGGCTTTTGTTGTGCATGTGTGCTTTCCTACCTGTTTTTATGAACAGACCAATCTCATAGACGATAAATACTTAACTTTTTCTCAGTCAACACATTTGACATGTTTTGAAACATGAAATGGCTGCAGCATTAGCAGAACCATCTTCACCAGAAAGTTTCACATTTTAAAAACCATACCATAATTTAAAACAATAAACACACCCTTGGCCAGATACAAAAAGCTTCACGCTTTCTTGGCCCTTTTTTACATGCCTACAAATTTGTTGGATCTTCAAGCGGGAGGGTGGTTGGCTTTTGTTCCTCCACCGTCTCATTTACTCATAAACTTAGCTGCTTTTCCATTTTTTCAATTCCCTCATTGCGCATTTTTAAAAAATAATAAACATTTTATTTATTATAGTTTTGAATTCTAACCCTCCTTTCCTCCCTCCTCCCTGAGGAAATAAGCAATCAGATATGGGTTATACATGTGCAATTATGTAAAACATTTCCATATTTGTCATTTTGCATAGGAAAATTTGAATAAAAGAAAAAAATGAAAGTGAAAAAGAGCATGCTTCAGTCTGTGTTCCATCAATATCAGTTCTTTCTTTGGAGGAAGACAGTATTCTTCATCATTAGTCCTTTGGGATTGTCTCAGATCATTGTATTTCTGAGAATAATTAGGTCATTCATGGTTCTTCATCAAACAATATTGCTGTCACTGTGCCCAATGTTCTCTTGGTTTTGCTCACTGCACTATATATCGGTTCAAACTAGTCTTTCCAGGCCTTTCTGAAACCATCCTGTCTGTCATTTTTTTTATAGCACAATTGTATTCTATCACTATCATATACCACAGCTTGTTTAGCCATTCCCCAAGTGATGGACATCCCTTTGATGTCCAATTCTTCGCCACCACAAAAAGAGCAGCTATAAATATTTTTGTACAAATAGGTCTTTTTCTCTTTTGGGGAAGTCTTTGGGATATAAACCTAGCAGAGGTATTACTGGATCAAAGGGAATGCACAGTTCTATAGCCCTTTGGGCATAATTCCAAATTGCTCTCCAGAACCCCATTGCACATTTAAGAGAGGTTATTATAACACTTTCTAGACCCAATTCAAGAACACTTCTCCTTTTGGCAGATAGAAAGACCCAACCATGCTTCAACACCAAACTCACAGCTGACGACACATGTGGATATCTCAGCACTAGTTTATCTAACATTTTTATTTTCTCATTAAACCCCATCACTTACTTGGCCCGAAAGGGCTTAGAGTCCAAAGGACTTGTACTGTGCTTTGGGGACCTATTGCAACACAAAACTTGAGTTTTAAAGACAAACAATGGAAATACACAACAACTGCACAGGAAGCTCTTTACTCTATAAGACCAGTGAAGTGCCTAGTAGGATACCAGCTGCTTCCCAAACTTGTGGTGCATGGCACCCTCTCACTTTTTTTTTCTCTGCTGTGCATAGCCAAATGTGTGAAGTTGCCAGCGTGAAAGTGAAAATAAAGTTACTAATAAAAACACATATATGTTTGAAGTTGCAAAAGTTAAACATGAAAATGTTGAGGATGGATTGTAATAGTATGAGGCAATTCTGATTGCCCATTGATCCACTGGGCAGATGAAGAGTGCAAGTAACGTCACCCTGACTTCTGAAGAGGACTGAAGTGGTCATAGGCAATCAGTCAATCATTTGATCAAAAGACATGTATCATGTGCTAGACTCTATGCTAATGTTGTAAATAATAGTTAATAATAGGTAACATTTATAGCACCTACTATGTGCCAGACACTGTGCCAAGAACTGCAGATACAGCTAGAATGGGGAGAACACTGGACTTGGAGTCAGGAGGACCTGGGATAGAGACTCAGCTTTGACTTGTGGTAGGTGTGGGACTTGAGTTGTCACTTCCCCTTGCAGGGTTTCAGCTTCCCCATCTGTAAAGTGGAAATATGAATATTTGTGCCATCGAGACCACAGGGAGGCTGTGAGGGAAGGTCTTTGTAAACCTTGGCTTGGCAGGGAAATGCCAGTTGGGATTATCATGGTTGGAAAGACTTTGGGATCAACCAGGAGTCGAGTGGATCAATGACAGAGAGGGAGGGACACACAGCACAAAATGAGACCTACATTTACAGCCAATGTGGGAATTTGCTTTGTTTGACTCTACATATTTGTTAGAAGGGTTTTCTTTTCTCTTTTTCAATGGAGGGGAAGGTCAAAGGGAGAAAAAAAAATGCTCCTTCATTTAAAAAAAAACTTATTTAGGGTTAGATTTAATCCTAAAATTAATTTAGGGTTCAAAAAGAAAGTTTTCATGGACAGAGCGAGATTTAAACTAGTCTTTGAACGAGGGATAAGATTTTTGATGGGAGTCAGGGTGGATGTCAGTTTCACAAAGGAATGAAGACTGGAGTGAGCACAGTGGGGCTGCAGAAGGAGGCTCAGAGATGAGCGGAGATGGAAGCCAGCTTGACTGGGGGGGAGGTGGTTTACTTAGGTAACAGTAAGCAAGCTGAAGAGTCTGGACTTGAAGGGCCTTGAGCATAGACCATGAGGGGATGGGCTGAAGGAACTGAAGGTGTTTAGCCTGGAGAAGAGCAAACACTGAGAGGCAGGGGAGAGAGGAAGACGCGATTGGCTGGTGCCTGGTAAAGGGGTCACACATGCTCTGTGTAGCCCTTCAGGGCAGAACTAATAGAAATGGAAGGAAGTTGCAGAAGCAAATTTAAGTTCAGTGTCAGGAAAAATACGAACAAAAATCCTTTACCCCCTAGAGCAGTCCCGAAATAGACCGGGCTGTGTAAAGAAGTGATGAGTTCCCCTCATTAGAAATCTTCAATCAAAATCCAAATGATCAATTGTCTATTGTGTTGGACTAGAGAGAGGTATGGGCAGCTAAGGTGGTGCAGTGGATAGAGCACCAGAACTGGAGTCAGGAGGATTTGAGTTCAAACCAGCCTCAGACGCTTACTAGCTGTGTGACCCTGGGCAAGTCACTTCACCCTGTTTGCTTCCGTTTCCTCATCTTTAAAATGAGCTGGAGAAGGAAATGGCAAACCATTCCAGTACCTTAGCCAAGAAAGCTTCCAAATGGGGTCACTGAGTCAGACACAACTGAACAATAACAACAATGGAGAAAGGTTTTGGTTGGACAAGATGATCATTGAAGTCCCCTCCAACTCTGAATTTCTATAACTATTCTGAAGGAATTGGGAGCTATGGATGATTTTTGAGCAGAGGAATAACATGATGAAAATGGTGCCCAAGCCAGATTAATATGGCAGCAATGTGTAGGGAGAAACTGGAATCAGGAGACAAATTAGGAGAGATTACAATAATCCTAGAGGAAGACAAAGGAAGTGATTTAAGAGGTTATTAAAATTGTCCTGGGGGGCAGCTGGAGTCAGGAGGACCTGAGTTCAAATCTGGCCTCAGAGACTTAACACTTAACTAGCTGTGTGACCCTAGGCAAGTCACTTAACCCCAATTGCCTCACCAAAAAAAAAAAAATTGTCCTGGAGCAGATGATGGCCCAGATAATACATGGGAAAGATGGATGCTAGAGGCCTTAGGAAGAAAGATTCTTTGGAGCTCCAGCTTTTGAGTTGGAAGAAACCTCAGATATTACTGACACAACTGAACAATAACAAACGAGGTGCCAAATTCTGTGTGTGTCTATGTGTGGATGGTAGGGCAGGTCCTCTGGGAATAGAAAGACAAAAAGTGTAACCTCCGGGGTCTTGTTCTCAAGGAATGTACCTTCTGGAAGAGCTTCCCAATGGAGGTGATTAGGGATGACAAGTACTGGGTCCTTTCCTGAGCTTTTCTTTCTTCATTATATTGATGACATTTTTGCTTATTTGGTGAATGAACTTTCTTCCTAAGATGCCACAGGCTTCAGCTTAGCTCTTCCTCTCTAACTACCGGGCTGGTCAAGTCATGCTTTTTATTTTTCTTTCACTTCCTCACTTTTTCTGGGTCAAGGCTGGGCCCCCCAGGAGCTGGGGGAGGTCAGATCCCTTGATTGGTCTTCTCTTCTGTTGGGGGGCTTTTGGGCTCCCTTGCATTGTCTTATTGCCATGACATTCCTAACATAGATGGAGAAACTCAAGTCAGCCTGGCCAAAGGCAGGGCGGTGGGCTATCATGTCTGTGCTCTTTCATTTTAGAGTGAGATCAGCTGGGATCAAATCTGAACTCTACTTCTTCCCATAACTTGTGTGACTTTGGGCAAGTCACTTCATCTCTGACTCTGTTTCCTCTTCTATAAAATGAGATGATCTCTAAGGTTTAAATCACAGAGTCTTGGTGAGTCACTGGTTGGAGTCTATAAACAAAATGAAATACTATTGTGCTGTAGGAAATGAACAGGAGGAATATAAGCCAGAAATAGGCATTTATTAATCACCTACTATATACAAAAACAAAAAGATCAGAGTCTCTGGTCTTGAGGAGTTTAAGTTTATTGTGAATTTACAATACAGGAAGACTTTATAACTCTTTTTTCTTTTTGTTCCTTGTTTATTGGGACATTGATGTTGGTTGATGTCTATAACAAATGGAACAGAAGACTGACCAAGGAGAAGCCAGTCTTTCTGAGCACATACAGCGGCTTTGCCTGGTTCAGTCTCATCTGTCCTGTCTGCTTACCTTGTAGGAGGAGAAAAGGGCCTCTCCAATTGACTGTTGAGCTAGAAATGGCTGTGCATAAAAAGATTCCCAGCAGGGCACCTTGTTCTCTTTCCTGGGGGTGATCATAGAAAGGACTGTCATGAGTCCAGGTGGGGAAGGAGGCAGAAGCAGTGGCAGCTTTGGCCTCTTGCTGTGGCTGTCTATCATCTCCCCACCTTGGCCAACACGTGGCAGTGAATGTGGTGACTCTTTCTTTGTCCCATTGTCATTTGTTCTTCCCTGCTCGAAGCTGAAGGCGTATTGGAGATGGAATGGAGTAGGCTACAACTCTGCAAGCCTCAAAGGGTCAGGAGAGCCGTCGGGGGTCTAGGAATTGCAGTCCATCCCTGAGTTGGCTGGCTGCTGAGCCAGGTGAGGCCCCAGAGGGGCCTGAGGACCAACCTGCCTGGCAAAGCTCAGGCGATGACTCCTGCTATAGCAAGGGATTGTGACTCAGTGGGTCATCTATGCTGAATTTGGAAGTGAACTTGATGAGTTGAAGGCTTTGTATCAACCTCTTTGCAGCAGCCCAGCACCGATAACACCAACGTTATAAGGTTTGTTCCAGAACGGGCCAGTAGGTAGCTAGGTGTCAATGTGGATAGAGCACCAGGCCTGGATTCAGGAGTACCTGAGTTCAAATCCGGCCTCAGACACTTAACACTTACTAGCTGTGTGACCCTGGGCAAGTCACTTAACCCCAATTGCCCTGCAAAAAAGAAAGAAAGGAAGGAAGGAAGAAAGTAAGGAAGTTACTCCAACTCCTTCAGGCTTCTAGAACTGTAAGGGAGAAATGTAGCTACCTCTAGGGGACCTAATTCATCAGTTCAAATGAGAGGGACATTGCTATAGGGTACATTAAAAAAAGATGAAAACTCAAAACAGAAGCAAAAGATTTGGATGAATGATTCAGAACCAGGTGGACAATAGACACAAGACCATAACTCTGGATGGAGTTGAGACCCGAAAGCAGCTGACTCTAGTTAACTGTAATGTCCAGTCTTCATCCTAGAAAACCAAAAATGGATCACACTCCCACGTCTTGGGGGGGTGGGGTGGGGGTAGAGGTCTATGAGAGTAGGATATGGCAGACCCAGTTGGTTTTGCTGAGCTGTTTTGCTTTGTTGCTTAGAAAGGTTCATTGGGAGGGAGGAGGGATATCCAGCAGTGACTGTGTTGGAAAAAGAAAAGGCACCAAGAAAACATACAAGCAACAAAATTATTCTGGAAAAATCCTATGGGCTCTAGGGCTGGCATTCGAACGGCACTCAGGGTCTCTCTCTCCCCAACGATCAAGGGGTTAGGGAGACACCTGGTGGTAGAGAGGAGCTGTGCAGGATGCTCCTGGCCTGAGGTCAGTGTGTACATAAAGGGAAGAAGCAGGATGCATGGATCTGGGAGGCCTGGACCACCACCGTGTAGACCTGCTGCTTGTTTCATGGGTCTGTCTGTGTAGCTGATGCTAAAGGACTCCTGGTTTAAATCGGCTCACATTCTCTTGTCTGTTACTGTAGGTCCTTTGGGAGGCACAAATGCCAGTCCAGAGACAGGGAATTGGGGAAAGTAGACCAGGGAATTCAGTAAGCACTAACTAGGCACTTCTTATGTGCCAGGCAATGGGGATAGAAAACCCAAAATATATGTGTGTATCTACATATATATTTATTATTCAGTCATTTTCCAGTCGTGTCTGACTGTGACCCCATTTGGAGTTTTCTTGACAAAGATCCTGGAGTGGCTTACCATTTCCTTCTCAAGCTCATTTTACATATGAGGAAACCGAGGCAGACAGGGTGAAGTGACTTGCCCAGGGTCACACAACTAGTAAATGCCTGAAGCCAGATTTGAATTCAGAAACATGAGTCTTCCCCAGTTCCAGCACTCTATCCTCTGTGTCACCTAGCTTTCTCTCCCTCTTCCTCTCCCTCTCTTCTCCACTATGCTACTTAGCTGCCTATATATGTGTGTGTGTGTGTATATATATATATATACACACACACACACACACACATACACACACACATACACACACACACATGTGTGTGTGTGTGTGTGTGTGTGTGTGTGTATACAATCCCTGCCCTTGGGGAGCTGAGGCTCTATTGACAGGAAATTGCTTCCATACAGATAAGCAAACACCCAGTTTATACAAAACAAGGTCGTTTGGTAATAGATGGTAAATAGATAGAGAGCTATCAAGAACTCCCAAGTAACAGAGAGCTGGCCCCTGAGCCACGGAGACCTGGGTTCAAGGCCAGCTTGATACACTCCGTGGGCATGATCCTGGGCCAATACTCTAACTTCTGGGTGCCCTCACACCCTTCACTCTCCAAGTCAAGAGGAAGAGAAGGTGCCCAACGACCCTGGTTGGGGAAGTTCCCCATCTGGAGCTCCCTTTAGTGATGAAATTGCAGGTCAGGATTTTAAAGAAGAAAAGAAAAGAAAAAAGAAAAAACCAAGGCCGCAATTGCCCTAGGAACTGGGGGAACCAAACACAGTCCACAGGCTGGAAGGAGCTGAGCCTTAGCTCTGCCTTAAGGAAAATAGAACGTTGACCCAGAACTGGAAACTGGACGTCATGAAATGATCGTGAGCAAGCTTAGCCCTACAGAAGAGACAGAAAATGTGCCCTCCTCCCTTCTGTGCTGGGCTGGGGGGCCATGGGCATGGAATGCTGCTCTTTAGGGGGTTATTTTTACTCAGTTCTTTTTTTTTTCTTCAGATTCCTTCTTATGAGGCTCTCAAGGAGAGGCAAGGTAAAAGCTATCTCAAGAAATGAAGGTGATATAAAAATACAGAATAGTAAAATTGAAAATACACAGATGTTTGTTGAACTGAATTAACTAATGGGATAAGAAGAGAGGAAAAGATAGGGACTAGATCTTTGATGTTATTGGCATAGGGCCCCCATGTAGGCTGGCACCTTCTTAGATTTGCCTAGGCTAGACCACTGGTTGGCCGAGTGACTTACCCAGGGTCACACGGCTGGTGTGAGTCAGAGGCAGGTCTTCCTGACCCTGAGGATGGCTCTCTAAGCCATAACACAACACTGTCTCTAAGAAGGGAGAAGACACCTAAGTAGCCGGCCATGGCCATTGATGGGAGAAGCCACAGCTGAAACCCTCATCATCTGCACAGGATTGGAGAGAGGGAAGAAGTCCCACAATGTTCAAGGCCCTAAGGAGAATGGCTTCCCCAGATTACTCCCTCTCACTTCCTTTTTCTATTTTTTATTTTATTTTATTTTTGGAGGGGCAGTGAGGGTTAAGCGACTTGCCCAGAGTCACACAGCTAGCAAGTGTCAAATGTCTGAGGCTGGATTTGAACTCAGGTCCTCCTGAATCCAAGGCCAGTGCTCTATCCACTGCGCCACCTAGCTGCCCCCTCGCTTCCTTTTTCTTTTTTTTTTTTTTAGTTTTTTTTTTTTTTTTTTTTTTAGTGAGGCAATTGGGATTAAGTGACTTGCCCAGGGTCACACAGCTAGTAAGTGTTAAGTGTCTGAGGCCGGATTTGAACTCAGGTACTCCTGACTCCAGGGCCGGTGTTCTATCCACTGTGCTACCTAGCTGCCCCCTCGCTTCCTTTTTCTAATAGGACCTTGACTTCCTCCCTCCCGGGGCACCATTCCTCCTCCATCCTGTGCCAGTGATCTGATCCCAACCCACAGGTATTAACGAATCACCTCCCATGTGCCAGGTGCTGTTTGATGGCAATAATCTTGCAAATACACATCATATGTATAAATAGTCTCAAGCAGCAGACTCTGCTGGGGCAGTGGATAGAGTGTTGGAGTCAGCTAGACTTGAGGTCAAATCCTGCCTCAGTCATTTAGTAGCTGAGTGACCCTAGATAAGTCACTTAACCTCTCTTGGCCTCACTTTCCTCATTTGTTAGATAGGGCATTAAAAGGGCACCTAAGGATCAAATGAAATAGGGTATGCAAGTACTTTCTGAACTGTATCTGCAGCCAGGCTAGCATAATAATAACAATGCTGTGTTAGGGGCTTTTCATACTCCAAACAGAAATAAAAGAACAGCAAGATAGCAGGTACCCTGCTCCCCTTGGGGAAACGGTGACCCCCTTTTGATGCCAAAAGAATCAGTAACACCAGTAGAGAGGGACAGGCGTCCCTGAAGAGCTCCTAGTCCAGACTGGGCTCAGTGCCCCAGACACAAACCTCAAGGAACCACTGAACCCCAAGGCACAGAACCTAATTATGAACAAGAGGGAAATTATGTTAAGGACCTTCACCTGGGGAAATCTGGCCCGCAGCTCCAGGAGGGCCCGAGCAGCTAGGGGACGGGGAGGGAGTAAAAGCCTGCCTCAGCCACTGTAAATTCCCTCTGCTGAAGGAGTTTTATCAGTGTCAGGCTTGGCGACCTTGGAAAACAGCGGTCTTTGTCCTGCTCAGTTTTAGATTAGAGAGAGCCCAGATAATATTGATAGGGGCTGCAGAAACTGGGGAGGTGGCTAGGAAGTATCTATTTTCCCAAAGAGAGGGGTGTGTGTGTGTGTGTGTGTGTGTGTGTGTGTGTGTGTGTGTGTGTGTGTGTGTGGTGAGAGAAAGAGAGAGAGAGAGAGAGAGAGAGAGAGAGAGAGAGCGAGAGCGAGAGCGAGAGCGAGAGCGAGAGCGAGAGAGAGAGAGAGAGAGAGAGAGAGAGAGAGAGAGAGAGAGAGAGACTAGTCAACAAAAGGCCTTTCATTCAATACTGGGGGTGGGGGTGGGGGAAACTCTCGGACATTGCTCATACCACCTCCTTAGAGCTATTAATAGTTCATTATTCCCTGAGAAAGAATAATATATTTTTAATTAAAAGGGACCTTGTGGTACATTGAGTCCAGTCTCAGCATTTTATAGCTGACGTAAATGAGGCCCATGGAGGTGAAATGACCTGCCAAGGACACAAGCATTCTTACTAACATGCATGAGAATGATGGTGATGGTGATGAGAACTAGAATCTTTTGGGGGGGGGGCACTGAGGGTTAAGTGACTTGCCCAGGGTCACACAGCTAGTAAGTGTCAAGTGTCTGAGGTCAAATTTGAACTCAGGTCCTCCTGAATCCAGGTCGAGTGCTTTATCCACTGTGCCACCTAGCTGTCTGAGAACTAGCATCTTTAAGGTCTGCAAAGCATTTTACACATCCTCACAACCACTTGGGAGGTTGGAGACATTATTAGCCTCATTTCACAGATGAGGAAACTGAGGCTGAGAGGTAAAGTGACTTGTCCAGGGTGACTGGCAGCTAGCCAGTCAGTCAATTAGCATTAAGTGCCTCCTAAGTGCCAGATACGGTGTATTAGGGGGTATAAAGAAAGGCAGAACTTGAACCCAGCTTTCCGAATCCAAACCCAGGTCCTTTCTACTGTTCCCCACCTGAGCTGGAGAGGCGAAAGGCCAATCACGCAAAGAATCCTTCCCTTGAGCCCAAAGTCACATGGAGCCTCCTGTTTGGACAGCCCTGTCTGAAGGTGTAATCAGAGATGTTTCCAGACAGAAACATTCCAGCGTCTAAGAAGTAGGTGATGGTTTTGACCTAACAACGAGACCAAAGGAAGTCAATCCAGCTCTCTAAACGTTGTAAAATGGTCTGAACCTTCCCAGTGGGGGGGGGGGGGGTGTCAAGCCTAAAGAATGATGGCTGGACAGGGTGGATTAGCTCAAGCACAGCCCAGGACAAACTTGAAATGGGGCTAGAGATGGAAAGTCCAATGTGTGGCCGGCCAGTGTCGTGTCATTGCTCCTGATAGGGCTGTAACCTGAGGCCCCACCTGGGAGCCAGAACTGAGCTGAGAAGAGGCCTCAGGGAGAGAGGCAGCCCTGGGACCAAGGACAGAGCACATACCTGGGGCTGCCTCACGATCAACAGGCAGGCGGGCCTCGGGGACCCAGGGGACCTTGGGTAAGTCACTGGCTCTGAAGAGAGATGATGGGGCTAGGGTGGGGCAGACAAGGCCAGGAGCTCTCTCCCCAAACTGGTATGTACAGCGGTGGTTAGGGACAGCGAAAGGACAGAGGGGCTCCTGTTGTTTCTCCTCCCCCTCCTCCTCCGCCCCTGCCTTTATCTTGTGAAATATCCATTCAGAGCTGGGGAATCATAATGGAATTAAGACGAAGGGAATTTAATAGATGTGGGAAATTGACTTCCCGAGAGGCAAGTGAATCATGCTATGATGGATCGATCTAGCTGTCTGTATGTCCATCCGTTATCTACTTTATAGTCAGGTATCTAATAATCTTCCAAAGCAGCCTCTTATTCTCTTTTTGTCTTACAAGCTGTGCCTCAGTTT
Organism: Dromiciops gliroides; assembly: GCF_019393635.1. Lineage (NCBI taxonomy): Eukaryota > Metazoa > Chordata > Mammalia > Microbiotheria > Microbiotheriidae > Dromiciops > Dromiciops gliroides. The sequence continues at coordinate 665,937,155 of NC_057862.1, forward strand.
CCTCATCTGTAAAATGATGGGGTGGGGGTGGGCTTAGAGATCTCCGAGGTCTCTCCTGATCGAAATCAACTATCTCACAATCCCTCCACTGTCAATGGGCCCGTCTCCGCGGAAGGAGACAACTAGGTTGAACTTGGAACCAGAGATACTTCAAACCTCCCTTCGGGGCACAGACGCCTGAGCTCTCCGAAACAAGATTTTGCCTGGAGCTGAAATTAGGGACGTGGTTCAGGCACCTACTACTCTCATTGTCCAGCCTCAATGGCAACCTGTTTCGGTTTCAACCTCTTTCCCAAGTCCTGAGATGCCCTCTGATGACCTCAGGGGCCCTGCCTGACTACAGTGAGGCACGTTTCTACAATAATAGCATTTTATTAAGTGTACTTTGTGCCAAGTACTGAGGCAAAAGACAGTCTCTTCTCAAGGGGAGCTCGCAGTCCAGTGGGAGAGACAGCGTGCACAACTTTGGACGGAAAAGCTGCACATAAACAGGATAAATCGGAGGCAATCAACAGGAGGGCGTTAGCTTTAAGGACTGGGAAGGACTTCCTATAGAAGACGGGACTTCGTCGGGGACTTGAAGGAATCCAGGAGGTGGAGAGAAGGGAGATCATTGCAAGTCCGGGAACAGCCACAGACAATGCCCCAGAGTCGGGAGATAAGAGTATCCAGTTCAGGGAACAGCCAAGAAGCCAGTGTCTCGGAATGGAAGAGAGGAGGGGTGGGGTTAGGGTGTAAGAAAACTGGAAAGGCAAGCTATGAAGGGCTTCGAGCGATAGAGGACTTTTTATTTGATCCGGGAGGTGAAAGGGAGCTATTGGAGTTATTGAATACAGGGATGACATGGTCAAATCTGTGCATTGGGTAGATTGATTTGACAGCTGAATGGAGGATGGATTGGAATGGGGAGAGACTTGAGGCAGGCAGACACCCCTTCCAGCCCCCCAACTCCCCGAAGGTTACTGCAATAGCCCAACTGCGAGGTTGGCACCAGAGGGGTGGCAGTGCCAGAGAAGAGAAGGGGGTCGTATTCAAAGATGTTGCGGAGGTGAAATCGACAAGCCTTGGCTACAAATTGGATGTGGGGGTGGGGGGTGAGAGAGAGGAGAAATCCGGGATGACACTTAGATTGCGAGCCTGAGGGACTAAGAGAGGGTGGCGCCCAGGACAGTAATTGTAACCGCGAGTGCAGGAGGTAGGATTTCGACTCAGGTCTTCCCGATTTCAGCTCTTTACACCTAGCTTTAGTGCTGGGACCTGAAATGTTATTTAGCCCAAATGAGGAAAGTGAGGCCCAGAAGTTAAGAGGCAGACCCCATGTCACACAACTAGTAAGTGGCAGAGTCAGAATTGGAACCCAGGTCCCCTGACTCCAAGAACAGTCCAGGTCCCCTTCCCCCCACACTGCCTTTCTATTCCTTTCGGAGACGGATCCTGGAGGGATGGGGCAGGGGATGACAGCTCACGGGGCGAAGATGGTCTCCAGGTCAGAACTACGGGCAGGATGGAGAAAGTTGAACCCAGCGGGAGGTCGCTCCCCCGGAATCTAGAAGGGGCCAGGGCTTGGAAGGAGTTGATTGACAGCTGCCACCAATAAAGGGCGTGGCCTTTTCTGTCTCCATCCTGATTGGTCATTGCATGAGATAGGGTGGAGCATAAATGGGGCAAGAGGTGGTGGTGGGGAGGTGTTCTCTTTCTACATCCTGATTGGTTATCACTCTCTTCTCCTCGGGGTCGGTGGCTTAACGTATTAGTTTAAGAAGAAGGGCTTCCATCCCAGGTCTTCCCCAGTTTAGGAACCAGCCTGCAGATGGATTAGATTCGATGACCCCTCCAAGGCCCGGATCCTTCTCCCACCCTATCTGCATCACGACCCCGCTGAACTCTGGGATTTGTAGTACAGTCTCCTCCTCCCGAAGGGCAGTAGAGAGGGGACTCCCGGGAAACTATAATTCCCAGGATGCTCATCGGAAAGGGCGGGTGTGGCGTTGGAAGAAAGTTAACCCCCGAGGTCCTGGAAGGGGGAACTTGGCGTCCTTGGGCTGTGTGTGATGGAGAGATGGATAGTGGGGGCTTCATTCTCTGTCAAATAGAAGTCACTTTCACGCCCCAGCCCCGCCCCCAACCTGGAATGACCATCCGCCTCCCACCAGCCCCATTACACATATCTCATCCTCCTGCTTCAAGCCCCCAGGTCCAGCGCAACCTCCTCCAGGAAGCCTTCTCGCCTTGGAGGGTTTTCTGCTGAACCCATCACATTCCTTCGTTCCAGCTGACAGTGATTTTGCCCTCGGAGACTGTAAACCCAGGGCAGGGGTCCTGTTTCACTCTTCTCAACCAGCTGGTGCAGTGTCCGGAGCCCTTGGACTTGGAATCAGAAGGACCAAGCTAGCCAGCTTAGACACTTGCTAGCCGTGTGACCCTGGGCAAGTCACTTAACCTCTGCCAGCCTCAGTTTTTCTCACCTGTAAAAGAGAAGTAATGGCACCTACCTTTGTCAAGATGACTATTGTGTATTCCATGGCGTGTTGTCATAGGAATGGTCACCGTCCTACTGATATGGGGTTGGGACGTATGGAGGAATTAAGGGACTATTAAAGTTTAAACGGACATACCTAAGAAGTAAGGGCGATAAGCCCATTAGGCGTGGCTGCTCCCTGATCAGCACCGGGGGACAGAGAGTCAGTCCCCCCCCCCGCCCCCCACTCAAGCTTTCCCCACCCCCAAAAGGGAACTTTCCATAGTCAGGTGGTTACCCCATCCATCCCCCCACCATCCATTCTCTATAAAGGCTTTGGCATCCCTTCTGGTGGAGGAGAAATATGTCTCAGAGACACACTGCCCCTTGAGGCAAAGTCTTTGACTTCCCTCCTGGTCACTTTCTCTAGCGCCCAAATAAAAGACCATTTTATTCTAACTGGATTGTGTGCAAAAAGGTGTAATTATTTAAAGAGGAATACCTAAGGACCCCCACCACCCATGTGACACTACCATTGCTCTCTAATGTTTGCAGAACTATTTTGAAGGTGTATAAAATGATTGATTTTTATATTTGAATGCTACTGTCACTACTTGTACTACTATTACTACTACTACTATTATTAACATCACTACTACTTCTACTAGTACCATTACTACTATAACTACAACTACTACTACCACCACCACAACTACTACCACTACCACTACCACTACCACTACCAGTGATTTAATTGGTATGGTAAACTTTTTTTTTGGCAAGGCAGTGAGGGTTAAGTGACTTGCCCAGGGTCACACAGCTAGTGTCAAATGTCTGAGGCTGGATTTGAACTCAGGTCTTCCTGAATCCAAGGCCAGTGCTTGGCTGCCCCCGTAAACTCTTTTTTTTTTTTTTGCAGGCAATGGGGGTTAAGTGACTTGCCCAGGGTCACACAGCTAGTAAGTGTCAAGTGTCTGAGGCCGAATTTTAACTCAGGTACTCCTGAATCCAGGGTCAGTGCTTTATCCACTGCACCACCTAGCTGCCCCACTCCATAAACTCTTAATCAATAAACATCTATTAAGTACTTACTATGTGCTAAGTACTGGGTATACAAAAAAGGGCAAAAGACAGTCCCTGTCCTCAGGAAGCTCCCGATCTAATGGGGGAGAAAACAAGCAAATAAATATATACAAAATGAGCTAAATACAGGATAAATAGGCAATGATTAAAAACCGGAACTCTGGATGCTAGGTGAAGACACTCCCTCAAACAAAGCAGGTTGGCACCTTCTCTGTAACTTGTAGTGGGTTTTTTTGTTTTGTTTTGTTTGCAGGGCAGTGAGGGTTAAGTGACTTGCCCAGGGTCACACAGCTAGTGTCAAGTGTCTGAGGCTGGATTTGAACTCAGGTGCTCCTGAATCCAAGGCCAATGCTTTATCCACTGTGCCACCTACCTAGCTGCCCCTGTAACTTGTAGTTTTAGCAAGTTGCCCAGAGCTCTCCAAAGCTAAATGACTCACTCAGAATATGTGTCTGAGGTGGGACAGTAGCAGCTCATATTTATATAGCACTTCATATTTTACAAAGCACTTTCTGACCCCTGTGAGGTAGATGGATTTCCCGATATCCCCCCTCTGGCTGTTATCTAATTTTACCCATTTTTCTATTTCTGTCTATTTCACTATCTTTGTCCATCCTAATCTCCCCTCGTTGTGGTGTAGTGGACAGAGTGTGGGACCAGTAGCCAGAAAGACCTTTCCTCTGACACTCTTACTGTTATCTCTGTGACCCCATATTGCAGTATTTGTGACAAATATTGGCAGAAATACATCCATGAACAAATGCAGCTTGTATGCAAACACTGGTGGTAGGAGATGAAACTGAGAAATTCAGTGAGAAATTTTATACGTCGTCCACACTGAATCTGCATATGCTTTGCTATTCAACGACATCAGTGCAAAGGTGGGAACAGGGGAAGATGATTTTTATTGTTAAATTACTTATTATTTTATTTCAATTTTATTATTAAATTATTTAAAAGCTTTTTGCAAAATATAGATCAGGAGAAAGGATCAAAGACTGGTAGCTTCCACCAAAGCTTTATGCCTCTAGCTCATGAATATTTTCTTCAAGAAAAAACAATCTGTATATGCTGGGTATGATAAGCCCTTACTAACCACATAAAGATGAAATTGCTTATATTTTAACAGACAGGAAACAACTTGTTGTGGATGTGGGAGTGTATAGATGAATCAGCCATCTATATACAGTCATACCACCTACTTAGGATAGAGAGCCAGATATGACAAGGCTAGGAAAATAAAAATGAGAAAAAGATATGGCGTGTGATGCAAACCACTTCATCCGGACCTATTATTTATTATCAAATGAGATAATCTTTGTCAAGTGCTTGGCAGAGTGACTCGAACATAGTAGTCACTTAATAAATACTCATCCCCCCTACTTATTTTAAAAAGTTATTAATGATGAAAATGGGGCATAAGTGGAAGAAAGGACATGGATAAAGACTACAAAAATCACATAAAGTCGCCAAGCAGTTCTTAAGCCCTCACTGTGTACTAAGTGCTGGGGTACAAAGACCAAGCTGACAGTTCCTTCCTTCAATTTAGCTGGAGGAGACAAGTCCACATGGACATCACAGCTTGTCAATGGACTGACTATGGTTTTTAAAGCCCTTTTGCTCTCCTTGATCTGGTGATTGGTTTACATGAGTTAAACTTGATGAAATTTTTATATATTTTATAAATTATTTCAGTGCATACATACATATGCACACATATAAATAGGTTTGTGTATATGAACATACATGTATACATACATACACATGTGTTTAGGAAGGAGGAAACCCCAAACATCTCACCCTCTGTGCTCACCACCAGAGAAAGATTTCCCTCTGGGGGCTGAGTCATCCATTTACTGCCGTTTCTAAGCATCCGCTTTTCCATTTCACCAAGCCAATAATACCAGAAGAGAGGGACAGGCGTCCCCATAGAGCTCCTAGTCCACAGGGGGCTCAGTGCCCCAGACACACTTCAAGGAGCCGCTGCGCCCCAAGGCATGGAACCTAATTATGAACAAGAGGGGAATGTGTCTATGTTAAGGACTTCACCTGGGGAAATCTGGGCCCAAGCAACTTGGTAATGAGACCTGAAACAAATTGGAATGGTCTAAATTGGGGAGTAGGAGGGGCAGCTAGATGGCGCAGTGGATAGAGCATTGGCCCTGGAGTCAGGAGTACCTGAGTTCAAATCCGGCCTCAGACACTTAACACTTACTAGCTGTGTGACCCTGGGCAAGTCACTTAACCCCAATTGCCTCACTAAAAAAACAAACAAACAATAATTGGGGAGTAGGGCCATTCCATCTAGGAGCATGCTCCCTAGACTCTTCCACATGGGTTGGTAGTGGGGAGAACATGCTGAACATGCTTAGGGGAATAGATCTTCCATTGCGAAGACCCACATACATTTATATGTGTGTGTGTGTGTGTGTGTGTGTGTGTGTGTGTGTGTGTGTGTATACAAGGTAGTTTGGGGGTAGAGGGCCCTACAGTTGAGGGGGACAGATCAGAAGGGCTTCCTGCATAGAGCTTGAAGTCTTGAAGGGAACTATGGATTCCAAGAGGCAGAGATGAGGAAGGAACGCATTTCAGCCATAAGGACAACCAGGGCAAAGGCACAGATGGGAAATGGAGCCTTATGGGTGTGAAATGAGTAGACCACTATGACTGGATTTCAATAGTGTATGGAGTGGAATAATGGTTAAAATGGCTGGAAAAGTAGGAAAGGGTCAGGTTGGAATGAGCTTTAAGTGTCAAACTCAGGATTTCTATTTGATCTTGGAGGTAATAGGGAGCCACTGGAGTTGATTGAGTTGGGGAGTGACATGATCACTTGGACTTTGAGACATGGCAGCCAAAGGCAATAGTGGTTTAGAATACAATCTCATTTGTAAAAATCTTACAGGGAAGCATGATCAATGGTTATGAATTGTATAACCTCATAAAAAGGAACTGAGCAATGGAAAATAAAACCATTTGAAAGAGAACTTAATAAGAGACACAACTAAGCAAAGTCAGCCTGAGACCATCTAAGGATGAAAATGGCAGGACCAAAAGTGTAAGGAAAATGGAAAAGATCTGTAAGGATTTTGATGACTTTTTTTTCACCCTATCAAGGACAATAGAGATATGAATTCATGCTTGAACACTGACTTGCTTGAATGTTAATGTTCCTGTCGTGCCTATAGAAGAGATAAAAATGGTTCTAAAGAGAACAAAGATGGGAAAAGCAACTGTGCTAGATGAAGTTTACATGGACATGATCCATGTTGGAGTCAGCAGAATTACATTCCCTCCAGATGACTAGGCATCCCTGGCTACCATTTCCGGGACTGGCTGCTCTTTCTCTCACACCCTTCAATTCACTTGGCATGATGGGAGAGTCAGGACACTCCTTGCTCTCTATTTCTACTTCCAGACTCACCCTCTACTGACTTTACTCTTTCTTTCCTTGAGGTTTATGAATTTTGGTCCAACTTTAGCTCCCAGACTGATTCTGGAGGCCATTATCTGCCAACTTCTAGGATATGTTCTCTACTTCCTCAATGAGTTTAGTGCCTGGATCACAGTCTTCCTTTCAACTGCAACTTCTGCTCTCATTGTAGCGGACAGCAAGAAACTCTGGAGAGACCTCAACTACTCTAACCACTCAGTTCCTCAGCCTACTCCACTCCACCTCACAAGGATGGTCATACCCTTCATCTTAGAATTACTCATACATCTTCCACTTCCATGTTCAAGAATTCTGAAATTCCTTTATTTGATCATAATCTATTGTAATCTCAACTTGATGCCTATTATACCCTGCTGTGCTTAACTCTGTTCTTTGTCCAGACCATGAGCTCCAAACCCTCTGTTCCTCAGTGCTTTCTCAAGCCATCACACCTCCAATGGCTCTACTCTCCTCCCTTCCCAATCTCAACCTCTTGGTGAACCAGCTCACCTTGACATCTATCCTCTCCTCTAAAAACCCTTCCATTTTTTTTTTTTTTAGTGAGGCAATTGGGGTTAAGTGACTTGCCCAGGGTCACACAGCTAGTAAGTGTTAAGTGTCTGAGGCCAGATTTGAACTCAGGTACTCCTGACTCCAGGGCCGGTGCTCTATCCACTGTGCCACCTAGCTGCCCCAAAACCCTTCCCTTTTTATCCTGCCCATCATGCTTGAATGCTAACATTACTACTTTTCCCTAACAAATTGTCTGTCCTGTTTACCACAACTGGAGTTGGAAACCTTCTCTTCTCAAGCATCCTGTGGCATCACCTTCCAACACCCTGTTGACACCATATCAATCACCAAGAGATTTCTCTTCTTCCCTTCTAATCATCTTCATCAATCATTATATGCGATCAAAACAAATTCCCTTATTGTCCACATCAAAAAGTGTCTGTCTTATTGGACATCTTGAGCCATCACCTCTGTCAGCAGGTGTGTAGCAAACACAAGCCCCTTGAGGGTAAGGGCTCTTTTCATTTTGTGTCTGTATCCCACACAGTTGGCACTTAATAACTGTTTGTTAGTTGGTTGGTCGTGAGTATCTCCAGGGCTTGATTCACAAGATAGATATCTAAAAGAAGGGAAGACTCTTAAGGCCCAGAACTAGGCTTAGACCATTAATCCAAAACTATTTGATTCTTTGAACAATATAACAACACAAGTAACCTTGTTTGATGACCTTTGGATGATAATTGTCAGTTGATGCATCAAACAGGAGATGTGTGCTCACCAGAGGTGTCCCCCACTGTGATGGAGCAGATTTAGAGTGGAGCTCTTTGGGGTTTTTTTCTTTGGTTTTTTGGTTGGGCAATGAGGGTTAAGTGACTTGTCCAGGGTCACACAGCTAGTAAGTGTCAAGTGTCTGAAACTGGATTTGAACTCAGGTCCTCCTGACTCCAGGGCCAGTGCTCTATCCATTGCGCCACCTAGCTGTACCCTAGAGTGGAGCTCTTGTTGAAGAGGCATTTCCTATGGATGGTGGAGTACACCAGATGTTATTGTTTGCAGGTAACAACTGGCCTGTTGTATCAAATTTTAAACCACTGTGGAGAGTCCTGGAAGAGACTTGTAATGTCTCAACCGAATTTGGCCTGACCAGTCACAGGAAAAGCTAAGTAGATGAAGAATGCTTGCCATTGTCCAGATTGTGGCATGAGTTAGAGGGATGACCTCATCCTCATTATCTTAGACCTCATCCATCATTATCTTCTTGGACAGACAATTCAAATGAACAACAGTGCTTAGCACAGTGCTTGGCACATAGAAGGCACTTAATATTTATTGACTGACAACAAGTTGGGACCAAAATTAAACATGAGGACAAGAACAGGCTGGATCACCTTTGGGAGATTACATACCTCATTTAATGATCCCAGACTTCTCTTGGAAATAGAGGCACATCTTTTTAATACCCCCGCTTGCTGTAGATGGTGGGGCTACAAGTCACAGAACATGTGGGTCTTTAAAGAATTATAAATGAATATCCCTCAGAAGACCACGAGGAGGTACCTGGTGGGTGTGAACAGTCTGTGGTATGTAACAAATGAGGAACTATGAAAAAGAACTGAAATAAAGGATGTCATCAGAGAAGTATAGAATAAAAAAGGATGGGCTATCATGTGGTAAGACCAGTGGACAAATCATGTGCTTTGCTGGCATCTCTTCAATGTTCAGAGAAATTAAGGAAGGATGCTGGAAGGTTGGGTAAATCCCCTATGGGGAATATACAGGAAGAAATGGATGAGTTACACAGACCCAGCAGGCATGAGAAGGTTGCCATGCTGGTCAGTGGAGGAGACATCCACATTGATAAGATGACAAATCAACTTGAATGTCTGATTATTTGAGAGGCTCCAAGGGTGACGTGACTTGGCCTATAGTCATAAAGCTAAGTATATTGAATCTCGAACGCAAGTTTTGTCTCTAAGTCCAATTCTCTTTTTACTGTACCCCTCAATATCTTCCCTAAAGAGTTTTAACTAGAACTGGTGGCCACAATATTAACATTTAGAGAGTACTAATGGCCAGCCCTTCAGAAGATAAGAACTGAGCTTAGAATGTACCTAGGTCTCTCTTCTCTACCCCCAGTTGCCCTTCTAGGTAGCAAGCATCATTAGTTAAAGTAGGAAGTTAGCAGATGGCTCTCTTCCTTCCCCTACTGCCCACACTCTAGGTTAACTCCTTCAGCCCCAGCCCTACCATGTTGTTTTCCCTTCCCCCACCAAGGGAATTTGTCTTGAGGTTGACTTGAGGGCCTGTTTTGTGGAGTTTACCAGTGGCATGAAAATTGTTGGTTATAGCTCTGGGACCCAGTGTTTAATAAATGTTGAATGAATATGTGAAAGAGAAAACAAATAAATGAATGCATGATATGAAAAGAAACTCATGGTAACCATGGGAGAAAAAGGCAACATGACTGCTGGATCATGACAGTAGGATCTGGATTTTTATCACATCCATGAAAGAACCTTCACTTTTCTTCATCTACAATGCACTTCAGTCGTATGTGATGACATACAAATATACAGACACTTGAATGGCCCCTAATAACGCCTCTTGAACTTGTGCCAACAATCTAGTGATGGTTGCCAGGCTCCAGTAGGAAAGCAGGAGGGGGGACAGCTAGGTGGATAAAGCACCAGCCTTGGATTCAGGAAGACCTGAGTTCAAATCCAGCCTCAGACACTTGACACTTACTAGCTGTGTGACCCTGGGCAAGTCACTTAATCCCCATTGCCCTGAAGAAAGAAAGAAAGAGAGGAAGGAAGGAAAGAAGAAAGAATCAAAGGAGATGGGGAACACGGATGAGTCTCAGCAGTCAGGGGTGGAAGTGGGGGTGATGGGCACCTAGAACCTTTAGATTTGCCCCCCTTTGACCCTGGATGCATATGAAGGTGGGAGTTGACATTCTCCACCAAAGGGGATCTCAACCCATCCCTCAGGTTTAGTAAGTCCAAGGGAGTTGCTGGAGGTTAAGTGACTTACCCAGTATCACACAACTAAGTATCAGAGGGAAGATTTGAACCCAGACCTTCCTGATTCTATCCCATCACTCTCTCTGATGGACCAGGCTGCTCAAATTCCTTACCTGGCAAGGAACTAAGAGCGATCAGGACCATCATATACTGTAAAATGAAGGGGCTGCTTTAGTCAGTTGACACGCCTTTATGGTTTTTTGTTTTTTGGGTTTTTTGCTGGGCAATGGGGGTTAAGTGACTTGCCCATGGTCACACAGCTAGTAAGTGTCAAGTGTCTGAGGGCGGATTTGAACTCAGGTACTCCTGAATCCAGGGCCGGTGCTTTATCCACTGCGCCACCTACCTGCCCCTGACACGCCTTTATGAAGCACTAGGCACTGACTGGGTGCCAGGCACAGCGCTAAGCGTGATCTCTTAAGGGCTTTTTCCAGCTCTTAATCTCATGATAATGGAATGATGATTTTCCCTCCCCTTCCCCCCTCTCCCCTCCCCAACAGAGAAAGAGAAGCAATGAAATCAGGAGATGATCAGGCGTAAAGGTTGGCATGACAGTCCCGCTTTCTTAATTTCTATAGTGTTCTCCCTAATAAATGGGCTTTCTTCTCATTTTGGCAACAACTCTGTGAGACCATTTTAGAGATGAGGGAACTCAAGCCCACTTCCATTCAATAAACATTTATTAATTGTCTACTGTTAGGCAATCAATAAGTAGGCAATGTGTTGGGTGACAATAATTAGGCACCATGTTGGGTGACAATAATTAGGCACCATGTTGGATGACAATAATTAGGTGCTGTGTTGGGTGACAAAAACAACACGACACACAGTACTTGCCACCTAGGAGTTTATTTTGTCCTGGGGAGATGCAACATTTGTGGTCTGATTTGAGGAAAGGAAGAAAGGCACCGGGTGCTTGAGTCAGGTCCTGTGGATGCTAAGGATTCTAAGGGGTCCCAGGTCACTCAGGGGCAGAAGGAGGAGAGCTAGGACCCAGGTCCTGCCCCCTTTCTCTGTGATGCCACCCCAGCTCCATTCCTCCCGCCCCCTCAGCCGCACCAAGGCCCCACCCCTCTGACTCACAGGAAAGCCACTTTACCCAAAAGTTGTCTGGCCAGTTACCTCCTGGAAGACAGAGCCAGCTACGAGCAGCAGGAGGCTCTCAGGCAAGTAGAGAGTTGGGCAGCGACTGGGGAGGGGAGAGAACCCACTGGGAATAAAGGCTGGAGGACTAAGACACGGGAGGAGCACTCGGGGTGGACAGTGGGGATGCAGGAAGCAGTGCAGCCCTCCCATCAAACTGGCCCCCTGCCCTGGGGGTTAAGCTTTGCTACCCTTTCTCCAGTCTGCTGGGTGGGGAGGAGTGTGCTCCAGCCCTTCGGTATGTGCTGCTATCTGGATGTAGTTATTTCCCCCTAAGGGGAAGGTGGGGAATGGGATTTCTTCAGTTTAATTTAGCTGAGGCAAGTCTGGAAAGAAATCCCTGGTCTGAAACTGGGGGAGAAAAGACGAGAAAGAGGAAGAAGAAGCTTGAGAGAATCCTATAAAAGCATTAATGAATTGACTAAGAATATCTGAAAGGAACACATTTATTGTTGATATCCGAAGCCCATCCCACTTGGAATTCCTTGGCCTTCAGCTGATTTCTACTTCACCCCCCTTTAGTTTCCAGGGAAAAGACAAATTCAGGCCAAGAAATCTGATATGACACATTCTGAATCACAGGAATTTGAGTTAATGGAGGAAAGGCCCCGGGGCTTTAACTGTTTCCCGTTAAAACTGGTCTCCCCAATGAGTGTAAATTAGTTATGGGTGGAGATAATGCCCTTTCCCTTCCTTGGGAAGGGAACCTTGCTAGGCACCCCGGAGCCGCTCAGTGATGCTTCATTTGAGAATGAAGAAGTTTGGCAGGAGTGATCAGGGGATCGATCACCCCCTGAGGTGCCGGACTAGGTGTGCCCTCCCAGGTGCCCTGCTCTGTGGTCCGCCAGATCAGAATATCCTGCTTCTGCTCAGGGTCTCTGGCCAAAAGGATTCACTGCCCAGGTTCTGCTTCCACAGACCATTCAGAACATATATGGGTCTGGCTCCATTTCAAAGTGGCCTCCGGTGTATATGGTAGTTGTTTGGCTCGCATTTTGGTGTGGTACAGCAAGATTGATCGATTGGATTATGGGTTCATGGAACAAGTGAGGTTCAGTCTGGTTATTCGAGAGGCTCAAATCATATCATATCATAGGCGGTTACCATGGGATTTAGAGGTCAAAAACCATTTAGTTCAGTGGTTCCCAACCTTTGAGAATGAGGAGCCCCTTTTAATATTAAAAAAAAAACCAAACAAAAAACTCTACATGGCAGTAGTTGCACTCTTCAGAACATATGGATAGTGTGGGCTTTGGAGAGCATGTAGAACTGTAAGTAGGGTGGAGCAACAGGAGCTATGCTTCAGGGCACTGAAATTTAAATTCATATTTTTTTGAGGGGGTATATTGGCACAATAGATAGAGTTTAGGGACTGGAGTCAGGAAGACCTGAGTTCAAATCTGGCCTCAGACACATTAGTTGTGTGACCCTGGGCAAGTCACTTAACCCCATTTGCCTCAGTTTCCTCATCTGTAAAATGAGCTGGAGAAGGAAATGGCAAATCACTCCGGTACCTTTGCCAAGAAAACCCCAAATGGGATCACAAAGAATCAGATATGACTGGACCAACTGAACAACCACAACAATATGTATAGCCAAAAGAAAATAATAATACTCATTCACCTTTACAAAGTTTGCCTCAAAGCAATTAGGAAACTGAAGTGTCAGTTCCTTACAAGTGACTTGTAGGGCAAAAAGAATTTAATTTCTGTATGCCTTAAGCATCACAAAAACCACTATAGTTACTAATTCCCCTTCCTGTGCAATCAAATTGTTCTAAATTGCTTTCATCATTTTCACCCATCAAATTACAAAGATTATTTGAGGGAGGGTTTACAGCTAACTTGTTAGAGGTGTGGGAGCAAGTCAGACAGACAATTCTTACTGAATTTCTCCCTGTTGCACTTGGTTTCTCTTCTCCAAGAATTGGCATTAGGGACCTAGTAACTCCTGTAACCCACATAGCTTGGACACCTTAGGGCACCTACCCAGTGGGAAACTTCTTTTCCCAAGTAAACCTCCTTCCAAAAACTCCATGAGGTTGAGTGTAGTAGAAGAAGGCAGTGGGGAATGGTAGAGAATGCACTGACCTGGGAATCAGGAGATGGAGGTGCTACACCTTGCTGAGGCACTGACTAACAATGATGGCTAGGTTAGCTCCCTTGAATTCATTCCCCAAACATAAGAACTTGCTAGTGTCAACTTTTGTTTCCGTACTTGTCATCCCATGGGAAACAACAGCAACAGATCAGAGAACTGCTAGGGGAAAACAGAGTACCAATTAATTTGTCCCAAGAATAAGCAGGCATAAATCATGGGGAGAGCCCTCCCAAAGAAGGAACTCAAAGACTCTCTCTTTCTGAGGGGATTTAAGGTTTCTTTGCTCATTGATTAAAAGATGTTATCAGTTTCATTAGCATCAACCTACAAATAGACTTAGAAGCAAATACTATAACAAGAATGGACGGAATACAAATTAGTTGAACAATTTCAGTTAAAACAAGAATGTAGGAAATACCAATCAGTTTGATAGTTCGATTTAACAGAAACACAATGATAAGATTATACGATTCCCAAAAAAGTGTCAGGCAAGGACGAGGATGCCCAGATATTTTTACAAGATAGGGACTTATATCCTGGGGAAAGAAGTCAGCAGATAGGGATTTATCTGCTAGCTATCTAGGTTCAGTTTGAAGTTCAGTCAAAAGGCATTTAGCGGGGTAGCTAGGTGGAGCAGTGGATAAAGCACTGGCCCTGGGTTCAGGAGTACCTGAGTTCAAATCCAGCCTCAGACACTTGACACTTACTAGCTGTGTGACCCTGGGCAAGTCACTTAACCCCCATTGCCCTGCAAAAAAAAAATGGCATTTTGCTCCTAATAATCTAGGGTTTCATAAAATCCTTTTGGATAATAAGGCAGCTCCATGAAATCCAGGTAGTCCATGCATTCATCATAACAGTAGGTATCCTAGCATGAGAACCAGTAAGGACTCAACCCTTTCTCATTTTACAGATGAGGTTCCCAGAGTGTTGAATGACTTGCCCAAAGTCACACAGATTCTAAGTGAGAAGCACTGGTGATACAAATGTTATGGGGAAAATGGGGGTGGGGGTGGAATAGGGGTTTGGGGTTCTTAGGAATTCCTCCTTAAAGAATTATATCCTCTTGCATACAAATCCAATTAGAATAAAACAATTATTTAATAATTATTTAGGGGCTGGGAAAAGGAAACCAAGAGAGAAATCCTTGGACTTGGGGAGAAGGCATAGCACAGAGGCGTGGCTCTGAGATACCTATCTCCTCGAGCCGGAGACTGACAGGTGGGACTGATGGAGGTGATCATCTGACTGTGGAAAGTTCCCCACTGGTGGTGGCTGGGGGAGTTGGGTGAGGGATGGCTTCGGGTCTCTCTTCCTCCCACCACAAAGGCAGCAGCCACACCTAATCTTATCTCCCCAGGGGTGGGGGAGACTGGAATGAAGGGTGGTGGTCCTGGGGCTAACTCAGTCCCTATCTGGTGCCACTTATCTCTTTAGGTGTGTCTGTCTTTTGGTTT
The DNA here is from genome assembly GCF_019393635.1 of Dromiciops gliroides. Taxonomy (NCBI): domain Eukaryota; kingdom Metazoa; phylum Chordata; class Mammalia; order Microbiotheria; family Microbiotheriidae; genus Dromiciops; species Dromiciops gliroides. The sequence goes on from NC_057862.1 coordinate 665,952,365, forward strand.
AGTTTCTCAAGGAGAAGGTTCTTTGATGTGTCCCAGAAGTTTTCTGGGATGCTAGGCCCATAACACAAAGATGAAAAAAAAAAGCCGATTCCTGCCCTCAAAAAGCTTGCATTCCACTGGAGGGTTGGGGCTCCCATACAATGAGGGACACAAATAAATGTAGACAGACTTAATACAAAGTGATTTCAAGAGGGAGAGAGTACTATGACGTATTGGGGTAGGGTCGGGGTTATTAGGCTAAGCCTCTGAGCTCCCTAGAAAATAGAGGGGTTGATTAAATGATCTCTAAGAACCTTTCTAATGCTAAAATTCTTGATTTCTATGTGGACCATCGCCTGAGAAATCAGCATGCAGTAGAAATCAGCTTGGAAACTACTGGCTTTGTGCGTGACCACAGGCAATTCATATTACTTCCTTTTCCCCATTTATAGAGTAAAGAAATACTACTAGGGGAAAAAAATACTTCACTTTTTTTTTTTTTTTTTGGTGAGGCAATTGGAGTTAAATGACTTGCCCAGGGTCACACAGCTAGTAAGTGTCAAGTGTCCGAGACCGAATTTGAACTCAGGTCCTCCTGAATCCAGGGCTGGTGCTCTATCCATGCGCCACCTAGCTGCCCCCTAATGCCCTCATTTTTAAAGATGGGGAAACTGAGGTCTAGAGTAGTTAATTTCTCGATTCCATTTGGTTCTTGGCCCTGAAATTGTCATCAAGTGCTCTGAACTCTGGGAAGTGTGTTGTTGGGAGACGATGGTTTCTATTTTTGATTTTTTATGTTTATTGTCATCTTTGGTTTATATATCTCCCTGACCCTTCCCTCACCAAGCTTTTTTTTTTTTTAAGTGAGGCAATTGGGGTTAAGTGACTTGCCCAGGGTCACACAGCCAGTAAGTGTTAAGTGTCTGAGGCGAGATTTGAACTCAGGTACTCCTGACTCCAGGGCCAGTGCTCTATCCACTGCGCCACCTAGCTGCCCCCCATCACCAAGCTTTTAAAGAAGAATAAAAAGGAAAGAAGGATTGGGCCGGCACCCATGATTTCAGATATTGGGGCTCCCAGGCTAGAAAACTGGGCAGCACTCTCCTTCCTTCCTTTTTCTTTCTTTCATCTGTCTCTGTCTGTCTGTCTGTTTCTATCCCTATGTCTCTGTCTTTCTGTTTCTCTCTGCCTCTCACTGTCTCTGCCTCTCTCTCTCTCTCTCTCAACTAAGTCGTAGAGAGTTAGCTAGAGGATTGGGAAATTAAGGGACTGGGCCAAGGTCCCAAAGCCAGGGTAGGTTAGAGGCAGGGCATTTTTGTCTACTAAGCTAGGCAGAAAGAAGGGAAGGGTAAGAGAGGGAGGAGGAGGGAGAGGGGAAGAGGAAGATGAAAGGAAGGGAGAGGGGGACACAGACAGGGAGAGGGAGAGGAAAACAAAAAGAGAGGGGGGCAGGGAAGGGGGTGTGTGTAGAGGGGAAGCAGTTTAACAAAGTTAACCAAGGTATTAACCAATACCTTGACTGAGCCTGGGAACAGGGGCTGCCTTTGCAGATAAGGGAGGGAGATGCGTTTGGCTGTATGGGAATTATTTCCTCATTAGTTTACAGAATCCCCCCAACTCCTAATCTGGGGTCTTGATCAGGAAAAGGGTGTTTAATGAAAGGTAAAAGGAGGTGCGCCCTGAGGAGGGTGAGAGACAGGGGCCGGGCTGGCCGGGGCCCAAGGTCTCTCGTGGATGAGTCCCCTTACCCCGGCTGCCCCTTCCTCTATTCAGGTCGGGGAGAAATGAGGATCTGGCTGGGAGGAATGGGGGAGGGGAGGGGAGAGAGAGAGGAAAATGTGGGGAAGGAAGAAGCAGCTCCACCCGGGGTGTATGACTAAGCTCTTGCAGCTAGAGCCTCAGGGAGCTTGGTCTGGCGGCCTTTAGAGCATGGGGGAGCAGGAGGTAGCCGGGCCTAGAGGCCTCTAGTGGGGTGGTTTCCTGTATCTGACATTTCTGGCCCCAGGCTCAGCCCTCAGGCTCCCCGGGCTGGGTTGAGCGGTGTGGCCTGGGCTGCCGGGGCTGGACACTGCTGCCTACACCCTTCTCTTGCTTCACAGCCCCTCCTTCCTGATGCCTCTGGGCAAAATGCAAGGCCCATGAATGGGTGTGGTTCCCACTGGCCATTATCTGGTTTAAGGGATAGAGTGCTAAAACCCACCTTCCTGTGTTCAAATCCTGTCTCAAACTTCAGCTGTGTGACCCTGGGCAAGTCTCTTAACCCTGCTTGCCTCAGTTTCCTCATCTGTAAAATGAGATGAAGAAGGAAAAGGCAAACCACTCCAGTATCTCTCCAAGAAAACCCCCAATGGGGTTGCAACTGAAAAATGACTGAGAGCAAATCCTGCCCAGGTTCTGGCTAGCTGAGCAGCCCTGGCTGGGTCACTTAACCCTTCTCAGCTTCACTTTCCTCAACTATAAAGCTGGCACCTAGGCCCCAGGATCGTTGTCACCATCAAATGGGATCTTATTTGTAAAGCGCTTTGCAGACCTTCACGCGCTGGCTATAGAAATGCTAGTTACCATCCTCTCCTTGACAAGAGCATTGCACTGACATCTTATTTGAGGCTCATGGCCATTTGGCGAGACACATTCTGCAGTTACTATTGCCTGCTTTCCAGAGGAGGAAACTGAGGTTCAGGGACGTTCAACGACTTGACCACAATCACAAAGTGAGGGAGATCACATCCGAGGACGGTCCAGCTCTTGGAGTTCTACTCATTAGACTTCACTGCTTCTCAGCCTGGGGCTGAAGGACCCTCTTTGAGCCTCCTTCAGCACCTGGACTTGAATCCTGGATTTAGAGTCAGAGGTCCTGGGTTCAAATTCTGGCTCTCCTGATGCTTAGAAGCCCGTCTCTGGGAGTACAAAGACAAGAATGAAATCATTCTACGTTCACTGGGGGAACTCACTTTTCTTTTCTGGGCCTCGGGTTCCTCTGAGTAGATGACCTGGGGTCCCTTCTGGCCCTAAATACACGAGACTATAAGGAGCCACTCGTTTTTACAGATGAGAAAACTGAGGAACAGGGAAGTTAAAGGACTTGCCCAGGTGGGAGTTGAACCCAACTCTTCCTGACTCTAAGTCTTGTGCCCTACATCATCCTGCCCCCCACCTCTCATTCCGCCTCCCATCCATGGCTCCAAGCTGCATTGATTTCTTTGTTCCACTTAAACTGCCAGAAGTATAAAACTAAACCAGGGGTTTCCACTAAGCCCCACCCCTCCCCTTCCAAACGTAGGCCATTGACAGCAAGGGGTAATCCCAGGGGCCCAGGAGAGGTGGCAGGGGAGGGATGTTTGGGGGAAGTTGGGGGGAAGGGGGGGAAAGGGGGGTTGGGCAGGGGGAAGGTGAAGAAGCCAAGCAGAGACAAAAGCATGAGGAGGCACATCTTCCTGGGGGTGAGAGTGGGGATCAGGTCCAAAAAAGTTGGGTGGGGCAGGGGGAGGAGGGAGATGCAACTCACCTTACCTGTTTTTGGGGGTAGGTGGAGGGCTGAGTTGGGAGGAGGGAGCGTGAGGGGAGTGGAAAGGCAGGCAGAAGAAGCCCCTTAACAGAAGCCCATCATCCATCTCCCTAAATGAGCGGGAATGGAGAACCCCCAAGTGTGAGAACACTGGGTGGTGGGAAAAGCCAACCCTAAATTACTCTATAAAGTAGTGACTCATGAGTCAACTTTCTTGCCAGTTTAAAGCTGCAGTCCCCCAGCTCAAGCTCTGGTTTTGTTTGCTGCCTGAAAGGAGGAGATAGAAGGCAACGTTCTCATCCCGAGCAAGGCAGGACTCTCAGGCCTCTCACTAGGTGCTGGGCCACCCACCTGTACTGTCATCAGCCCCACTGTCCCCTTTCGCTCCACAAGAATATCATGGCAGACTTTGTCAAATACTTTGCTCAAACTTCTCCAGCTGCTAAAACCCACAGCATCTCCCTGGTCTATTTAACTCTGTGAAAAAGGAAATGAGGTTAGTTGAGCCTGACTTGTCTTAAATGAATCTGCCCCAGTGCTATTTCCCCCTCCCCCACAATCTGATACCTTCTTAGGATGCTTACTTAACTGTCCCCTTAATAAATCCCCTTACAATTTTGCAGACCATTGAAGAGAAGAAGCTATAGTTTGTGAATTCCGTTTTCTTAACAATTTTTTTTTTCAAATGGGGACATTTGTCCTCCATACTTGTGGCACTTTTATTCCCCATTATCTTTCTTTAAAAAAAATTTTTTTTTCAAACAAAAATCAACCCCCCTTGGGGCAGCTAGGGGGCACAGTGGATAGAGCACCGGCCCTGGAAACAAGAGGATCTGAGTTCAAATCTGGCCTCAGACCCTTGACACTTACTAGCTGTGTGACCCTGGGCAAGTCACTTAACCCCAATTGCCTCACCACACACAAAAAAACAAAACAAAACAAAAATCAACCCCCCTACAAATCCCCAAACAAACAAATATTGTCAAGCAAAATGCAAGCATGTTAAAACAAAAATGTCTCATTCTGAGCCCATCATCTATCTGTTGAGGTGGAAAGCATTTTTTATCACAAATCCTCTGGAATTGTGGTTAGTTATTGTGTTTATTAGCATTCCTAAGTCTCTCAGAGTTGTTTGTCTTTACAATATTATGGTTCTGGTATAAATTGCTCACTTCACTTTGTATCAGTTTATTCAGATCTTCTGAGGTTTCTCTGAAACTATCTCCTCCATTTCTTACAGCACAATAGTATTCCACCATATTCATATACCATAATTCAGTCCTTCCCCCAAGTGCTAAATATTTTTAAAGATTCCAAGTCTCTAGTACCACAAAAAATAGCTGCCATAAATATTTTTGTACATATGGGTCCCTTTCCTCTTTCTTTGATCTCTTTAGGGCATAGACTTAGTAGTGTGGTATCACTGGATATGCACGGTTTGATAGCTATTTGGGTATAGTTCCAAATTGCTTTCTGGAATGGCTGGATCAGTTCACAGCTCTACCAACAGTGCATCAGTGTACCTGTTTTCCTACAGCCTCTCTAGCATTCTTCATTTTCCTCTTTTGTCAACTTTGTCAATCTGATGGGTGTGAGGTGGAACCTCAGAGTAGTCTTAATTTTCACTTCTGTAATTTTTAGTGATTTAAAGAGCATTTTTCATATGGTTATTGCTAACTGAAAACTGCCTGTTCATATCCTTTGATCATTTATCAATTGGAGAGTGGCTCTTATCTTTAAAAATTTGAACCAGTTCTTTAAGTATCTTAGAAACAAGACTTTTATCAGAGAAATGCTAAATTGTCTTTTTTTTAACCATTTACTTGCTTATTTTCTAATTTTAGCTGCATTCATTTTGTTTGTGCAAAACTTCAAAATTGTCCATTTTGCCTCCTGTGATCCTGTTTCTTGTTTGGTCATAAACTCTTCCCTTATCTATCAATCTGAAAGCTAATGTCTTCCTTGCTCTTTTAATTTGTTCATGATGTTACCTTTTATACCTAAGTCATATGCTGAGTTAGGGTTTATCTTGGTAGATGGTGTGAGATACTGGTCTATATCTAGTTTCTGCCAGACTGTTTTTTCCAGCTTTCCCAACAGTTTTTGTTGAAGAGTGAATTCTTGCCCCAATAGCTGGGAACTTTGGGTTTATCAGACAGGCTACTATGCTCATATACTTCAGTGTATTATATATCTCATCTGGTCTCCTGAGTAACCTCTATTTCTTTCTTTTTAAATTTTTTAAATTTTTCTTTTTTTTCCCTCTTTTTTTCTTTTTTGTGGGGCAATGAGGGTTAAGTGACTTGCCCAGGGTCACACAGCTAGTAAGTGTCAAGTGCCTGAGGCTGGATTTGTACTCAGGTCCTCCTGAATCGGGACTGGTGTTTTATCCACTGTGCCACCTAGCTGCCCCCGTAATCTCTATTTCTTAACCAGTACCAATTATTTTGATGATTATTTTTATTTGTTTGTTTGTTTGTTTTTTTGGGTGAGGCAATTGGGGTTAAGTGACTTGCCCAGGGTCACACAGCTAGTAAGTGTTAAGTGTCTGAGGCTGGATTTGAACTCGGGTCCCCTGAATCCAGGACCGGTGCTCTATCCACTGTACCACCTAGTTGCCCCTATGATTATGGTTTTATAATATAGTTTGATATCTGGTACTGCTAGGCCCCCTTCCTTCCCACTTAAAAAAATTCCTTGAGATTCTTAACTTTTTGTTCTTCCAGGTGAAATTTGTTATTTTTTCTAGTTTTATCAAGTAACTCTTTGATAGAATGATGATTAGTACATCACTGAATAAGTAAATTAATTTAGGTAGTATTGTTATTTTTATTATATTGCCTTGGTCTATCCATGAGCAATAATTATTTCTCCAATTATTTAGATCTGTATTTGTGTGAAGAGTGCTTTGTAATTATGTTCTCTCCATGATCTTTAAAATAATCCTGAGAAGTGGCCAATTCTTCCAGTGCCTAAGGAAGTGCCTTGAACTCATCAAAAGCAGCTAGGTACCCTCTTACTGTGATAACAAAATAATAGCTAGCATTTATAGAGCACGTTAAGGCTTACAAATCACTTTGCAATTATTATCTTATTTCATCCTCACAAGAACCCTTGGAGGTAGGTGTTATAATTATCTCCATTTTGCAGATGAGTAGAGTAAGGTTTATAGAGGTTATACAACTTGCCCAAAGTCATATACCCAGCAAATATTTAAGGCTTCACTTTTGGAAATTCAATTTTATTTTTAGTTCCAAGTTCTTCTCTCCACCCATGCATTTAGAAGTCAAGAAAAAAACAAAACCCATTACAAATATGTATGGTCATTCAAAATAAATCCCCCCCCCAAAAAAAAAAGAAAGAAAGAAAGAAAAGAGAGAAAAAGAAAGCTTCAATCTGCACTGAGTCCATCATCTCTCTATCTAGAAGTGGGTAGCATATTTTATTATGAGTCCTCTACAAGTATGGTTTGTAACATTGCATTTATCAGAGTTCCCAAGTATTTCAGAGTTGTTAGTCTTTACAGTATGTTTATTGTAGAATCTGTTCCCCTGGTTCTGCTCACTTCACTTTGCATCAGTTCACACAAGTCTTCCCAGATTTTTCAGAAACCTTCATCATATTTTACAGGATATCAGCATTCTATCACATTCATCTACCATAACTTGCTCATCCATTCCCAAATTGCTGGGTCTTCTTTCAGTTCTCAAATCTTCGACACTACAAAAAGAGCTACTATAAATATTTTTGTACTTATGGATCTTGAGAACACATTTGAACTCAAGTCTTCCTGACCCCATGGGTCACCTTGATGTTCTCTTAAGGATCAATTTGGCATCAACCACTTCTGTTCTGTCTTTATGATGTCAGAGATCATTCTCCTTGGCAGAGCAGACCAAAGTAAAATAAGCTTTATTGCTATATTGCAATAGTCATTTATCATCATTCTATTGCCCTTTTAGAATCTCCTCCTTTCCCCAATAAAGTTTGAATCCATTTAATAGTCCAGAAATCCAAATCCGAATCTGAATCAAAACCACATTCTTAACTAGGATTTTGCCTCTCCAATAATCACTAATTAGCAGCTGAGGCTGGATTAGAACGCTCCTACTGTCACAAGTGAAATTCAACAAAGGTAGACTGAGGCACATTCTCCAAGCAAGATAACAGTTTATTAGCAGGGCACAAAGCTGGTAATAAAGTGGGTCTAATGACTGCCTCAGTTAGCTAAAAGACTCCAAAGAAGAGACACAGCTCCTTTGTATAAGATTAGAACAAAAACCAGAACAGGGTAGGTGAGGAAAGATTACAGGGTGGGCAGCATCATGGGGATGAGAACAACATGATTGGTTACATCTGGAAAAGGGGCTTACACATATGTAGGGCCAAAACCACCCTTCTTTGTTGATTTATGGAACCCATCTGTATCCTGAGGCGTTTGATAATAGACCTTTGTTCTCAAAGAGGACCATGACATCAGGAAGGTGATGTCATGACTTGTGATTGACTTGGATTTAATTAAGGCAAGGCTATGCAAAGTCACCAGCCTCACTCTCTCCTCCAGAGCCTTCTGTGTCCAGTAGCAAGATATATATCAGGACAATTGGAGATGGCCCCGATATGGTGGGAAACCTTGGCCTTTTTAAGCTGAGATCTTTTCCCAGGTCTCTGTTTGTCTGAGGCAGCACCCATTCAGTGATTAAGACTAGGTAAAAATGAGGCAAAGAAGGGCCTCTCTTGCAGTAATAAATAAATAAACTCAATCTGGCAGGTGAAGACCCTCAGGGTTTCTGGCCAAAACAGAAACAATTGCTATTTACACTCTCTCTGAGCCATCAGAATCCAAACAATGACCAAGTGAGACTTGGGCTAGGACCCATTATTGGTTAATCAGTGAAATCCAGAGTGATTTGGGTTTAAGGCATGGTCCATAAAAAGGGAATCTAACCCATAAACCCCAAGATATCTTGCTAGGTTTCAGTGGATCAAAAATTTGTTTTCCTTGAGGCAGAACACCCACAGTTAAGCGTATGATTCCATACATGGACAGAGGGAGAGGAGAGAGAGGAGGGAGGGATGGAAGGAAGGAAGGAAGGAAGGAAGGAAGGAAGGAAGGAAGGAAGGAAGGAAGGAGCTGTGTTGCCCAACTGGAACTGAGCAACTGAGTTCCTAGTGGGGCAGCTACTAGTATTCATAGATTGCTTGCCCTTCCTGCTTTTTTTTTTTTTTAAGTGAGGCAATTGGGGTTAAGTGACTTGCCCAGGGTCACACAGCTAGTAAGTGTTAAGTGTCTGAGGCCGGATTTGAACTCAGGTACTCCTGACTCCAGGGCTGGTGCTCTATCTACTGTGCCACCTAGCTGCCCCCTGCCCTTCCTTCTTGAAGAGGACCATGACATCAGGACAGAGACATCATGACTTGCAGTGAATTGGATTTAAGTGAGGGAGGGCTGTGCAAAGTCATCAGCCTCACTCTCTCCTCTGGAGTCATCTAGGTCCAATGGCAAGATATAGATCCGGATGACTGGAGATGACTCCTGATAATGGACCAGGGACTCACTGGCTCCTGGGAATTAGATAAGATCACTTTTATTTTTTTTTTTGTTTTGTTTTTTCGGTAAGGCAATTGGGGTTAAGTGACTTGCCCGGGGTCACACAGCTAGTAAGTGTTAAGTGTCTGAAGCCGGATTTGAACTCAGGTCCTCCTGAATCCAGGGCTGGTGCTTTATCCACTGTGCCACCTAGTTGCCCCGATAAGATCACTTTTAATTGGGCAAGGATGGGCTAAGTTGGGACCATGTTGGCTTGTTTGGTCTTCAAAGATAATGCAAAGAGATGTCATGGAGTTTCTCAGGAGGTAAAGTTATGAGGGATAAAAAATTTTCTCAGCACAAAGTGATTTACAGGTGATACTGAGATAATAATTCCCTTAGAATTAAAGCATTTTATGAGAATTTAGAACCTCTAAACTTAGTTTAGTGATTGATAGGGAGACTAAGTTTTTGGCATCTAAGTGTGAGAAAGGAAGACTGAACTTTTGAACTAATAAACGTCTTCACCTAGAGACAAAGAAAGGTTTAGGTTGTTATATAAAATGCAGAATCAATGTTTGATTTTCACACTAGTAAGGTTCCAGACTCTGGCTCTGAGAACTAAGGCTCTCATGGGTATGAGGGGTTGTGGAAGGCCAGTGCAGCAGATTAGCCTGCAGTGAGGTGGGCACACTGGAGCTTCATTGATTCTCACAGTTCACAAAATGTCTATGGCTTTCTGTTGCCTTCAGGAGAAAGTCCAATGTTCTCTGCTTGGCATTTGAGGCAGAAATGGAAAAAGGGAATCTGGGAATCACTTGTGTAGGGGTGATAATAGAAGCTGAGGGAGTAGATGAAGAAGTAGAGAAGGGAGAAAGAAGAGAGAAGAACTGGGAGATCAGAGAGAGCAGAAGGCTCATTCAGAAAAGGAACTGTGGAGGAATTCACCTGGGGAGAGAATCCTAATTAATGACCTCTTTTATCCTCTCTTTCTAGATACTCAAGCAGTCATGTATGGGTCAATCCCGAAGAGGTACTGTGCCCACCCCAGGCTTGCTCCTCCTTCCTTCCTCCTAGACCTTCTCCAATTTCCTGATCCAGGGTCTTAGCTGTCCTTAACACTAACAAATTTAAACACTAACTATGCCTGAACTAAGAATCCTGAGCCCCAATTCAGTTGGGGAGAGGGAAACAAGTGGCTGCTTTGTATGTGGGCTCCAGGAAAAGGAGCTTCCTGCCTCAGACCCTTAGGAGATGTAGGACTCTGGGGGAAGGCATTGAATTTCTCTGTGCCTCAGTTTCCTTATCTGTAAAATTCTGGGGTCAATTCCTTCCAGCTTTAGATCTTGGGTCCTCTGATCCTTCCTCATCTGGCCTTTGATCCCAGTGCTCTTCTCTCTCCCCATTCCTACCTCCTCAATCCTCTGGAGGGTCTGGGCTCCCACAGGGCTGTTGGAATCTGGGTCAAAGCCCTAGTCACCCACACAAGTCATGTCTGGGCAGCGACCATCTTATTCCTACCCAGTTGTTCCGCAGTCCCTGCCCCATTCCTGATGCCTTCCCAGTCTTACTTGGTCCCCCCCCCCTTTTCATCATCTCCCACATTACTCTGCCTCTCAATAAGTCTCTTGTTCTCCACTCCCTCCTACCAGTGCTTCCCCATTTGAGTCTACAGTGCAAGAACCAGGCCTCCATGTGTGGAGGGTGGAAAAGCTGAAGCCTGTGCCTGTGCCCCCCGAGAGCCGCGGTATCTTCTTCTCCGGAGACTCCTACCTTGTCCTGCACAATGGCCCTGAAGAGCAGTCCCACCTGCACCTCTGGATAGGTCAGTAGGGATGGAGTCCAGAGAATGGGCGCAGGCAGAGGCTAAGAGGATGGGACTGGAGTGGCGGGGATTTGGAGGCAAGAATAGATCCTGAGAAGGGCAGGCTTTGAGGGTGGTGAGAGAAGTACCAGTGAATGCCAGTGGGGGTCTCAGTCTTCATCCTCCCCTCCCCTCCCCTCTCCTCTCCTCTTCTCTCCCCTCCCAGGTCAGCAGTCATCCAGAGATGAGCAAGGAGCCTGTGCAGTATTATCTGTGCACCTCAACTCCTTGTTGGGGGAGAGGGCCGTGCAGCACCGGGAGGTGCAGGGCAATGAGTCTGACCGCTTCATGAGCTACTTCCCCCGAGGCCTCCAGTACCAGGTCAGAACTCAGTCTGCCTGCCAGGGCTCTCGGTGGCTGTGATCTGTGGGTGACTGACTCGTGGGTGAATATCAGGCATCTCTGGGAATCCCATTCCCACTGTGTGTCCCTCTCTTTAAACTTGACCCTTCAGGCCTGGAAGAGTGGACTTCCCAGCCTTCCTAAATCTGTCTGAATGGGCTTTGGGGGCATTTATTTTGTCTTCACTTCATCCTCTAGGTTCTCTGTAGGGAGACGGTTCCCCTTTGCACTGGGGTACTTTCTCTTAAACCATAGGGAAGCAGAGTCAGCGAGTCTTAGCCTTAGGCTAGGCTCAGGCTCCATGACCTGTTCTGGGCTCTAGGAGGGAGGCGTGGAGTCAGCATTTCACCGGACCTCATCTGGAGCTCCATCCGGCCCCATCCGGAGACTCTACCAGGTCAAAGGGAAGAAGAACATCCGTGCCACGGAGCGTGCCCTGAGCTGGGACAGCTTCAACACTGGAGACTGCTTCATTCTGGACTTGGGCCAGGTGAGTTGGCAAGGGCTGCACGGGGTATGGCTGCCCATGAGCGCAGACCCAGGACTGACTTTTGCAAAATGTACAGAGATGTGTTTATGATGGAGGGAGAGGGAGGGCAAGGGCTGCACATGGGAGACTGAGCACTCACCCTCTATTAACTTATAATTTGTTTAATGAAGGGCAGATCCGGGCAGTGCCATCCTGCCCCTCCACTGTTGCCAGGGGAAACCCCAGCATAATTTCCATAGCCCTGGTGTCAGTTACTAGGGGCATGATGGGAGTGAAGTATATTAACCCTAATGCAAACGTCAGCTCATCAAAAATCAGGCTTGAAGCCGGCTGCTCCTCCATTGAGCCTCTCCTGCCCCCTTCTGTTTCTCTGCTGAACTGCAGCTGCTAGACTCTTCCAGCCCTAGGCTGTTTCCACTCTTTTGTGAGTCAGACCTAGACAGCACAAGCAAAAGCCTTTGGTGGCAAGTCTGTGTTTTTGGCAGACCGGCTTAAGGGTTACAGTGGGTGTGACTAGATGTGGAGGTGCACAATCATGGTGTGCAAGGATGAAAAGCCTAGCGCACAACACAGTTTGGGTCCTTATCCCTCCCAGTATTTCTTTTGGGGAGGGTGGGCAATGAGGGTTAAGTGACTTGCCCAGGGTCACACAAGCTAGTAAGTGTCAAGTGTTGGAGGACAGATTTTGAACTCAGGTCCTTCTGAATGCAGGGCTGGTGCTTTACTACTGTGCCATTTAGCTGCCCCCCGCCCTACCAGTATTTTTAATAAATCAGGTTAAAAGGATCATCAAAAGTTGTCCTAAAGGGGAAATAAGTTGCAAAAAGGCAGAACATATATTGTGTGTGTTGATATGTAAAGAGCTATTTTTCTTTAAATCTATAATCCTGAATTAGATTTTTAACATATTGACTTTGAGGTACTAAATGGGAGCTAGAGTAACTGACTGGAACTGGGGTGAGAAGTTGACTACACATGATCTACACGTGGGTTAAAAAAACAACAACAAGCACACAAGTATACAAGTGCAGGGTGAAGGAAGCTCAGGATTGAACAATAGTAGCTAGAATTGGTATAGCTCTTTAAGGCCACAAAGCACTTTGCCATCTGTTATCTTATTTGATCCTCACAACAACCCTGGGAGGTAGGTGCTATTATCACCCCCCTTTCACAGATGAGGAAACTGAGGCTGAGAAGTGGCATGACATCCACAGTCATACAGATTAAGTAGGTGTCTGAGGCTGGATTTTAACTCAGGTCTTCTTGATGCTCTCTATCTATTGTACCTCCTAGATGCCTCCAAAAAAAAAAAAAAAAGACCTGGTGTGATAGTTGACCACAAACTCAAGGTGAGCCACCAGCTGTGGCTATTAAAGAAACAAAGTGAGTCTTTGGTACATAAATAGAAGCGAAGGGGGGGGGCAGCTAGGTGGCACAGTGGAAAAAGCACTGGCCCTGGATGGAGGAGTACCTGAGTTCAAATCCAACCTCAGACACTTGACATTTACTAGCTGTGTGACCCTGGGCAAGTCACTTAACCCCCATTGCCTTTAAAAAAAAAAAGTGAATGGAGTGTGTAGGTCACAACTGGACCAGTGATTTCACTAGGGGATGCAATTCTTAAGGAGGAGACTCCCCACCAATGTAGGTTGGCACCTGCTTTCCACATACAACTGCTGAGGCCATGGGAGGTGAGGTGACTGGCCAAGGGTCACCCAGCTAGGAAGTATCAGAGGGAGGCCTGAATTGGGGCATCCTGACTCAAGGCCAGCCAGTCTGCCTCTCATAGTAAAGAGTCGTTCTTGGAGTCAGGAACTTCGTCCTTGTCAGAGTCAAAGTTCTGTGACCGTGAGCAAGTGGCTTCATGTCTCTGAGTCTTATTCCTGCACCTGTAAAATGGGACTGATAATACCTAAGTGAGAGGCAGTGTTCTGTAGTGGTTAGTGAACTGATCTCAGAGTCAAGGAGACTAAGGTTCAAGTTTTGCCTCTGACACACAGCATTGCACCAGTTGTGCCATCCAAGTTCTCTTAGCCCTAGGAAGCTTTCTACAAGCAATGCAGTTGCATATATATATATATATACATATATATATATACATATATATATATATATATATATATATATATATATATATATATATATATATATATATATATATATGTGGGGGAGGTTTTCTCACTTGATGTTCTCTAAACCAGTGGAATGATATGCTCAGGCAAAAAAAAAAAAAAAGGAAGGAAGAAAGGAAAGAATGAAACAACTTAAACTACTTTGTATCCTATAGGATTGTTGTTGAGGCTGAATAACTACATTTGTAAGAAATGTAAAATATCTTAAAGTGTCCATTATTATCTCACCTTTCACAGAAAGGATAAACTGAGTCACAGCGAGGCGAGTGATTTGCCCAAGGTCACCCAGCTAGTGACAGAGAAGTGACCTAAGTCCCAGAGCCAGTGCTCTTCCTTAATGTCCTGTGCTTGCTTGACCAGATCTGGAGTGCTACAGAATGGTTCTGAGCACCACATCTTAAGAGATATTAATAAGGGGCAGCTAGATGGTACAGTGGATAGAGCACTGGCCCTGGAGTCAGGAGTACCTGAGTTCAAATCTGGCCTCAGACACTTAACACTTACTAGCTGTGTGACCCTGGGCAAGTCACAACCCCAATTGCCTCACTAAAAAAAAAAAAAGAGAAATTAATAAGCTAGTGTGAGCTCACTCCTTCAGGTGACAGCCTGTTCCCTTTAGGGGCAGCTGCCATTATCATGAATTTGATTCCCTTATGTTGAGCTGAAAGCTGTCTCTCTGGCTGGTTCTAGCCTCTGGTATAGCAGGTCTCTTATTCTCTCCCACATTACCACCTTTCTGATTTTGAAGGCAGTTATCATGTCCTCCTCTAAGTCATTTTCTCTCTCTAAAATCACCTTCTAAAAATAAATATCAACTGTACATATCCTATAAAATTCCACCACATTCCCCGTCAATTGGAGGACCTCTGTAAAGAGTTCAGTAAAAGTCATGAGTGATTGTACTATGACTAATTTTCTGGCCAAACACTCCAGTTCCTTGAGCGGGTCTTTCTGTGGCATGGTTTCTAGATCTCCTCACCAATCTGGTATGGCGTCTGACCTGGCAGAGATCTTATCCCCTTGGTCGGCTTGCCTAGCTAGCAGAAGGTGGTGGTGGTGGTGGTGATGGTGGGAGGTGGCAGATCCCTTCAGATCACAGGTCATATCTATTATCAGGAGGGTGGAAGGAGGAGGTGAGGGTTGGGGGCTAGAGAGGCATTCACTCCTAACTCTATTTCATTCTCTTACTTTCAGACCATCTTTGTCTGGTGTGGGGGCAAATCCAACATACTGGAACGAAACAAAGCCCAGGATCTGGCTCTGGCCATCAGGGACAGCGAACGTCAGGGGAAGGCTCAAATGGAGATTGTCACTGATGGGGAAGAGCCATCAGAGATGATCCAGGTTTGGTGGGAAAACTGAAAGAGACCCGGGGATGGTTGGGAGGGTAGATATGGGAAGAAATAAGTAAAGAGGGACAACTTGGGTGGAATGGACCATGCAAAAGAAAAGAATGATACAGGTTGGGACAAGCAGTGTTGTATCTAGAGTATGACTGGTTGGGGAGGTACTAGGACTACAAGAAGTCCTGTAGAGATGGTCTTGGTCTTTGCAGGTCTTGGGGTCAAAGCCAACCCTGAAGGAGGGCAATCCAGAAGATGACCTCAGGGCTGATCAAACGAATGCCCATGCTGCTGCCCTGTATAAGGTGAGGCCCAAGGATTTGGGAGTGGTAGAAAACTGTGCCTGGAATCAGGCAGGAGGTAGAGAGATGAGAAGCCTAATGGGAGATGAGGGAATGAACGTAGGGGTCAGAGGGACTAAGAATGATGTTTGTTCGTTCGATTTTTTTTCACATATAAAGCACTAGAGGCACAGGAGTGCAGACACACACACAGACTCACTGTGATTCAATAAGCTGTGGTCTATAAAAAAATATTCTTCCTATTAGATGTTCTTGGATTAGAGGGAAAAAGAAAACAGGATGTGTGGTTTTAGCTGGAGAAGTCAGAACTGAATGGTTTATTCCAATGCTTGGAGGGGTAAGATTAAAAAACAAGAAGCCAGCTAGTGTTAGGGTTACCTGAAAGGAAGAGGGTGGCTATCTCGCTCTACTTCCCCCTAGGGTTTCTTGGAGAAGTGGTGTCCACGGTATTTGGAATGAATTGTTTTCTCAACTGGCTGTCTTCCTTCTGAAATGGGTGTAGACTGTTCAGTGCTTTGGGAATGAAGGGATTCAGACTCGCTTTTTCAGGATCATGGATTGAAGAGCTGGAAGAGATCTTGGAGATGTTCTCTTCCACTTCCACCACTAGGTGTCCTCATCTCACACCCACCTCCTAGATCAGAGGTTCTTAATGTGGGGTCTGGTATATGAAGAGATATCAGATGGTCAAAAAAAATCCATATTTATTTTCACTAACTTTGCATTTTACTTTATGTATTTAAAAATAATATATTTTTTTTTGAGGCAATTGGGGTTGACTTGCCCAGGGCCACATAGCTAGTAAATGTTAAGTGTCTGAGGCTGGATTTGAACTCAGGTACTCCTAACTCCAGGGTGCTCTATCCAGTGCACCACCTAGCTGCCCCTAAAAATAATCTTTTAAGAAAGGGTCTCTAAGCCTCACCAGACCATGATTCAGAAAGGGTTAAGAACTCCTGGCCCAAGATTAGTGCCTCAGTTGGTCTGTTTCAGAGCTGAGGAACAAGTCAGTGGGGGTGGGAATAGAGAAGAGTAAGGAAAATGAGATGTATATAATCCTATTATTATTATAGACCAAGAGTAAGCCAGAGAGTGAATGATGTTTGGGTTGAGAATTAGGGGGAAGTGGGGCAGCTAGGTAGCACAGTGGATAAAGCACCGGTCCTGGATTCAAGAGAACCCGAGTTCAAATCCGGCCTCAGACACTTGACACTTACTAGCTGTGCGACCCTGGGCAAGTCACTTGACCCTCATTGCCCTGCTTCCCCCCCACCCTCAAAATTAGGGAAAGTGGTGTGTGTGTGTGTGTGTGTGTGTGAGAGTGAGTGAGATATAGAGGAGTAAGGATCACGTTGGCCTCCTCTTAACCTTGATCTTTTGTCCATCTCCTAGGTTTCTGATGCCACTGGCCAGATGCACCTGTCCAGGGTGGCCGACTCTAGCCCATTTGCGGTTGATCTCTTGATTGACGACGATTGCTTTGTGTTGGACAACGGCCTCTGCGGCAAGATCTATGTCTGGAAGGGTACGTAGTGCTTGGATGGGAATTGAAGAGGGATTTGCCGGGCCTCTCTTTTCAGGGGCTTTGACTTCAGTTTTCTGCTGTGATGTCTGCTGTTTATTTCTGCGGTTTTTTGGAGTGTTTGTTTTGTGGGTTTTTTTTTTTTTTTTTGTGGGGCAATGAGGGTTAAGTGACTTGCCCAGGGTCACACAGCTAGTAAGTGTCAAGTGTCTGAGGCTGGATTTGAACTCAGGTCCTTCTGAATCCAGGACCCATGCTTTATCCACTGCGCCACCTAGCTGCCCCTTTTGGAGTGTTTGAAGACTGCATATTTGCATACTAGTTACTCCTCTTTATTTTTTCCCAGGCTTTCTTGGCATCTTTGAATCTAGCTTGATTTTGTGTCATGACAGACACACGTCACACTCTTCTTTCATTGGGTCTTGTGATTTTCATACCAGCATTATGTCTTGTTTAATGCCGGCACGTGTTAATTGTCTGTGTGCATTCTATTCTATATTGCTTCTTTTCCCAGGGACATTGCCTCTAATATTCTAGCCCAGAGAGGAAGTGAGGAGGGCAAGAGGGAGGATTGGACCTGGGGATGACAGAGACCTGGGTTTGAATCCTACCTTTGGTACTCACTGGCTGTGATTATGAACTATCTCCTTACACTCTCTAAGTCAAGTTGGGGAGAATAAGCCCTGGAGTGCTGCTTTCCTGCAGTTGTTACAAGGGTTAAGTGGTACTGGGAAGTGCTTTGTAAAACGCAGCCCCTATTATTAGCTTATTGCTGTTGGTATTTTCGAAAATGCATCTGTGCTGTGCTCATTTTTAATGTTGGTTGATTTGGAATTTTCATGTGTGTTTTAAAAATCCATTTTTCTTCTCTTTGGGATTTGTTTTTGGGGTGGTGTAAGGAGTGGGGATCCTTTGATCCTCTTGCCCCACCATGTTTTATTGGTGACCTGGGATTGGGGAAAGACTAGAGACTTTGGAATTGGTACTGGACCCCATCAGCCCCAGCACGAGCCATCAGTCCACCAAGCATGAGTCACGAGTCCTCATGGAAGACATCAAGCATTTTGGGGGGGGATGCAGGGCAATGACGGTTAAGTGACTTGCCCAGGGTCACACAGCTATTAAGTGTCAAGTGTCTGAGGCTGGATTTGAACTCAGGGCCTCCTCAATCCAGGGCTGGTGCTTTATCCACTGCGCCACCTAGCTGCCCCCTCAAGCATTTTAAAATAGATGGATTCCTTGTGTTTTCTATCTCCTTTGCTCCTGCCACCTGGTCCCAGCCCCCCAAACTATGGCCTGATTCCAAGGTTCCTTACCTTCTCATCCCCTGCCTCTGTATATCCTCCCTTGGGGACCCCATCTCTTTTCCAGCCATCTCTTCTACAGTTGTCATCCTCATCTCTCCCCTCCCCACCTGACTACAGCTGTGGATGCTGCCCCTAGGCCTCCTAGCGCTAGATGAACTGCATCCTCCCTTGCCTGGACAGGGCTTCCCTGCCACCCTCCAGCCGTCTCTACACCATTCCCCTCCCAAACCTCCACCCTCTTCCTTAGGTGTTGTCTTCCCCTTTAGAATGTAAGCTCGGGGGCAGCTAGGTGGCACAGTAGATAAAGCACCGGCCCTGGATTCAGGAGGACCTGAGTTCAAATCCAGCCTCAGACACTTGACACTGGCTGTGTGACCCTGGGCAAGTCACTTAACCTTCATTGCCCCACCAAAAAACCAAAACCAAATAGAATGTAAGCTCCTTGACAGTAGAGACTGTCTTGCCTCTCTTTAGACTCTCAGCTCCTAACACAGTGCCTGCCACAGAGTAAGTCTTCATAAATGCTCCATCTACCTATATTCCCTGTCTTCAACTGTCTTGTCTATGCATATCCCATCTTAATCTTTCCACTATACTCTACTGCCAAGTTTTTCTGCGACTCCCACCTTCAGTTACATGACCACAGGTGGGGCCAAGACCCCCAGTTTAAGAAGCTTTGGTCTAGCTGGAGTCAGAAGACCCGAATTCAAATGTGACCTGGGAGACTGACTCTGGGCAAGTCACTTCACCTCTGCCTGACTCAGTTTCCTCATCTGTCCAGTAGGAATAACAATAGCTTTTACCTGCTAAGGTCCTTTCGCAGATACGATGTTTCTAAAGTGCTCTGCAGTCCTTGAAGCACTGAGTGAGCGCCGGCTGGCTTTACTGGAACCTGCCACTTCCTCCTCGGCAGCATTTCCTGTATTCGACCAGCTCAGGCCCCGTCTTGTCAGAGATCAGCTTTTCCCATGGAAACAATGTCATGCCTGATGGTTATGACCAGCCCACCGATGTTTATTTGATTATGAAGCAGAAACTAGAGGAGTCGAGCAAAAGGGGGAAACAGGAATGCAAGAAAGGGGAATAACAACTCAAGGGAGAGTTCAGTGGTTAGCTAGCCACCCGGGCAGTAGAAGCCCTTCACGAGCTGGCTCTGACCTGCCCTCCCAAAGTCCAAGTCCCAGGAAAACTGGTTTCCTCAATGTCCCCCCTCTGTGGCATCCTTCCTTCAGGCCCTGGACTGTAGCCCAAGATGCCCCTCTCCCATGGGGGAGGCATCTCTCTTCCTCTTCCCTTCTTGGAAAGTGGCTCCCTGGGCTCTGGAGCTCAGCTCAAGTGCCCTCCGAGGCTTCTGCCCACTTCCCCCTGTTGTTTGCACTCACCACTCCCATTCCTTGGTGTTCCTTTTGCATCTTTTGTATGGCCCGGGATGGATTTGTTTTCCTACCTCTAGTATCTCTACTAGGTGCTTCATGGACACTGGTTAGGTTGACTCTGTCCAGAAGATGACCTTATAGATAGAAGCTCCTGGAACCCCCTCGGAAGAATGCCCATCCTAACAGGTTCTGCAGATGTAGAACCTAGTTTGGGGGTGGTTTTGTGGGGTTGTCAGCAGCATTTGGTAGACTAACCTAACAGTGAGTTGCAGCTACTCCTTAGCTGCGGATCAGATGAATTTCCCAGAAGTACTGGAATGAGGGCTGAGCCTTTATTAATCTCTTCCCTGACCCAGGGAGAAAAGCCAATGAAAAAGAACGGCAAGCTGCCCTTAAAGTGGCAGAAGACTTCATTTCGAGGATGCGCTACGCCCCCAATACCCAGGTGAGGCCCTTGCCCAGCCCCCTCCCCACGTAGGGCTTCACCCCCAGGGCTCTTAGGTCGTCCCTCACATCTATCACATGGAACATCTCCATGGAACAGGCTTGGAACTGTTGGGGAACTCAGAGGGAGTAGGCAGGCCAGTCCCAATGGGTGAAAAACCTGAATTATACAATGTTTTTATAGAAGTATAATTTTATTATTTAAGCACAAGAAATCCTAGTAGAGTCATTCCTAGTCTGAGAAACAGGTCTACTTTAACGAAGCTTCATTTGCAAATTTCCAAATGGCTTTCATTCCAAGCAATGTTTTCTAGAAGCTTGTTCTTGAAATGACATTGTCCCCCAATCCTATTTATGGTATTTCTTGGTGTAGCAAACTTCCATCATAGAGGACAAACGTTGGCCTCTGGACAGTCATTCACAGGAATTCTGAATGGGCGATTCTTTGGAGGGCCAGCCCTGCCAGGGGACTGGGGGGAGGGGAGAGGCTAGAACCACTGCTGTAAACACATCAGGGTATTTTCATTGTCTTTGCAGGTTGAGATTCTGCCCCAGGGTCGGGAGAGCCCCATCTTCAAGCAATTTTTCAAGAACTGGAAATGAGCGTTCCTGCTTCCCCTTCTCCTTTGCTTCCCTAGCTCTCTAACCAAGGATTCCCCGATGGTTTATACTTCGCCCTACCATGGCTGGCCAATGGTTACCCTGGGCCCCTCACCCACCCATGCCTTCCTGCTTCCATCTCTCAGCCCCTTGTGCTTAGTTATCTTGGTTAATTAAAAGAAATGAACTGGACCTGCTCCCTCTCCCCTTCCTTAGTGCCTGACCAATCCTGAGGTTGATCCTTGCTCAATTTCCTTCTCTGCCAGGTGTGCCAGGGCGGCAGATAGGCCAAGGAGGCGCTGCCTAGGCCTGGGCTTGGGCGTCTGGCTCCTGACTTAGGGCCATTTCTGCCCACATGTCCCAAGACCAGGCACAGCCTAGAGTAGGCTGGGGAGGGGGCCCTGTCACTGCTCTGTCCTGGGCTGCCCTCAGAATACAAGAGGGGTCGTTCACTGCTTTGGGACAGAAAAGTTTCTGCAACTGGAAGAGTTGGTGCTAAACCCCATAGGAGGTGGCAGTTTTTCAGGCGTTGGCACCATTTTCACAGTGTGAGTGTTTAGTCTTACATTCCCAAGTGAGAGAATCTTGTGGCAAGCCCCACAATTCTTATCAATTAGGATCTTGGTCACATATATAATTCCATCACAAACCAACGATCTGGTTTTCAAGTGTGTCCTACAGAACCAAGTCTCCCTGCCTGAGAGTCACATCCTCTAAGAGGAAGCTGGATGAAGGGGTCATCTCAAAGACACGGGTTCTACATCCGGCCTAGCCTCGAACTAGCTTCAAAATTGTGGGCAAGTTTCAACTTCTCTACATTCCCCACATCTCTAAAATGAAGGGGATGGACAAGGGCGGGGGGGGGGTCTTCATGTTCCCCCCAACTTTAAGATTCCATGTCTCAAATGTGTTAAGAGAACATCTATTTTATACAGCATGACATAGAGAAGTTGGGGTGAGGATGGAAATAGGCAGCAATAGACCCCAGGGAACAGTCCCTGGGGTCACATGAAACAGAAAAATGCTACATTCAATAGGGTCACCTTCTCACTTAAATGACCCCAGGCCAAATTGTCCCGCTGGAGGCTTAACCATAAACCTAGAGTCCAGCATCTGGAAGATTCATATGGGTTAACTGGATTTTTATGTAACCTGAGAACTGTTACTGATTGTTTGACTGGGGCATAAATATGTGGTGACCTCAGGTGCTCTTCGCTGTCAATTCTGAGCATTTATTAAGTGCTCCCAATGTGCCAGGCACTGTGCTAAGCACTAAGGATACAAATATGCAAGAGCAGTGCCTGTCCTCTGGGAGCTTCCACTCTAACCTCCACGAGGGGTGATGTGGACGGACAGGGAGGGGCACTTTGGTCCTGAACATTCCAGGATTAGGGAGCGGGGCCACATGGAAACAGATCACAGTCTCTGAGAGCAGCAGACGGCTTTTCAGAGGCACAGCAAAAACCACATCCAGCCCTTAAAAATTCAGTGTAAAATATCATTTTTCTCCAAGCTTCTCCATCCCCATGACTTCTGCGTAAACCCTCTGTTGTTCTAGCTGCTCTGCTAAGTGGGAATGAGAGGGGACAAATGAGAAATCGGTCCTTAAGAGAACACTGGAGCAAATTGCAGGGCTGACCCAGGTTCCTGTTTGATAAGGCAAGGAGGGCCTCAGGACAGCTTTTAAACGACAGGACTTGGGTGGGTGCATAGGCATTCCTCCTCCAGAGAGGCTGGTGGGAGGAGGAGAGGCCTGGGCTATAAGAGGCGGTCATGGAAGGAGATGGAGCGGAGAAGGGGACATCAAAGGCCAAGCTAGCCTGGGGTTGAACCAGCTGAGCCTCCCCTGGTTGGGGGCCCACAGCTCTGCATCCCTGAGCAGGGATCGTCAGGAAAGCTCTCCAAGGGTGGGCTAGCCCACAGGTAACTGGAGGAAAAGTCAGAGGCGGAAGACACCATGCAGGATCATTTTCTCCCTGCACCATTCCTGGCTCCCCTGCTACAGGCCAGGGTGTTCTTGGGGCCTTTGGGGCAGAGGAGGACTGAGTGCCCCGTGACTCATGTCTGGCCAGGCAAGAGGCAAACTCCTCCCTCCCCCAAGACCCCTACAGAGCATAGCTATAGAGAGTAACGTACCAAGCAATGTACTAGCGATGTGCACGATAGCGCCACTGCCACCTTCTCTCGCTACTGCACTCCCTCCATGCTGCTCCCCACCTGAACTAGACTGAGAAACTTACTGAAAGGAAAATAAAAACTCTGTGAGATCCTGAAACTTTGACCATCTTTTTTAATTTGAAAACCATTCATGTGACCGCCGCTCCTTCCCCTGCCTGGCTGTCTCTAGTTGTGAAGACGGCCAAACCGCCAAGCGGGCACCACCATGCAGAAGAGAACGGGGTCAGGGGTCACAGGGCATCCGGCCCTGACACGCAACGGGGAAGGAGGTTCCCCAAGGTGAGCCTCCTCAGGCCAGACTGCCTCCGACCAGCACTGTCCTGGGGTTGCTGTTACTACCTTTTCTTCTCTTTTACTCTACTTCTCCTCAGGCTCAAACTATGTTTGCTCCTAGTTAGCAGGACATGTGCAGCCTGGAAAGCCCTTCTGCCCAGGGAATGAGTCTTCTGTGGGTACTTTCCCATGAATTCATGTCTCTGACCTCAATTCTACTCACACAAACATTCCGTCGATCTCTGCTGAATTCCACGCAGGAGCCCTGTAGAACTAAGCAAGGCCTTCGCTACTCAGACTGGGCATGTAAACCTTGGGGCCATTCTAAGTTTGGGTGCCTGGGCACCCCATGGATCTAACCCAGGGGTGCTCACCCCCAGCCTGGGGGTTAAAGCTATTGGGCAGTCCCGGCTCCAGGCCAGGATCCTCCCTCTAAAAGCTACATCTCACCAACAGAGAACAGGGCTGGCGAGGCCTGACCAAGCTATCCTAGCTGATGCCCCACGCGGGCCTTTCCAGGCTCTTCAAGGTCTGGTCTCCAGATCCTGGGGCTTCTGGAATCATCCAGCTGGTGCTCCTCTGGGGTGGGAGCTAGAGGTCGCACACTCCTGTGAAGCCGAGGTCCTTGGGGCGGGTGCCAGAGACACTCTGTGTCCCAGACAGCCCTGGCAGGGGCAGCCCTTTGGTTAAGTAGGTGTCCAGGTTCCGGAGCAGCAGCTTTGGGTTCTTTTTGGCCAGTATTTCCAGGTCTGGAACGGATAAGGGTGGATAAAGGGTCTATCTGACAGCTCTTTAACCTGCTGGGCCCAAGCAGCTAAAAGTAATAGCTTTGGGAAATATTCTGGAGGCTGGAAGCCCTGGGTCCAAATCAGTAAACTTCATGAGAAGACAGTAGATCCTTTCAAAGGCACCAAACCCAGAACTAGGGATGAAAGCAGTCCTGGGGCACACGGGGAACCAGGAGAGGCTAGAAAGGGGGGGGGGCATATGCCTGTCTATAGACAGTGAAGAAGTGCGAAAAACAATGGCAGAAGAAAAAGAAGGCAGGTAGAAGAGATAAAGACAGTCTGGGAGAGAAGCGGTGCGCCAGCTTAAGAAAACCTAAGGGCAGGGAGAGACTAGACATCACCCAGACCCCCCAGCTGAAGGACGCAGTCTGGAGGCCCCGGGCAAAGGAGGCGGCCCCACTGTTCTGGCACACACCTTTGAGAACAAAGCTGGAGTCCAAAACGGTTTTCTGCTGGGTCCTCCAGACGTAGGCGAGGCGCAGAAAAACGGCGGCATACAGACTGTTCACCACGGCGATCACCGCGTGCTGGCGATTGCATTCTCTGCAAGGCAGGACGGGAGCGGTGGATTTTTACGAGCTCAGCAAGTCCTTCCCACACGGCCGATGACAGCGAGGGAAAGCCTGCAGAAGAGCTCTTCTTCCCATTCCCGGTCTAAGTCTCCCCACAAGCACGTTCCCCAGGCTATGCCTGCCACGGGACAAGGCCACCTGCCTTCTGCAGCAAAGCCCAGAGTGCCTAGAAATGGACTCAGGCCAAAGAAAGACTCCTCTGTGCTGAGCAGAGCTTGGAGCACGGACCTTACCCCAGACCGGATGCTCACAAGCGAACGGTCAAAGACTGGTATGGGAAGAGGATCAGGGATGGTCTTGCCAACCGGTCCTCAAATGTGGCAAGCCTCCTGGGGCCAGCTAATTTTCCATGAGAGCAGCTGGGGGACTCACTTGGAGAGACACTCTTCCCGAAGGGCCTGGATCACTATTCGAGTGATGTTTACCGACATCACACAGAAGGGGAAGTGCTGGAAGAGAAATGACACCAAGTCAGGGGCAGCGCTAATTCTCTGCTGCCTTTCCCCCCAACTTCTACATTCTAGAATACCTCCCGGGCCATCATCCCCCACCACCTCCCCCTCATTACAGTAGAATATGAACCCAATGCCTGGCTCCTCACTGGGTGTCACACCATGTCCCTAGTGATGAGGGGCACTATAAGGGTCAATTCCCAAATATTCAGCAACAGACTCTGAGGATATGGCTCAGGGCCTTAGATATGTCTTTTCCACTCTTAGTCCCTCCACCTGACGACGGGCAGAGAAAATAAAAGGTGACAAGAAATGCCTCTTCCTAAAGGTTAGTACTGTTACCTCAAACAGTCAAGAATGGGCTGAACTCTTTGTCATATGTGTCACAAGCATCTGGTTCAGCAAAATACTGAGGCAGCAAAATGCACTCCATGGCATAGTGGGCCAGAAATCAGGAGGCTGAGGTTTTAACCTGGGCAAGTTATGTCAAGTTTCTAAACCTGTTTCCTCCCCTGTGAAATGGGGGTAATATTTACCTCACACACCTCACTCACAGGGTTGTTGTAAGGATCTAATGAGATAGTATGTGAAGATACTTCTGGAGTTGGATGGTCCTATTTGAATTCAAAGTATGATCATAAGATACATTTTCTCTTTTTTTAATCATAAAAGTATTTTATTATTTTCCAGTTACATTTAAAGATAATTTTCAACATTTGTTTTCATAAGATTTTTAGTTCCAAATTTTTCTCCCTCCTTCCCTTCCTTCCCCCCACCCCAAGACAGCAAACCATCTGATAGAGGTTATACAGGACAATCATGTTAAACATTTGAGGGAAAAACCTCAAAAAAAAAGCAAAAACAAAAGTAGAAACAGTATGTTTCAATCTGCATCCAGATTCCACAGTTCTTTTTTTTTTTCTGGATATGGAGAACATTTTCCATCATGAGTTCTTTGGAATTGTATGGAATCATTGTATTGAGAAGAGCTAAGTCTATCACAGTTGATCATCACACAATGTTGCTGTTACTGTATACAATGTTCTCCTGGTTCTGCTCACTTCACTCAGCATCGATCCACTTAAGTCTTTCCAGGTTTTTCTGAAATCTACCTGCTCATCATTATAAGATACATTTTCAAAAGCAAAAACTAACTTGAGCAAATTTTTTAAATTTAAGAACAAAAACAATTTAAAAGCAAAAAAACACACTGCTACATAGAGCCGGGGTTAAAGAGTCAGGGTCTTGGTTATTCTCAGTGATACAATGATCCAAGACAACTCTGAAGGACTAAGGGTGAAAAATGCCCTCCATCCGCAGAGAAAGAACTGATGATGTCAGAATACAAACTGAAGCATCATTTTTTAAACTTTATTTTTCTTGAGGTTTTTTTTTTTGGTCTGTTTTCTTTTACAACCTAATATGGAAATATTTTGCATGCCTACACATGTGTAACTTATTATATTGAATTGCTTGCCTTCTTAAAGGGGGGAATGGGGAGGAAGGATGAGAATGTGGAACACAAAGTTTTAAAAATGGATGTTTTAAAAAATGATTTTCACATGTAATTGGGAAGAAAAAAAATAAAAATAAAATGCTAAATAAAGGAGTCATGGGTGAGGTTCTTGGGGCGAGTCCCTTGAAGAGGAAGTGTTCTTTTGAGCACTTTTAGCCAACTCAACTGGAGATCCTGGGGTTATCCCTTAGGGCTGGATGACCCAAACTTATATCTGATGCCTCAGGCAGCTCTTTGGAAGAAGTGAAAGACTGAGTAGATCCTTAGAAAACATATAAGGGTGGATTACACAGAAAAAATGCATTTGTCTAAGGAATCACAGGACAGACTGTTAGGGTCTCTCTTTCCATCCATCTCTTTCATTTTACAAATGAAGAAATAAAAGCCTGCAGGTTGAGCTGATTTGCCCAAGGTCATACAGCTATTCAATAGCAGAACTGAGACAAAAACCAGGCACATTGATCATCAGGTCAGTGTCCTTCCCATCTTAATCCCATCTTCCTGACTCATAAACATCCCCCCCAAGAATCCGGTAGAAGCAAGTTAAAATTCAATGATATGGGAGTAGGCGTCTGAATAAAAAATGCTGTGTAGCCCTTGTTTTTTAGAAACAGAACTGGACTGATGAATGTCTGGGTGGGCTCCTTCTAGGGAAATGGAGTGACCCTCTCCCTGATCCATTCAGACACTAGGACCTTGGATATAGAAAACTGGTTCTCACTGCGCAAGACAAGAAGCACCACTGGGTTGGTGGCAGCAGCAGCAGGGATCTCCTCTACCCTGAAGGGCCTACAAGGTGGCCTCGATGAACAAAGACCAGCTAGACACTGCGGACACAGAAGACAAAGCGGGCTAGATCCCACCTAATAAGGGCTCTCAACATCCACTCTATGCGGTAGGAATCAGGTGTTTTCTTAGGAGACCAAGACAAGTCATTCTGGACTCCTCCTCTCTGAACTGAGGGTTGGGATAAGAAACGACACTAACAAGGCCCGGGTTTGGGGGGCAGACAGCTGTGTGAGGGTGAGTAGTTTCGCTTCTGTCCCAGATGCTGTAGCTAATAACGAGGCAGGAAACGGGGTCATGGGCTGAAAGAGAATCGAATCCACCCCCTTCACATTATAGATGAGGACACTGAGGCCCAGAAAGGGTAAACAATGCCTAAGATCACATAAAAAGGTTAAAAAAAGAAAAAAAAGAACAGGATTTGAACTCCAGGCCTCTGCCTCTAAATGTCGTGAAGAAAACATCAGAGACAGCAGAATTAGATGTGATTTCCCCAGGAAGCCTCCAATAGAGACAAGAAGAGAAAAGAATCATCCGAGCTGAGTTAGCTGGAAATGTGCTTCCAGAATGACTACCCACTGTATTTCCAGGGGCAATGAACCACCTGAGCAATGATGGTCATGCCTCCGAGGAGATGAAAGTGTGCTTTGTCGTTCCTGGCAGAGAACGCCTTTGGAATGAAATGCCCTGAGCTTAGTCCCTGGGCTTCTGACAAAGGGCCTTGTCTCTCTCTGAGCTTTCCTTCTGGACAGTTCTAAATACTCGTCCCACCACGTCCACATAGCATTAAAGCATCATGCTCTATGGATCCAAAGACAAGGGCAGAATGCTCCCTTACCTCAAGGATTTATGAATATAATCCTGGAGAGAGAACATGCACACGAGGGTGCAAACACAAAAACCATGAGAGTGAATGCAAAGTAACTGGGGGGAGGGGGGAGAAAGACTACTGCTGGGGGAAATCCGACCTCCAAAGTCACCCAGGAGCGTGAAGAGAGGCAGCTGGAGCCAGAGGAGGGACTTGAGACCCCCAAGAGGCTGCTTTATCTTGGAGGCAGTAGGAGCTAAACTCTGGACAAAGGTGCCAAGCACCGTGCCCTGTGTGCAGTTGGTGCTTAATAAAGGTCTGCGGAAGCGAAGGCACTGGGGCCCCTGATTGGGGCACTGACTCACCTGGGTTCCCCAAGTCTGAAGGTGGATCGTGACAGGAGAAGAGTCCCGGGGCCACCCCACTGAATCATGGGGGGCTTTCCTGGGTCGGGTCATTAACAAGTCCTGACTGAAATAGCCTTAGGCAGAGGAGGCTTTCTGCTGCCCCCGGTTATACTGTGTGTGACTTCAGGCAATGCTTTTACTTTATATAAAATTCTCACTTTCCCCTCTTAGGGTCAGAGAATAAAGAGTCATGCAAAGAGGAAAGGACAGGAATTCTACTATGGGAGGCCCCATCTGGGGTTACCGTGAGGCCACCAGCTCGGGAGCATGGCCTGCTGCGGCCCCAGCAGCCCCTCTCTCGGCCCAGGGCCAGCGGCAGCTCCAGTTAGGCACAGGATGGTAGGACGTCCATAGATACCCACATGTGGGATGGCGAGGCTGGCCCTACCTGGGTATGGTGCTGGGAAAGCCGGAAAATGTCATGGGCCAGCAGAAGGGTCTTGGAGTCCATCACAAGGTAGAGGAGATGCAGGAGGGCCAGGAAGCCCGCCCCCCGAAGGTCTGTGGCGGGGTTTGATCCTGTGACAGAAACGTATCAGAGAAGTGGAAGGCGCAGTGTGGCAGGAAGCTGGGGGGGTCAGGCCCTTGCTGGTCCCCTTGCACCTCCCCTCCCCGCCAGGGAGCTCCTCACGAGTGGGCACTGCGTCAAATCTGGCTGCCCTGACTGTCTGGGAGTGACACCCCTACTTCTGCAGACCGAGACAAAATGGCTGCATGGGTCGGGTGCATTCCTACGTGGAATCCAAGGCAAGGCCTGAAGCCCTGCACAAGTTCCTCCAACTTACTGGCTAAAACGGGTGGATGAAGTCAGGCCCCCCACCCCCCACCCCCGCCTCGTGGCCCAGAGGGCGCACGTGACCGCTGCCCTCACACCCCAGACTCACTACTGTGCTTCCAGACAAGCCCTCTCTCCCACCTGTCCCCCAAGGCCCGGCCACTCCTCTCTGGCCATGCCCCCGGGGAGGCAGCAAGAGCCCCGTGAGCTCCCCACTCGGCTCTTCTTACCTTGAAAGCCCAGCTCCTCCCAGTGGGTTCCGTAGAGGGCACAGTCAAACCTGGCACCCGTGAGCTTCTTGTAAATGGTCTGGAGGACGCGGCTGTGCACGGGGTCCTTGCTATCCAGGCCACCTGGCTCAGAAAACAGAGAAGTCCTCTCTCCTTCCTGCCTGCTTCCCACACTGAGTCCGGCTTCTCACCAGAACATTCCCAGTCTGGGGCTGCTGCTGAGCAGTGCCAGTGCAGGCCCCGGTCACGCTCAGGGCCTCTTCTCCCAGATCGCCAGCAGCCGCCCGCCTCCCTGACTCCCCAAAAAGGCCTCTAGTGCTTACACCTGATGGGAGGGAAGGAGACGACCAGGAACAAGCACACAGAGGGGCCCCCTGACCCAGGGCTAAGTGGGGCAGAGAACAGGTCCCTTCCTAGGCCACGTCTGTGCCCCACCCTGGCATGTCACTTACACTGGGCGATGGCCAGGATTAGGTCCCGTTCTTCCTGAAGGCCGTCGAGCAGCTGGGGGGGCCCAAAGAAGCAGCGGAAGAGAGCCGAGAGCCCCCTGCGGGAAACTGCTGGCTGGGGGGTCGTCTTCTGAGAAAACAAAAGAACTAATCAGATCTATTTACCAGGAAGCAGGGGCTCACCAGGAGACTGGATCCGGGCCGGAGAAGTGGGAAAGGACCTCGGGGTGGAAGCCATCTGAATGCTCGCTGCTTTATACAGTCAGATATTAGAGAACAGCCCCGATACTGCTGTGCCTGGTCTGGAAAGAGAAACGAGGACCGTGCTGGGGCTGTGGAGAGGCGCCCGTGCAAACCGCCCCATGTGCCCAGCTGTGGGTCAGGACGTGCCTCCCTGGCAGGTGGCTTGCTCCATGGGTTTCTCTCCTTGCAAGGTGGACAAGAATGACACAGCCTTGGGTGGGCCTCTTTCCAGCCCGGGGATTCTTAACCTTTCTTGTGTCGTGAAAACTATGGACCCCACCTCCAAAGCATGTTCTCAAATGCATGAAATACACAACAGAATTGCAAAGGAAACCAGTTCTACCAAAGAGTTGTGTGCGTGTGTGTGTACACACACACACACACACACACACACACATTTTAAAAGGTCACTGGCCCCAGGTTAAGAGCCGCTGTCCTGGGGGTGTCCAGCCATGCTCCCCTGAGGTCAGAGTCTCCAGGGGGTAGCTTAGCAGAAGCAGTCCTGGCCACCAAATGTCAGGAACCACATCACAACGATGTACTCGCTGGGCTAAGAAGTGCCAAGGCCAGATGCACCCACAGAACAGCCTTCCCTGGGTCCCAGATGCCTCCTTTCACAGCTGCTTCTGGCCTCTATCACAGCCCCTCTCCTGTTCTCTCTTTGCTCCTTTTCTCCTGGACCGGACAAGGGTCACTCTCAAACAGACCCCTGACAATTCAGGGGCCTCAGCTGTCCCTTCCTTCCTTTTCCCAGCCCCACAGATTATCTAAGGGCCCAGTTGACTTGTTCACTCTGGGCCCGCAGGCTAATTCCGCGGATGCCCTTCATCCTGCCTGGCTGCCTTCTCATCGTCATGTGATGTAAACTTGGAGCCTGAAAAGAAGCCGGCCTGCTTCAGTCTGAAGCCACATCCCGGCTGTACCCTGGGCTGGGTCGTACCCTGCAACTGGAGAGGTCGGCCGTCTGGAAGTGCTGGAGGGCCTCGTTGAAGGAAATCAGCTGCCCGTGTCTGTCTGAGCTTTCCCAGCCGCCTGCAAACAAAGAAGATCCGGCCCCAGCATTCACATCCTGTCTCAAAGCATGTTGTGATCCTGACTCATAGCCCCCCTACCTGATCTGGACCCCAGAGGACTGAAAACATGCAGGGACTGCTGGGGGCCCTCAGCCCATGCCCCTGACGTGGGGAGCCCTCTGCCTTCCTCGTCTGACTTAGCGTAGCAGGTCAAACCTCAGGCCAGGGAAGGGGCATTGGAAAGGGAGGGACATTCGTCTTTGGTGCCCCTCCCCCTCCCCCTCCCCCAAACTGTTCATTTCAGCTAAGTGAGCTGCTGGCTCACAAGTAAGTCTTAGCTGACAAGGACTTATGTTATTATCCCTTTCAAGGTGGACTCCTGAACCAACAAGGCAGAGCAGGGCAGAGCAGGGCAGGGCTGGGGCTGCTTTCTCCCCTGGAAAGGCCTTGCTTCTTGGCTCCCCCTCCTCTGTCCCAGCTGTCTGGGCCCCAGTCCTTCAAAGGGCTGCTACAGCTATTACCCAGAGGCCTGTGGGGAGCCTGGCTATTTCCAGGTCTCTGCTTCACGGGCTCACTCACAACCCTGAGGCAGGAACTAAAGCGGATAGGGGAGGAGACAGACATGGGGAAGAGAATTTGTTCTAATTCAGTGACTTCCAGCCATTCTGGAGGTGAGAACCTCTTTCTGAACACAAGAACAGTTGTGTGTAGCACGGGATTAACCAGAACCACAATGCTCAGTCCGCATGGAGATGCTCGGATCCCTCCTGGCCCAAAGGTTGGGAACCTGTGTTCTAAGTCTGTTCTAAGTGAAGTTCTAAGTTCTAAGTCTCACCTCGCCACCCCACTGGCTCTGGTGACAGCTGGCTCTCCGGCAGCTAAAGCACACAGGCATCAGTTCCGTCACTTACCGGCTCCTGGCTGAATGTTTTCCACCGCTTCCCATTCCTCCTGGGCTCTGAGCATCTCCGGGCTATCTCCTGCAACCATAAGAAAAGGAGGGTATCAGCGATCAATACAAGCCTACAATTTAAGCTCTGTCAGCACTAGGCTCGTGGGGGCCCCAAGGCCACCCGTTTGGGGCCTGAATTGCTGAGCTGGCTCTCCCTAGCACCAAATCAGACAGGAATTTGTCCTGCCTTTTCTCAGTCATGTCTGTGGAAGCAGTCGAAAAAGCCAAGCTCGAGCTGGATGCTGGGAGAATCTCTCCCCACACCAGTGGTCAGACGCAGGCTAGAGCAAATGTTCTCCTTGTGTGTCCAGAAGAGAGGACTGTTCGATAACGGGCTCTTTTTTGTATGGGTGGATTTTCAAGCCCAATAGAGCATCATCAATGAATTAATTCCGACAATGAGAACCTTTGGTCCCCGGCTCTTAAATGTCTGGAGATATAACCAAATGTTCCTGCCCACAGTGATTAGAGAACTCAGGAGTCCTCGAAGTGTGGAGTTCCTGTCTGCTGTTGGCAGAGAGGCTGGAGGGCGCTCTCAGCCACTAAAGGGATCTGTAGCGTTGGAATCATAGAGAAGGCTGGTGGTTCATCTAGAGGGCATGGTTCAAACTTGAGAAGGAAACTGAGCTGAAGCAGGATCACAGATGTCAAATTGGAAGGAACTTCAGGCACTCTGGCCCGACCACCTCATTTCTCAGATGAAGAGACTGAGGTTCAGGGTAGCTCTGTGATTTGCCCAAGATCACAGAGATAATACATGTAACAGACAGGATTCAAACTCAGGTCCTCTGACCCCACAGCCCTCCAAGATGTTGCCTCTCAAAGACATCACCCTGATGTCATGGCCTTCTTTAAGAATGAAGGACAAATAACAACAGCAGCAGCAGCAGCAGTAAGATGTTGCCCTTCATGAGCAGAAGCTGAGAAGGCAGAATAGAAGGTATCTCTTCCATCTTCTTGGGTTCTTCTTTGAATATCCAGATGTTTATGGTTGTTGATTGTTAGGTTCCCAACAAAAAAGACAAAGGTTTGGAAAGTGAAGAAGTAAAAAAGATGGTGTTTGAGAGAGGGATCAGGATTTTAGATTTTTTTTCTTTTTTTTTTCTTTTTAATAAAGTATTTTATTTTTTTTCCCGTTACATGTAAAGATAGTTCTCAACTTTTGTTTATACAAGCTTTACAATTTCAGATTTTTCTCCCTCCCCCCCCTTCCCCCTCCCCTAGACAGCAGGTAATCTGATATAGGTTATATCTATATACATATATACACACATATAATAACATTAAACATATTTCTGCATTAGTCATGTTATAAGAGAAAAATCAGAGCAATGACGAAAAACCTCAAAATAGAAAAACAACACCACCAAAAACAAAAGAAATAATATGGTTCATTCAGCATCTATACTCCACAGTTTTATTTTGTTTTTTTTTTTTTTCCTGGATTTGGAGATCCTCTTCCATTAACGAGTTCCCTGGAACTCTTCTGTACCATTGCATTGGTGAGAAGAATATAGTCCATCACAGTAGATCAACACACAATGTTGATGATACTGTGTACAATGTTCTTCTGGTTCTGCTCATCTCACTCATCATCAGTTCATGGAAGTTCTTCCAGGTTTCTCTGAACCCCTCCTGCTCATCGTTTCTTACAGCACAATAGTATTCCATTGTATTCATATACCACAACTTGTCCAGCCATTCCCCAATTGATGGGCATCCCCTCAACTTCCAGTTCCTTGCCACCATGTAAAGAGCAGCTATAAATATTTTTGTACATGTGGGTCCCTCTCCCCTTTCCATGATCTCTTTGGGAAAAAGACCCAAAAGTGGTATTGCTGGGTCAAAGAGCATGCATAGGGCGGAGCCAAGATGGTGGAGAGAAATCAGCAAGCTGCCTGAGCTCTCCTTCTGTTCCCTCAAAAAGAACATTAAATCAAGCCTCTGGACGGATTCTGAAACTACAGAACCTGCAAAGAGACAGAGAGACACAGTCTTCCAACCAGAGATAATTTAGAAGACTTCAGGAAAAGGTCGGTCTGACTTTGGCAAAAGGGAGGCCCAGTGTAGGGCAGCAGCCCAGTGCCAAAGGGGTCAGGGCAAGTCAGCCAGAAGCTGAGGGCCACAGACGAACAACTGAGGCCCCTGGAACCTGGCTCAAAAATCTGGTGGCCTAATAGGGCAGTGGAAAAACCTACCTGCACCAGCCAAGAGGGCAAATTGCCAGCTGTAGGGCCACGAACAGGACAGGCGCGACCAGGCACACTGACCTAGCGCGCTCAGACAGGAAGTGCATGGCGGAGAACTGCACACACTATAAAGGCCTCAGAGTAAAAAGCCGGTCACACAGCACCTATACTCCTGCACAAGAAGTCCAAAACAGAGACCCTGGTGCCCCCAGAGCAGACCTCAACTTAAAAAAAAAATAAATAAGCTGCAATAATGAGTAAGAAGCAAAAAAGAGCCCTCTCCATCGAGAGCTTCTGTATCAATAGGGAAGAAGCCAACACAAACTCAGATGAGGACAATACCCTCAAATTGCCTACATGTGAAGCCTCATGAGGGAAGGTGAATTGGTCTCAAGAACAAAAAGCCTTCCTAGAAGAGCTCAAAAAGGATTTTTTTTTTTTGCGGGGCAATGGGGATTAAGTGACTTGCCCAGGGTCACACAGCTAGTAAGTGTCAAGTGTCTGAGGCCGGATTTGAACTCAGGTACTCCTGAATCCAAGGCCGGTGCTTTATCCACTGTGCCACCTAGCTGCCCCTCAAAAAGGATTTTAAAAATCAATTAAAAGAGGTAGAAGAAAAAATGGGGAGAGAAATGAAAGCAAAACAAGAAAACTATGAAAAAAGAATCAGCAGCTTGGAAAAGGAAGCACAAAGATTGACTGCAGAAAACAATTCCTTAAAAAATTCATCTGGCCAAATGGAAAAAAAAGTGCATAATCTCATTGAAGAAAACAATGCCTTAAAAAATTCATCTGGCCAAATGGAAAAAAATGTACATAATCTCACTGAAGAAAACAATGCCTTAAAAAATTCATTTGGCCAAATGGAAAAAAAGGTGCATAATCTCACTGAAGAAAACAATGCCTTAAAAATTAAAATTGGACAGTTGGAAGATAAGGAATCCATGAGACACCAGGAATCAGTCAAGCAGAAACAAAAGAATGAAAAAATAGAAGAAAATGTGAAATACCTCATTGGAAAGACAACTGATCTGGAAAACAGATTCAGGAGAGACAATCTGAGAATCATTGGACTGCCTGAAAGCCATGACCAGAAAAAGAATCTAGACACCATATTCCAGGAAATTATTAAGGAGAACTGCCCTGATATCATAGAATCAGAGGATAAAATCATCATTGAAAGAATCCACTGACCACCTCCTGAAAGAGACCCCAAAAGGAAAACTCCAAGGAATATTATAGCCAAATCCCAGAATTATCAGGTGAAGGAGAAAATACTCCAAACAGCCAGAAAGAAGCAATTTAAATATCATGGAGCCACAGTCAGGATTGCTCAGGACCTGGCAGCTTCAACATTAAAGGACCACAAGGCTTGGAATATGATATTCCGGAAGGCAAAGGAGCTTGGATTGCAGCCAAGAATCTATTACCCAGCAACACTGATCATTCTCTTTCAGGGGAAAAGATGGACATTCAAAGACAATGGGGACTTTCAATCTTTCCTGATGAAAAGACCAGAACTGAATAGAAAATTCGATCTTAACATACAAGACTCAAGAGAAGTTTAAAAAGGTAAACAGAGGGGAAAAAAAAAAAAGGTTACTCAATTAGGTTAAACTGTTTATATCCCTACATGGGAAGATAATACTCATAACTCTTAAGAACTGTATATGTATTTGGGCAGAGAGAAGGACTTTACACAGAGGTTAAAATATAAATTGTCTTTGATGTGATGCTACAAAGAAAATTAAGGGGTTAAAAAGGGAGTCTATGGGGAGGAGAGGAAAGGGGAGGGGGAATGGGGTGAATTATATCATATGAAGAGGTGAAAAAAAAAACCCTATTACAATAGAGGGAAAGAAAGGAGGGGTGAACATTGTTTCAACCCTACTCTCATTAGATTTGATTCAAAGAGGGAATAACATATATGTTCATTGGGATAAAGAAACTTAGCTCATTCTTCAGGGAAGCAAAAGGGGAAGGGAAAGGGGGGGGACTGATAGAAGGGAGGACAAAAGCAAGGGAGAAAAGGGTAAGGAAAAGAGAGGGGAGTGATAAAAAGGGAGGACAGATTGGGGGAGGCAGGGGTAAGAAGTAAAACGTCGGTGAGGAGGAATAGGGTGAAAAGTACAAAAGGGGTAAATAGAATGGAGGGGAATAGACA
The DNA here is from genome assembly GCF_019393635.1 of Dromiciops gliroides. NCBI lineage: Eukaryota > Metazoa > Chordata > Mammalia > Microbiotheria > Microbiotheriidae > Dromiciops > Dromiciops gliroides. Next base: position 665,988,896 of record NC_057862.1, read on the forward strand.
GTAATAATAACTGTGAATGTGAATGGGATGAGCTCTGCTATAAAACAGAAGCGAATTGCAGAGTGGATTAAAAACTGGAATCCTACAATATGCTGTTTACAAGAAACACATTTGGAGCAGAGAGATACACACAGAATAAAGGTAAAAGGCTGGAGCAGAATATATTATGCTTCAGCTAAAGTAAAAAAAAGCAGGGGTAGCAATTCTTATCTCAGACAAAGCACAGGCAAAAATAGATCTCATTAAAAGAGATAAGGAAGGAAATTATATCTTGCTAAAAGGTACTATAGATAATGAAGTAATATAAATATTAAATATGTATGCACCAAGTGGTATAGCATCCACATTCTTAGAGAAGTTAAATGAGTTACAAGAGGAATTAGACAGTAATACTATACTAGTGGGGGATCTGAATCTTCCCCTCTCAGAATTAGATAAATCTAGCTGAAAAATAAATAAGAAAGAAGTGAAAGAGGTGAATATATTACTAGAAAAGTTAGACATGATAGATGTCTGGAGAAAATTGAATGGGGATAGAAAGGAATATACCTTTTTCTCAGCAGTACATGGCACATTTTCAAAAATTGACCATGTATTAGGGCACAAAAACATCATAGTCAAATGTAGAAAGGCAGAAATAGTAAATGCATCCTTCTCAGATCATGATGAAATAAAAATTACATGTAAGAAAGAGCCAGGGAAAAGTAGAATGAAAATCAATTGGAAACTAAATAATTTCATTCTAAAGAATGAATGGGCCAGGGGGCAGCTAGGTGGCGCAATGGATAAGGCACTAGCCTTGGATTCAGGAGGACCTGAATTCTTTTCTTTTCTTTCTTTCTTTTTTTTTTTTAGTGAGGCAATTGGGGTTAAGTGACTTGCCCAGGGTCACACAGCTAGTAACTGTTAAGTGTCTGAGGCCAGATTTGAACTCAGGTACTCCTGACTCCAGGGCCGGTACTCTATCCACTGAGCCATCTAGCTGCCCCAGGACCTGAATTCAAACCCAGCCTCAGACACTTACTAGCTGTGTGACCCTGGGCAAGTCACTTAAACCCCATTGCCCTGCCAAAAAAAAAAAAAAAAAAGAATGAATGGGCCAAACAACAAATCATAGAAACAATCAATAACTATATCCAAGAAAATGACAATAATGAGACAACATACCAAAATCTATGGGATGCAGCCAAAGCAGTGCTTAGGGGAAATTTTATAGCTCTAAATGCTTACATGAATAAAAAAGAGAAAGAGGAGATTAATGAATTGGGCATGCATCTTAAAAAGCTAGAAAAAGAACCAATTAGGAATCTCCAATTAGATACAAAACTAGAGATCCTGAAATTTAATAAGATTGAAAGCAAAAAAACTACAGAATTAATCAATAAAACTAAGAGCTGGTTTTATGAAAAAACCAATAAAACAGATAAAATATTGGTTAATTTGATTAAAAAAAAGAAGAAAACTGGGGCAGCTAGATGGCGCAGTGGTTAAAGCACCGGCCCTGGATTCAGGAGTACCTGAGTTCAAATCCGGCCTCAGACACTTGACACTTACTAGCTGTGTGACTCTGGGCAAGTCATTTAACCCCCATTGCCTAAAAAAAAAAAGAAGAAGAAAACCAAATTACCAGTATCAAAAATGAAAAGGGTGATGTTACCACCAATGAAGTGGAAATTAAAGCAATAATTAGGAATTATTTTGCCCAACTGTATGCCAATAAATTTGACAATCTAAATGAAATGGATGAATATTTACAAAAATACAAACTGCCCAGGTTAACTGAAGAGGAAATAAAATCCTTAAATAAATCCATATTAGAAAAAGAAATTGAACAAGCCATTAATGAACTCCCTAAGAAAAAATCCCCAGGGCCAGATGGGTTTAGAGGTGAATTTTACCAAACATTTAAAGAACAATTAATTCCAATATTATACAAATTATTTGGAAAAATAGGTGAAGAAGGAGTTCTACCAAATTCATTTTATGACACAAATATGGTGGTGATACCAAAACCAGGCAAAGCAAAAACAGAGAAAGAAAATTGTAGACCAATTTCCCTAATGAATATTGATGCTAAAATCTTAAATAAGATATTAGCAAGGAGATTACAGCAAGTGATCACCAGGATAATACACTATATGACCAGGTGGGATTTATACCAGGAATGCAGGGCTGGTTCAACATTAGGAAAACTATTAACACAATCAACCACATCAATAAGAAAACCAACCAAAATCGTATGATTATCTCAATAGATGCAGAGAAAGCTTTTGACAAAGTACAGCATCCATTCCTAATAAAAACACTGGAGAGTTTAGGAATAGGTGGAGCTTAAAATAATAAACAGTATCTACCTAAAACCATCAGCAAGTATTATATGCAATGGAGATAAATTAGAAGCCTTCCCAATAAGATCAGGGGTGAAACAGGGATGTCCATTATCATCCCTATTATTTAATATTGTACTAGAAATGTTAGCTTTAGCAATCAGAGAAGAGAAAGGAATTAAAGGAATTAGAATAGGCAAGGAGGAAACAAAACTATCACTCTTTGCAGATGATAGACCAACATCTTACACCTTATACTAAAATAAGGTCAAAATGGATACATGATTTAGACATAAGAGGTGATACCATAGGTAAATTAGGAGAGAAAGGAATAGTCTACCTATCAGATCTTTGGAAAGGAAAACAGTTTATGACCAAACAAGAGATAGAGAATATTATAAAATGCAAAATGGATGATTTTGATTACATTAAATTAAAAAAATTTTTGTACAAACAGAAGCAATGCATCCAAAATTAGAAGGGAGGCAGAAAGCTGGGAAACAATTTTTATGGCCAGTACTTCTGACAAAGGCCTCATTTCTAAAATATATAGGGAATTAAATCAAATTTATAAGAATCCAAGTCATTCCCCAACTGAGAAATGGTCAAAGGCAGTTTTTCTGATGAAGAAACCAAAGCTATCTATTCCCATATGAAAAAATGCTCTAAATCTCTAATGATTAGAGAGATGCAAATTAAAACAACTCTGAGGTACCACCTGACACCTATCAGATTGGCTAAAATGACAAAAAAGGAAAATAATAAATGTTGGAGAAGCTGTGGAAAAATTGGAACACTAATGCATTGTTGGTGGAGCTGTGAACTGATCCAACCATTCTGAAGAGCAATTTGGAATTATGCCCAAAGGGCGATAAAGCTGTGCATACCCTTTGACCCAGCAATAGCACTTTTGGGTCTTTTTCCCAAAGAGATCATGGAAAGGGGAGAGTGACCCACATGTACAAAAATATTTATAGCTCTTCTGTACGTGGTAGCAAGGAATTGGAAGTTGAAGGGATGCCCATCAATTGGGGAATGGCTGGACAAGTTGTGGTATATGAATACAATGGAATACTATTGTGCTGTAAGAAATGATGAGCAGGAGGAGTTCAGAGAAACCTGGAGGGTTTTGCGTGGGCTGATGATGAGTGAGATGAGCAGAACCAGAAGAACATTGTACATAGTATCATCAACATTGTGTGTTGATCTACTGTGATGGACTATATTCTTCTCACCAATGCAATGGTACAGAAGAGTTCCAGGGAACTCATGATAGAAGAGGATCTCCAAATCCAGGAAAAAAAAAAAAAGAACTGTGGAGTATAGATGCTGAATGAACCATATTATTTCTTTTGTTTTTGGTGGTGTTGTTTTTCTATTTTGAGGTTTTTCGTCATTGCTCTGATTTTTCTCTTATAACATGACTAATGCAGAAATATGCTTAATGTTATTATGTGTATATATAAATAACCTATATCAGATTACCTGCTGTCTAGGGGAGGGGGGAGGGAGGGAGAAAAATCTGAAATTGTAAAGCTTGTATAAACAAAAGTTGAGAACTATCTTTACATGTAACGGGAAAAAAAATAAAATACTTTATTAATTAAAAAAAAGGGTATGCACAGCTTTATAGCCCTTTGGGCATAATTCCAAATTGCTCTCTAGAATGGTTGGATCAGTCCACAGCTCCACCAACAATGCATTAGTGTTCCAATTTTTCCACAGCTTCTCCAACATTTATTATTTTCCTTTTTTGTCATTTTAGCCAATCTGATAGGTGTCAGGTGGTACCTCAGAGTTGTTTTAATCTATATTTCTCTAATCAATAGTGATTTAGAGCATTTTTTCATATGGGAATAGATAGCTTTGGTTTCTTTCTGCCTGTTCATATCCTTTGACCATTTCTCAATTGGGGAATGACAGGATTCTAGATTACAACCTAAAATACAGAAATGACGCCTCTGGGCTGGGAACAACTGCCATCCATTGGGACAATAGGGTTTACTCATGGTGAGCACACTGTCATCAGCTGCAGCCACTGTCTCCTCCTGAACTCCCTCCTCTCCTCGATTTTCAAAGGCTTGCTCTTGAAACACTGATGAAATCAATGCTACTATAGGGACTGGAATGGTGTTAAAGACCCAACCCTCCAGTTACAATCCCCCTGACCACCACTCTCCTCTGTATAGCATATCCCCCCATTGGAATGGAAGTTTTCTGAGGGGGACCATTCCACTTTTGTCCTTAGTTAAGTCCCCAGAGGGACTAAGAGAGGGGGCAGGGGCATGCTATACATATACTTTCCTGAGATCTTAACAAAGCACTTGATAAATTCTGTCATGCTAGTCTTATGAACAAGACAGTGGGGTGGACTCAACAACAGTAAGGCAGATTCAGAACTAGCTGAATGGCTGGACTCAGGCATTAACGGTTTAACATAATCCAGATCTTCAGTGGATTGTCCCATGGATCTGGAATTGGCTCGACACTGTAACATTTTTATCAGTCTCTCCAGCAAATGCTTAAGTGGCGCTGTTATTAAAGTTGCAGGGGACACAAAGCTGGGAGGGATAGCTAATCTATTTGATGACCGTGCTGGGATTCAAAAAGAACTTGACAAGTTAGAATGCTGGGCTGAATCAAATAAGAAATAGGAATAAATGGATCTTAAAACTCAGCTTTACAAGTAAAAGGTGGGAAACAATGACTAGCTAGTACACTGCCTACAAAACATCTGGGAATCTAGGGGACTGCAAAATCGCTTTGAGTCAACAGGGGCACTGAGCAGCCAAGAAAGTAAATACCATCTATGGCTGTTAGTAAGTGTCAGGAAAGGGTTTAATATAATGGTTCTTGGGCCCATCACTTAGCCTCCAGAGTGGGGTGTTCCATTCTGGATGTGATTTAAGAAGGACAGAGGTAGGCAGCTAGGTGGCACAGCGGACAGAGCACTGGCCCTGGAGTCAGGAGGACCTGAGTTCAAACTTAGCCTCAGATGCTAGCAATGTGACCCTAGGCAAGTCACTTAACCCCAATCAACACACACACACACACACACACACACACACACACACACACACACACACACACAAGACGTAAGGTGAAGAGTGTCAGTGGTAATAATAGAATGATAATGAAAGACTTCAGAAAGAAACTGGACAAAAGAAGACCTACTGGGGGTGAGGGAAGCATGATAACTGCCTTCTAGTACTTTGAGGGCTGTCTCATGGCGGGTGGATTAAACAAGGCATAAAGTTGTGTGATGGGTAAAACTAAATGTGTGTGGTCACCCTACCTGTGCCCTAGGACAACAGTTTAACAGTTTAGGTATTAAACATTTATTAAAATATATGAGAGGTTAACAAAGAGAGAACAAGTGTCTCTGAAAGAATAGGAAAATCCCTAACTACCTCAACCACTCCTGGTTCAGCTGCCAACCCCCAACTCCCCAAACCAACTGACAAAACCAACTCCACCAACCACTCAGCAGGGGGCCCTGATAATATTCTCACACTTGCAAAGATGCTAACATTAGCTTGATGTCCAGAAAACCTCCTAACAACCGGCACTCTGGAAGACAGACCGGGATGCACTGGAAGCCCGTGCATACGTCTAGTGGCAGGCCATCAGGAAAAGCTGAATGTGTCGTAGAGAAGCTTCACCTCAGCTGCGGCTCGGACTAGATGGCCACTGAGGGCCTTTGCACTGGCCCCAGGGCAGGAAGGAGAGCCAGCCTGGAAGTGCAGAGGCACGAGGATTCTGGCTCCTCTGGGCCCATGGCGGCTCCTGGAGTGTGGAGAAGGTCCTCACCCAAGCTCTCAGGACAAGGCTGGGGCTGTTCTGTCTAGAGCTTGGAGCGAGATGAGCCCAAACCTCGTGTCTCTCTTAGCGCTTGGTAAACTACTATCTCTGATTCTCCTCTCCAGAAGACAAAAAGGTAAATATTTTCCCACTTTTACAGCAAAGGAGGCCCAGGGAAGATGACTGAAAAAACAGCCTCTTCATGTAGGAGAAGAACTGAGAAGAACAACTGATATTTGGCACAGGGCTCTTTTTCAAAGCTCTTTCAGGGATATTCTACCTGCTCCACACGACAATCTTCAAGCCGAGTAAGGCCGGTATCATTCTGACTTCAGAGACTGAGAAATAGATACAGAGATGAAATCACTTGCTCAAAACACCTTAAGAAATCAGCAGCAAAGCTGGAAGCAAAGCCTGGGTCTTCTGATGCAGGAGCCTGGGGCTCATAATCGAAAAGTGAAGCCTCTACAACCCTCTGAAAGGGGGCGCTAGAGAAGCACAAACAACTAAGAACACATCTTGGGAGGCCCGAGGCAGGCCGTCCTCACACTGACAGACTCACAGCTCCAAGCAGGGCTCACCGGCTGGCTCTAATCCCCCGTCTTCCTGGGTCAGGGCCTGGAGGACTGTCTGGTACTTCAGGGCGGAGATCTGCAGGAGTGAGAGACCATTAGTATCAGGCTGGATCCCTCTACCAAGCTTCCTTCATTCAAATGCCCAGAGGCTACCATGTTCGGAAGCCCCGGAACTGATGAAATCCTGGGGCCTCAGAAGGAAAGGGTGGGAGACAATATGAAATTACCAGAAGACCACTGGCTCGGAGTAGCCCAGGGTGTCTTTTCGTCCTGTTCTGAGTTTAACCCACAGCGATGACAAGCCCCAACCCTGGGCTTCCCAGCTAGACTGAGGAACACTGATCTCCTGTCACCTGAAGAAGCCTCATTTTAAGTGATCTGGCCCTTCTGCCTTTCCTGGTCTCTGTTTCTTGAGAAACTCCGTGTTCTACCATTTCACATTTACACAGGGCTTGGAGGCTGATGAGGCACCTTCCTGTGGGCTAGGGAGTGCAGTCTGATTCTCGTTTTACAAACCCAGAAACTGAAGCTTAGAAAGGCCACCTATCATCCTTTTTTTTGGGCAGGGCAGTGAGGGTTAAGTGACTTGCTCAGGGTCACACAGCTAGTAAGTGTCAAGTGTCTGAGGCCACATTTGAACTCAGGTCCTCCTGAATCCAGGGCTGGTGCTTTATCCACTGTGCCACCTAGCTGCCCCCATGTATCGTCCTTGTGGCCGTGCAGCTAGGAGCCAGGGTCAGGCCTGAACACAGCTGCTCCCTGGAGGGACACTGCTCTTTACTATGCCACAGTGACCTTGAGGTGCTACTTTGGTGTGTGGCTTATCTCGAAAACATCTGAAGGCTGTTATTTGGGCTTTGCTTCCCAATCAAAGCTTCCAGTCAACAATACAGCAGACGCACCAAATGTTAATAATTAAAGGAACTGAATAAATTTTTTTCCAAATTGCCCCTTGATGTTTGGGACGGAAGCCAAATGACTCCTGATGCATAAAGGCCAATCCTGAATAAGGCTAACTGGAACCTCAAAGCCTATAGGATTACAAGCAATGGAGTGGCCATAGGGAGAGCCTAGGGGACATACAGGTATATAAAAGTGCTTGTTGGATGACTGATCTATGGGCACTTCAAAAGGTCAGAACTGGCAAAGGTAGAGAGAGACATACAGGAACACATTTGATTGCTGGAAGGAAGCTGCCTTGCTCATCCATTTGTAGAGATGACTCAGCAGAAGTTCTCACAACCTAAAGGAAATAAGGAGAGGAATTAGTTTACTAGGCCCATATATGAACTTGAGTAGAATTCCCTATGTATGGGGCATCCCCAATAGGTGGTAGCTTACATTCAGTGATGAACCCTCTCTCACCCAGAATACCTTACACTTGCTAATGCCCTGAATGCCATCATCCAAACCCCACTGCCCATCCCCTTCAACCCTCCCTGATAAATCCAATCAAATACTCCCCAGCTTTCATTGTACCCCAGTTTAGTTTGCCCGTGCCATTGGCAATAAACTTCCCTTCTTCCTAAGTCTTTTCCTCTTCCACTCCTTCCACCTTCTAGCTGTCACTGAAACCTGGCTTCCCTTCATGAGCCAGCCTCCTGGGCCACCCTTTCTAGTACGGCTGTACCTTCACTCACTCCCCTCAGCTCACTGGTCAAGGCGAGGGGGTTGGGAGGCCCATTGCTCACCACTGCCACTCCCAGGTTCTCCCCATCACCACGTCACTCATACTATTCATCTCCACCACACAATCAAAATCCCAGTCCAGTCAATTCTTGTCATTCATGGTAGTTATGTTCTACAAAGTCACGGAGAACAATGAATTGGCAAATGTGAGACTCCTGCCCCTGGGGAAATACAGGACTAGGTTCCTGTGAGCCTCTGGTCACAACACTGACTTGAGCACTTTCCAGAGCAGCCTCATGGACAGATGGGTGAATTTTCTCTTCCTTTTTCTGGTTGTGCCATATTGGTAACATTGAACTCGGCCAACAGCACCACAATTCCTGTCTAAAGGAGGCTTATCTAACCATCTGTACTTTCTCCATAAGGTATTTCCCAGCTTTCTTTCACTTAGAACACTAGCACTGAAGCACTGGGCTTGGGGACCATTTAAACAACAAAACCACCCACAAAAATATGTGAAACAAGGTGGCACTAAACAGACTGCAAAAAGGACACTCATACATAGAGCTGAAACAAGAAGGCAGTGCGTGGCCTCATTCAACTTCAGACGGAAGGAAACGTGTTGGACGCCTCACATTTTTCATTACTCTGCGTATGTCCATGATGACTGAAAATGCCACGAGTTGCACACAAACTGTAGTAAGTAGGTGATACATGAACACAGAATCTATGACTAGGAAGTCCTGATTAGCTTTTGTCTACAAACCTCCAGGCTGCTCCTGTCCTTCCTCAATGGGTTGGGTACGTGGCTCACAGTCTTTCCTTCCCAACTCCCACCCTCATACTCGGGGACTTCAGCACACACACAGACTCTCCCTCAAACACCTGAGCTACTCACTTCCTTTTCCAGATACATGCTCTCCCTGGGCTCCTCTTACCTCTCTGATTGCTCCTTCTCCATCTCCTTTGCTGGATCCTCCTCCACAGATCCTGCATCTAAGGGTGTCCCTCAGGGCTCCGTGCTGGGCCCTCCTCTCTCTCTCTAATAGTTCCCTTCATGATCTCACCAGCTCCTATGGATTTAATGACCACCGCTAGGCTGATGATTCTCAAATCTACCTACACTGCAGACTCTGCTGATTTCCAATCTAGCCTCATCTCCAATCACTTTTCATACATCTCATACCGGATGTAAGAAACAGAACTCATTATCTTTCCCCCAAAACCCTGCCCCGCTCCCTACCCTACTACCCCTACCTACCTTCCCTATTGCCCTTAAAAGCAACATCACTGGCTTCCAACCTAGGTGTCATCCTTGACTCCTCGCCATCTCTGATCCCTCCATATCTAATTTGCCACCTTCACCTTTACACGTCTCTCTTGAATACGACTCCCTTCTCTCCTCTGACACTGCCACGGCTCTGGTACAGAGGCCCTTATCACTTTGCTCTTGGAGGACTGCAATAGCCTGCTGGTGGGTCTGCCTGCCTCAAGTCTCTCCCCACTCCAATCCATGTTCCATTTAGCCACCAAAGTTATTTTTCCAAAGTGCAGGTCGGATCATGTCACCCTCACCCTCACTCAATAAACTGCTATGGCTCCTTACTGCCTCTAGGATCAAATACAAAATCCTGTTTGGCGTTCTTAGCCTTTTGTAACCTTCCCCCTGCCACCTCTGCAGTCTTCCCACATCCTACTCCTTGGCTCTCTTACTGTGACACAAAGGGCACGCTCTATCTCCTGATCCAGGCATTTCCTCTGCCTGTCCTCCATGCCCGGAGTGTTCTTCCTCCTCATCCCTGCCTACTGGCTTCCTTTAAACCCCAACTAAAACCTCCTGTTCTACAGGAAGCCTTTCCCAACCCTCTTAATTTTTGTGACTTCTCTCTGTTATTGCCTACTTATTCCTTACTTAGCATGTCTGCATGACTGTGAGCTCCTTGAGGGCAGGCAAGGGCTGTCTCTTAACTCTGTGTTCCCAGAGCTGAGTACAGTGCCCGGCATACAGTGTGCCATGAATTAATTAATCTTTACTGACTGATTGTTCAACTGCCACCTGAAGACTTGCAGGCATGAGAAGCTCACTCTTTGAGGCAGCTCATTCAGCTTTTAGAGAATTCTGCTTGGAAGGTTTTCCTTGTGTTCAGCTGAAATCTGCCTTTGTAACTTCCTTTCACTGTCCCCAGTTGTACCCTCCAGGAACAAGCAAAATTAGGTCAATTCTTCTTTCCCTTTACAGCCTTTTAAATATTTGAAAACAGGGGGCAGCTAGGTGGTGCAGTGGATAGAGCACTGGCCCTGGAGTCAGGAGGGCCTGAGTTCAAATCCATCCTCAGACACTTGACACTCACTAGCTGTGTGACCCTGGGCAAGTCCCTTAACCCCAACTGCCTCATAAAAAAAAAAATTGAAAACAGCTATCGTCTGCCCTCACCTCTTCCCCACCAGAAGCCTTCTGTCTCTTAGATTAATCACCCCCCTGGTTCCTTCAGCCAATGTTCACACACATGGTCTCATGCTCTCTCACTATCTGGACACGCTCCATCCAGTCTGTCTGTGGTCTTTCTAAAGCATGGCGTGTGGCATGGAACATGACACCCCAGACGTGGCCAGATCAGCTCATGACACACGATGCCTTCCTGCATGCAGGTCACTGTATAGGGATGTAAGGCTCCATTAGTTTTCTCAGTCCTTGAAAGCAGACAGTCTTTTGCTTTTCTTGTGTCTCCCGGCTTCTGGGCACAGGGTGCTTTCATGACATGTTCAATAACAACTTCATAGATTTAGAGCAGGAAGGAATTTCAGAGGCCATCTGACCCAAGCCCCTTGTTTTATACAGGAGAAAACTTATTATGACACTGTAGGTTTTTGTATTTTTCTGAGCCTCGTTTTATAAATCTTTTTTTTTTCTCTTATCTAGTTTAGCCTCAACAAGACTGTAAAGACCTGCTCAGGATTGCTGGGAGCAAATCACTTATCTTGCTACAGAGAATCTAAATTAAAAAATACTGGAGCAACATGGAAAGACTAAAAACTGTAACCAGTGCCAACAGGCAATGAAAACTTTATGAAACTTACGTGAAAACCAGGTCAATTACAAGAGAAATGAATGAGCTCACAATCCATACATAAGCTTGCATTTTTTGGGGGGGGGGTGTGAAGCAATTGGGGTTAAGTGACTTGCCCAGGGTCACACAGCTAGTAAGTGTCAAGGATCTGAGACTGGATTTGAACTCAGGTCCTCCTGAATCCAGGGCCACTGCTCTATCCACTGCACCACCTAGCTGCCCCCAAGCTTGCATATATTTAGGACAGACAGACAGAGGAAGGAAGCGACACCAGAATCTTCCCCTAAAGGGGCATGGCACAGGAGGGGAAAGGGCAGTCAAGGTGATGGCAAAAACCACATTCTTTTTCCTTGAGAACTGTGGAAATCTGATGGTCTCCTTATCTACATGGGTCCAGTTGCACAAGCCTAGTACAGATTGTACTAAGGGAATCCAGCTTGGGATGTGTGGAAATTTATTTTGATTTGGGGACCCTACCTTTAGGCTGAGATTTGAAAGCCTTAGGCCCTCAGGGTCTCTTCTGTGTGGGAGGTGCTGGTGCCCCTCCCCCTCTGCTTCAGCTGAGCCAAAAAGCCCAGTGAGCTGTACAAGATGCCAGGTTAGACAGCTGGGGGGAGGGAGCACTAGCTCCCTCCACCCTGATCGGAGCTATCAGAGAGATCCTGGGCTCATCCAGGCTGGGCTCTGGCATAGCCTGTGCTGAGGCATGTGATGCTCGAGCATCCCCCCAGCCCCAGCCACAGCCCTGACTGGCAGATTAGCTTGGTCTGTGGGGGCACAAAAAGCCCCAAGATTTGAGTGGAGAAAATATATATATATATATATATATATCTGGGGGTTAGACTCAGGGAGATTGAACAAGGAGACGGGGAGTGGACAAGAGGACTGGAGGCCAGCTGACAAGATTAGAGGGGCGGCAGAGGACAGGAGGCAGCAGAGAGCACAGAAGCGGTCAGCACAGGGTACAGGTTGGAGAAAGCAAAGATTAAGGCAAGCTGAGTTAGTGAAAGTAGCTGAGCAAGTGAAAGTACCCTAAGGCAAGAGGCGGCTAAGGCCCTTATTATATTAAAAAAGTTTCAGGGGCAGCAGGTGGAAGCACCAGAACAGTAACGCAGTCAGGTTGTATGTTTTATTTCCCTGTATTCTTAATTTAAATTGTATCTCATAAATAAACTCTGCTTTGATTATTTAGTTAAGAGGCTTCTTAATATTTTGCTTATCAATTTATAAACAGCCCATGCTAAGGTAATAGCAGTCAGCCAGTGAGTCAAAAGTCCCCAGATTGGTCCTCCATAGATTAGTTCCCCCAAATTAGGCTAATCATTCAAAATATTTTCACATTTTAATGGTGACCGTGGCAGGACTTACGGCCTAATTATAATTTCTCTAAGCTGATAATTTTTCATATAAATTTATAATTTTTCATAAGTCCAATTATATAATTTTTTAGACTAGATTAGTTAATAATTAATTTTTTGTACAGATGCAAACAACCAATTATGGCAAGGGGGTTGGGGAGTGGGGTGTTTGTCCTCAATACATTCAGGGCCCTGCATGCTCTGGGTCCAGTGTTTCTGGAAAACATGACAGCTCAAAAAAGACAAGTTCAGGGGACCCCTCAACAGTCCTTAACATTAACTGGTGCAGGAGTAGCTGATGGTCTCATTGGAAGAGACACCAGAGAATTTAAGAGTTATCAAGGCAGACTAAGAGAGATGCTTAATAGAGATGTGGCAGCTGAAATAACAGAGGACAGCCTAAATCTAAGAAAAATGGCTATCCCCCAGGCTTCAGGTTTCTTACCCAAAGAAATGTCTAGGAGAGAAGCTGTAAGAATAGAAAACTAGATTTTAAACTCCAGGAGGGCAGGGATTACATCTTCCCTCACCTTTATTCCCCCCACTCCTGCTGCTTAGCACAGCACTCTTCACAAATGAGTTGCCTACCAAACGTCTAATAGATTGAACCTGGATTTAAACAATAAGTAATTCAAGAGCTTCCTAGATGGGAGGATTTAAATGTGATGAATAAGATTCAGTAGACTAGAAATCCTTTCCTGTACATTTCAGTATTTCCCTGAAGGCAGGGGATGTTTTACCTTCCATTTGCATCAAAAATAATATTCTCATGTACTCTGGTCCCCAGGTAAAAGCACTTACCTGGCCATCTTCTCTCTCCTCCCCATTAGGGGGCCAGCAAGCTCCTTCATTCATGTCTCAGCAGTATTCCTTCAAGAAAGCCTGAGAACTCAGTTCAACTCGAGTCAGTACAAAATCTCTGGCAAGGTTGGAAATCAAGAAGCCACAGGTGACAGTTGGAAAATCAAGGCCTCCATCTTTTCATCAGTCTCATAGGTTGAAGCCAAAGAAACAGAACTCATAAGAAATCAACAGGCAGCTGGTAACTTCAAGCTTCCCGTCGAGCCGTCTCTGGGGAAGTCAGTTCTCCCTTGGAATCTTGAAAATATGCACTGATTCTGGTGACTTGTCTGTGCCGAAAGGCCAAGCTGCCTCTGTAGATCAAGTCTCTGGGTCTTCAGATCCAAGTGAACTGTCGATACCCCCTCCGTTCTGCCAGCATGAACACCAGGCTGTTTCCAGATAGCAAACAAAGTCCTAGGCAGTGGCTGGGACTACTGTGGTCAACTCTGCAATAAAAAGCAAACCCATGTTATCATCTGCAACAGTAGTCTCTAACGGAGGGGTCTGGTACCTCCATTAGGGGATGATATCACACCAGGAGTAACCAGCCAGAGGCTGGGATGAGGGCTCTCACACCACCTTCCAGTCCTAATCAGTCCATGATCTCCAATACCATTCCATCCTTCCCTTCCCCAACATCCCCCCATTCCACTCCTTCCCAGTGGGGGCCTCCTCCCAGCCTTTCCCCTCTTGCACCTTGCAGAGGCTCCTTGGATCAGTGGTAACCTGCAGCCGCAGCTGGGCAGGCCTTGCCCTCCCCCCACAATGTGCCCACACTCTGTCCCCTCTAGATTACCCCACGCCTGAGGCAGGTGCCCACAGGGAGGCCAGCCAGACCGTCTCCTCCCTTTTTGCTTTTGCTGGGACAGAATGTGCTACAGAGATGAGTAGTTCTGGATGCACATGCAGCAACGGCCTCAGTATATTATCTTTCTCTCAGAAACTACCCTGTTAACAAGCCCTGTTTCTGTTCAGTGGACCTCTATTCTTGCAATCACCTCCACCCTTCCCTTGCCCTCCCTTCACAGATCCAATCACTTGCCAAGTCTTGTTCATTATACCTTCCACACCTTCTCTCCAATGACACAGCCCCTTATCTCAGATTAGTGCAATAGCTCCTTCTTTTGCCCCCTGAACTTGGTTCTCCTAAATGGAAGCCAGCTTCCACACACCTGCCAAACTGATACTACTAATGTGTAGATTGCTGATTTCTTCGATCAATTGCTAGTCAACTACTGACCCTAGGATCACATGGTGTTTCATCCTTTTAAAATATCTACATTTTGTGTAAGTTTAGTAATGCATATATTTATCAGTATAGTAGCAGTAAATGTAAATACTTGCAGATATACATGTATTTGGGGGGGGGCGGTGCTCACAATCTGGTTTACTTTCAGGATGTGTGCTCAAGAATGCCTGGAGACCACCGGTCTAAGATGCCATTTGGGTCTGAACCACGATTTAATCCGTGTAGGGGCTCTGCAACTTGTGTGGGGAATTAATAATCTGTGAGTTAGTGGGGGCCTTGTAAGATTAAGTGACCCGCCCAAAGTCACAAAAGCATGTGTGCCTGTATGTGTGTGTATGTGTTTTTAGAGGAAAGGTTATTTTAGATAATCCTATTACACATTAATCTCCCCCCACCCATCTCACACTGTAACAGCCCATCTAGGAAGCAGGAAGTTGAGGAAGCCAGGTGTCTGGCCATGCCAAGTAGGTTAAGCTACCAGTGTGAACAGCAGAGGCGAGAAGGTCAGCTTTATAAAGCAGCTTCTCCTCACCTTAGGTCACAGTCCTGTGGATGACCTTCATCAAGGTCCCTGTTTTTAAATATTAGTGTGTGGTTGTGGCAAACAGAGCTATGGCTGGAAAATAGGTCACAGTACCAATGTAAAGCAGGTAGGCAGGCTGTCCACGGAAGAATAATTTTTTAATAAATGTGAATCCTTTTCAAATCAACAAATATTTATTATCAAATACTATATGCAAGGCAGCTAGTGGATAGAGAAATAGGCCTGGAATCACGAAGACTAATCTTCCTAAGTTCAAATCTGGCCTCAGACACTTACTAGCTGTGTGACCCTGGGCAAGTCACTTCACCCTCATTGCCCCACCCTCCCCAAAGAGAAGGGGAACGTGGTCCTTGTCTTCGGAAGTCTCATGGAGAAGGCATCTCCTGCCTGCTCTGTTGGCCTCCAGGGGGCAGCACCAGGGGCAATATGACAAAGGGACAGATTGGACCTGAGAGCAGGAAAACTTCCCAACTGTCATTTGCTCAATTCTAATTCTTGAGCAATTATTCTCTTCAGAGAGCTTTTCCATTGGGCTTCTCAAGCTGTTGACTTTTTTCTCATGACTTTCCTGAATCATTCTCATTTTCCCCTCTATCTCTCTTACTTTATCTTCAAAGTCCTTTGTGAGCGCTTCTAGGGCCTGAGACCAATTCATATTTTTTCTTGGAAGCTTTGGATGTAGGGGCTTTGACTTTGTTATCTTCTTCTTCTGAGGGCGTATTTTGATCTACCTTGTCACCAAAGAAACTTTCGATGGTCCGCATGTTTTTCTGTCTGCTCATTATCCTAGACTATTTCTTGACTTTTAACTCCTTCTTAAAGTGGGGCACTGCTTCCAGGATGCACTGTCCCAGGCTTCAGGGGGTCCCAGTTAGTATGATTTAAGGAGAGGCAGGTTCTCAGCTCACCTGGCCTGTGCTCTGGTCTGTAAGTAATCACAGACCTGCTTGGTCTTTAACCTAGAAACAAATCCAATTGACTGTGGTTGCAAGCTCTGGCGTGCCTGTGCTTTTCCCCCACTGGGTCAGGGCCACTCAAGTCTGCCTCTTGGTTCTGAGTGCGAGCAACGCAACAGCATTCCACCTCAGCTCCATCAGAGACCCCGGTTATCACCCCCTGGAAAATCGCTGGACCCCCCCCCCCCCCATTGGCTCTGTGAGCTGAGTTCCAGAAGTAGCTGCTGACTCTTATGATTCAAGGCTCTGGAGACGTGGCCTGCCTGGGGCTAGATCTGTGCCGTGAGGCTGTGCTCCCCTCTCATCCTAGTACAATAGACCTTCCCTGCCGTCCTTTTAAACCATCTTTGGCTGGAAAATGATTTCATCCTGTCCTTTTGTGGGTTCTGCTGCTCCAGGAATTGTCTTATGGCATTATTTGGGGGCATGTGGATGGGTTGTGTTGGGAGCTCTGGAAAGTTACTGACTTTCCTCAGCCATCTTGGCTCTGCCCCCACTTCCCAACTATCAGAGTTGTCTGGAGAGCTAGAGGGCTCCTCCTCATCGGGGGTCCTCAGGAAGAGGCTGGATGATCACATGTCAGATAGAGAAGAGTTAAGATTCCTTTCAGCTAGTTTTGTTGTTGTTCATTCTTCCTTCAAAAGAGGACCAATGGCACCAGCAGGGCATGTGGTGATTTGCAAGTACACTGGATTAAAGTGAGACTGGGCTGTGCACATCGCCCCACTCTCTCCTCTAGTCATGGGAATCCGGTGGGAAGACATAGGTCTGTGGTTCCATAACTCACTAAAACAAAGAACCACCACAAGAATTATAAAAGAATGACGTTATCTCTAGCTGCCAGTAGGAGCCATACCTCAATCTCACAGGAGAAACATTTCCAAGGCAGATCATCCCCAGGAGGGTTAATGTTAGAGATGCCGGCTGTACCTTCACTACGGCGAATGGCCAATTACAGTTTCACTGGTTGTCTCTAAGGCTGTTTTGCAGCCCAGTGAGGAACAAACCCCCCACAGGGCACCTGTTCCCATGAAGACCAAACAAAGCAACAGGCAGGGCTAGAATCAGAAATTCCCACCGGTTACTTCTGAGGTCAAGCCTGTGGGAGTTTACCCATTCTCCACATATGAGGCAACAGCTGGGGAGAATGAGAGGCTTGCCTTAGAATGAGAGCTCAAGAGACCTGCATTACACAGCAAATAGAACACTAGAGCCTGAAAACAGCACTCATTTGAGAAAATTCAGGCCACCAGAGGTTCAGTGACTTCTCAGAAGACACACAGGTAGCAAGTAAGTGTCGGAGCCAGAGAGAGTAAGTGACCCCAGATGCAGGGGTCCGAGAGCATCAGAAAGGAAGGGAAGGACAACCCAAAGAGTTCTGGATCTGAAGCCAAGTTCCATTCCATACCTGTGCCCCTTTGGACAAGTCTCCTCCCTCTCTGGGACTCACTTTGCTCTTCTGGACAAAGCTTATTTTAATTTTTTTTTTTTTTAGTGAGGCAATTGGGGTTAAGTGACTTGCCCAGGGTCACACAGCTAGTAAGTGTTAAGTGTCTGAGGCTGGATTTGAACTCAGGCACTCCTGACTCCAGGGCCGGTGCTCTATCCACTGTGCCACCTAGCTGCCCCCAAAGCTTATTTTAAAATAAATCCATTACAATCTGCAAAACACTATATTAGGTAGTGTCATCTTTCAAATGGTCATGGTGGGGGGGGGAATAACTGAATGAGGGGCTGTCTCAAAAAAAAAAAAAGAAGACTATGTGAGGAAAGGCATCATAGCATAGGGGAAAGTGCTGGCTTTAGGATTCAAGAAGGCCCAAGTTCAAATCTAGCCTCTGACAAAAGCTGTTACTTCAGCTCTATGCCTCAATTTACCCATCTGCAAAATGGAGATAACAGCGTCTCCCTCATGAGGTTGTTGTAAGGGTCAAATGAGGTAAGGGGTAAAATGCTTGGCCCATTTTAATGCACTATTTTCTGTCTCTACAGCATTTCTCTATATTTCCTTTTCTCCCTGGAATCATACTTGGATCACTGCCCTCTAACTGGTTTCTTTGCCTCAAGTCTTTCCCTATTCCAATCCATTCTCCACATAGCTGCTAAATTAATTTTCCTAAACTTAAGTCTGATCATGTCATTTCTGCATTCTGTATAACCCACTGGCTTATTACTTAAAGAATCAAATAGAAACTCCTCTGTTTGACATAAATAGCTCTTCACAAACTGACACCTTTCTCCCCTCTGCCCCAATAATCTTTCCGGTCTTTCTTTTTTCTTTTCTTTTCTTTTCTTTTGCAGGGCAATGACGGTTAAGTGACTTGCTCAGGGTCCACTGGGCCACCTAGCTGCCCTCTTCCAGTCTTTCTTACACATTTCTCCTCTCCACACTCTCTTTGATCCTCTCCTGACATTCATCTCCCACCTCCAAGCCTTTGCCCTGGCTGTTCCCTCCTCACCTCAGCCTCTTACACTGCCAAACTTCCTACAAGACTCAGCTGAAATACCACCTTCTGCAGAAGGCCTTTGCCAGTCCCCCCAAGCTGTTCATGCCTTTCTCCCTAAGGCTGCCTTCCACCTACTGGGTGAGTATCTTGTTTGTACAAGTCCCCCCTATTATAATGGAAGTTTCTTGAAGGCAGGGCCTGGGTATCCAAGGTGTACTCAACTTGACTGGGCTGGGCTGCCAGGCCCTACGCTAAGGGCCGGGGGCTGCAAAGAACAGCAAAAACATCCCCGCTCTCCAGGAGCGACAACATGCGAACAACCAGGTACAACCTTGCTGGGCTTTTAAACAAAGCGGTTGTATAAAAATACGTCCACAGAGCTGGCTTCCTTCGTGGTCCTCCACGTGGTATTTGCTGCTCGCATTAGAGAGTACTTCGAGGAAAAGGCGCACGGCCTCAGCAGCCCGCCTGCTACAGGGGTCTGTGATGACGTCCAGCAGCAGAAGCGGTGACCCCAGTTCCCGTCCCCATCCCGTCCCCAGCCCATCCCAAGTTCGCTTCCAGTGGTAAAAGTCCTCAACGCAGCAGGGGGCCCCCGGGGCGGGGCAGAGGCTACTTTGTATCCATCCCGTCGGGTCACGCCCTCCTCTAGCCCGCAAGGGAAGCCTTGGAGGGCAGGCGTGGGGACTGGGCGCTGGGCGCGGGGCCCGGATGGACGCCCCTTCCCGAGGCCGCGTCTCGCCGTCACCTACCTCGGCCCCCGACACCGCCTCCAGACCCGGTGGTCTTCCTCTTCCAGAAGCCGCCTCCTTCCAGCAGCCGCCGCCGCCTCCAACCAACTCCCCCAGCGTCTGCACTTGCGCAGTACGCCTCCCGCGAGGCTCCCCCCCCCAAACACTGGAACTACACTTCCCGGCAGGCTTCGCGGGTCCACATTACGGCTCCCGGCCAAGGACAATCCTCGCCTGACGGGGCGGAGTCTAGAGGTACAAAGTTCTAGGCTGAGTGCTTGGGTTCTCCGGGTTCGGGGTCCGCCCTAGTGCGGGAGATGGGCGGAATGAGCGCCCTGGCAAGGGCGGAGCGAAGTCCGGAGGCTTCTTTATCCTCGGTCCGCCGACCCCGGGCTCCATTCCCTGGAGGCTGCAATCATGATGTGGCTGTGGGCTGCGCTGGCGGTGGGGGTCGCGCTGCTCGTGACCAGGGTCCGGCGGTTCTTCGTGGGCAGCGGCCCGAACCCCTTCACCAACGACACGAGGAGGCCTCTTGAGCCACTGGTGACCGACCGGGAGACCCGCAAGAAGGTTCTCAAGCAAGGTGCGCAGCCTCAGTTTCCCTCTTTGCAAAACGCTGCGTTAAGTTGGCGGGTTTGCGGGGAGGGGGCGTGGGCAGAGGCGGGTGGATTTCTGAGCGTGTCCTTGGTGGGACCCAACACCCACGGAGATGCTACTTGGGCAAGGCACATGCACCATCTCAGGCCTCAGTTTCCTCACGTGTCAAACTAGGCTGTCCCAGGCTAGGGTACCTTCCAGCCCGGCGCGGATAACCAAGACCCCCAGCTTCGTGCCCCGCAGCGCGGCTGTCCGGGCCAGACATGGTCAAGTTCCTAATTATCTGGTCAGCCTGGCTCGGTGACTTCTAGCTACGAAGCCCTACAGGTCCCTCACAACGAACCGCCGCGAGTTCACATTTGTGCGGGGTCCTATTACTCTTGAGCCTGTATCCCGGGCTTGATGAGTGCGCTGGCGATCCACGACCTGGCACATCCCTTCTCCTCTCTGGGTACTACCAGACCCCTTGGCTGCCTTCTCGTATCTCGTCTCCCCTTCTTGGAAAAGTGGCGACTCTCGGTGCCTGTCCTGCTCTCGTCTCATTCCTTTGTAAAGCCCTATCCGATTTCTAACCTCATCTTTCAGTTGAAACTGATCTCTCCCAAATTACCAGATTCTTTCTTAAAAATTTTAAACAAAATCCTATCTTTTCTTCCCCCCCCCCAATTGAAAAAGAAAAAAATAAACCTCATGTAACAAGCACACTTAGTCTCGGCAAAACTCATTCCCACATTGGTCATATTAAAAAAAAAAATGTTCCCAGCTACCCCCTGTCGGGGCACCTCCTTGGTCCTCTGCCATCCTCATTGTTCATTGCATTTACCAGCTTTCTTATATCTTTCAGTTGTTTGTCTAGATAATGGTATTATGTAAAGTGTGTTCCTGCTTCTGCTTTCTTTGCTCTGAGTCATTTCATTCCAGGCTTCCCGGCCTACTGTTCTATTATATTTGTATATCCTGGGGCAGCTAGGTGGCTCAGTGGATAAAGCACCTGCCCTGAACTCCGGAGGACCTGAGTTAAAAACCGGCCTCACACAGTTGACACTTACTAGCTGTGTAGCCTTGGGCAAGTCACTTAACCCCCCATTGGCCCGCAAAAAAAAAAAAAGTTATCTTTGTATATCCTGAATTTTTTCAGCCATTCCCCCATTGGAAGGGCACCTCCTTAGTCTTCAGTTCTTTACCATCACACACAGAAAAGAGCTGGTAAAAATATTTTCCGATGCATAGGTCCTTTGGTTCTTTATTTGATCTTTGTGGTTAGAGGCCTAGTAGTGGGCTTCTAATGAAGCAACTCTTTGGGCATGGTTCCAAATTACTTTCCAGAATGGCTGAAGCAATCCACAGCTCTGCCAACAGGACATTGAATGTGCCTGTGATCTTCCAACATTTGTTATTTTTGTCAACTTTGCCAATCTGATGGGTGTGAAGTGGGATTTGTATTTTTCCAATTATTAGTGATTTGGAGCATTTTTCCCCCCACATGGCTATTGATAACTTAGGTTTCTTCCTTAGAAAAATGCCTGTTTTCACCATTTATCAATTGGGATTGGGTTTTATTGTACAGATTTGAATGAATTCCTTAAAAATGAAATCCTTATCAGTGAAACTTATTGCAAAGATTCCCCTCCCTATGCTTCCCCTTCCAATTCTAGTTGCATTGGTTTTGTTTGTGCAAAATTTTAAAAATTATATATAATCAAAATTGTCAAGTTTATCTCCTGCCATCCTCTCTAGCCCATATTTGGTCATGACCTCTTCCCTATCCATAGATCTAAAAAGCAAGTTCTTCCTTGCTCCCCTGACTGTTTAAGATGCCATCCTTAATGTCTCTAAGTTATGTATCCATCAATGATCTCTTAATTGCCACATCTTGTGACCTAATCCTCCTTGGCCTTTCCTGGAAGGTACCGACTGCCTTCTTCTAGAAACTGTCTCCTCTCCATTCCTGTGGCACTGCTCTCTCTTGGCTCTCTTCCTCCCCATCTGACCACTCCTCAATCCCTTTGGCTAGATCTTCATTCCTGTCACACCTGCTACCTCTTGGTGCCTCCCAAGCTCTGCCTGGGGGCCTCTCCTCTGTCTACACTCTCTCACTTGGCCATCTCATCAGCATCCATGATGACTTCTGTGCAGATGAGTCCCTAGTCTCCTGATCCCCGATCCTACTTCACCAAATGAGTCCATCAGACATTTCAAGGAGGACATCCCACGGGCATCTCTCAGCCTGCCCAAAACTGACCTCATTCTCTTTGTCCCCAAACATACCCTTCATTTGAACTTCCCCATTACTTTTGCGGAAACCACTACCCATCTTCCCAGGAGCCCAGGCTTGCAACCACAGCAGTTGTCCATTCTTGTTTTTATTCTCACACTATTTCTCCTAGTTTCCCTTCTCTTTACTCTAGCCATCACCCTAGTTTAGACATTATTGCCTCTTCCATCTTCTGTTTATAGCTGTCTAATTAATTTCCCTGCCTCGTGTCTTTCTATTCTAAGTCATCTGCCATTCAGGGTAGTGATTTTCCTAAAGCTTAAGTCAGATCATCTTCTCTTCTCCCTTTTACTCTTCCTTTCCCCATCCTTCCCCAATTCAGTGAACTCCAGTGGCTCCCTGTAACCTCCAGGATTAAATATCAATTCCTGTTTGGTCTGTAAAGCTCTTCCTAACTTGCCCTTCTTATCCCCTCCACATATTCTACATCTATTTCAGCCATGCTGGATACTTGCTATTTCCTCCAATCAGTGATGCTCCACCTTCTGACTATGCAGAATGTTCTCCCTCTTCACCTCAATGTCACCTTCTTATTTATTTATTGTTTTGTGGAGCAGTGAGGGTTAAGTGACTTGCCCAGGGTCACACAGCTAGTGAGTGTCAAGTATCAGGTCAGATTTGAACTCACGTCTTCCTGAATCCAGGGCCAGTGTTTTATCCACTGCACCACCTAGCTGCCCCAATGTCACCTTTCTTTTGTTTTGGTTTTTTAAATTTTTGCAGGGCAATGAGGGTTAAGTGACTTGCCCAGGGTCACACAGCTAGTTAAGTGTCAAGTGTCTGAGGCTGGATTTGAACTCAGGTCCTTCTGAATCCAGAGCTGGTGCTCTATCCACTGCACCACCTAGCTGCCCCAATGTCACCTTTTTAAAGGAGCCCTTCCTAGTGTCCCAGCTGCTAATACCTCCCCTCTGAGGTTATCTTCCATTTACTCCATATGAACCTCTGTCTGTTTTAGTTGTCTCGACTGTACGCTTCTCAAAGGCAGGGCTGGTCTTCTTGTATCCTTAGCACTTGGTAGAGGATCTGGCACATAGTAGGCCCTTCATTGACTGAGTCCAAGGCTAGTTCTCTTACTGTGCTGACTTCCAAGCCTCATTTCTGTTTCTAGACTGACAGGGATGCTAGGGTCTTCCTAGGCCAAGTCTCCAGCATGGATTTGGGGATAGGATGGAGGGAGGGAGGTGTGGACTGGATGAATGAGGGGGATTTGGCCAGTATGAAGTGTCCAGGGAATCTGAGGCAGTGCCAGGTGGAGGATAATTAACCTAGAAAGGAAAGGCCTTAAAGAGAGGCAGGATAGGTATCTTCAAGTATCTCTAAAGTTATCACGCTGTCTAGAATCAGGAGCCATGGACCAAATTTCAAAGAGGCAGGTATAGATTTGATGCCAGGAAAACTGCCCCAAAGTCAACCTTGCCAGGGTGGGGTTCCTTCCCCAGAGCTGAGTCATCACTCACTGGATGTGTTTGATATAGCCCCTGAGGGCCTCACCTACTCTGAGATGAAACACTTTAGCTGAACGAACACTAGAGTTGGAATCTGATGACCTGACTTCGAATCCTGACTCTGTCCTAATCTTTTGTTCTAGTCAACAAACATTTCTTAACTGCCTGCCTTGTGCAAAGCACGCCTTCTCTCCGGTCCTCAACCCCCAATTCTATGGCATTGTTGAGTGGACTCCAGGTTCTAAGCTCACCTTTGTGATTCTTAGCTGCTGTTGTCTGATGAGGCAAGTCCTCCTCAATTTCCATTGGTATAGGCTGTGCCAATTCAGATGACTTATCTCCCTGCCTTTAAGATGGAGGCTCAATGCCCAGACCTGTACTGTGGCTTTTCACATTGAAGAATTTCTATCAGAACAGGCCATGCCAATTCTGATTACATATCTCATTGCCTTTGAGACAGGTTCAATGCACATACTTGTATTATGGCTTTTCACCTTGTATGTGGTCAGAGACACTCCCTTAGTTTCCTCTCACTTACCTGGTACTGCCTCAGAGGCTAACTTGCTATCTTTCCCACCCTTGTTTTTGTTTGGTTTGGTTTGCCGGGCAGTTGGAGTTAAGTGACTTGCTCTGGGGCTACACAGCTAGTCCCTGTCAAGGGTCTGAGGCAGGATTTGAACTCTGGTCCTCCTGACTCCAGGGTTGGTGCCCTATCCGCTTCACCACCTAGCTGCTCCTTCTCCCACGCTTTGTTTTGCAGCTTTCTCAGCCGGCCGAGTGCCAGAGCACCTGGATGCTGTGGTGATTGGGAGTGGCATTGGAGGCCTGGCGACAGCGGCCATCCTTTCCAAAGCAGGAAAGCGAGTCCTGGTATTGGAACAGCACAGCAAGGCAGGCGGCTGCTGCCACACCTTTGGCCATAAGGGTCTGGAGTTTGACACAGGTAAAGTGGGTCGTGGGAATAGTGACATCCTGTTTCAGGTACACATGAGGGTGGCAGCACCAGGTACAAGAGAGGAGGTTGGGCTTAGAGTCCCAGGACCGGAGGCTGCACCTCCTACTGCTTCTCTGGCCTTACTTTCCTTATCTGTAAAATGGGGAAGATTGGTTCTTTCATCCTCCAGACTAACGATCTTATTAAAGATGGTGGCTGTGTGGCAGTGGGAGACTTGGATCAGGAATTAGGAGAGACCAGACTGAAACAGGGTCCTCAGCTGACCTGAGCAGGCCCCTCCCCTTCCTACGGACTCCTTTGTTCTTCCTAAGCATTCTCCGTGGCCTGGTTCAGGGCTCCAGCTACTGACCAAACAGGGAGATGTGCTTGGAGCAGGGGAGGTTCTCCATCCTTCTGGGTCAGGTCCAAGTAATGAGCCTTTTAAAAGTCCTGACAGTGCTGAACCCTGGGGGCATAAATATAGATGGCCCCTGCCTTAAGATGGGGAAGGGGTGGGGTGGAGCACTGCTGGTCTGGGAAACACTCACCCATGGGAGAAGAGGACCCCGGGAGGGCGAGTCAGGCAGAGAAAGCAGCTGACTCATTGGAGTCAGAGTCTGGAGGGTGAAGGATGCCTGGACCAGGTCCCTTCTCCAAATGGAAACTCTGGGAAGAACCAGCAGGGGAGGAGGAGACCACAGGGTTGTGGGTAAAGGACCTGACCAGTAGGGGCAGAGTCTGGAGAGCTTTGAGGAAGCACCTGCTGTCTGCCGGGCACTGTGCTAAGGGCTTCCCAGCTGTATGATCTCAGGCGATCCTCACAGCAGCTCTGGGAAGTAGGTGGTGTTGTGAACCCCATTTTACAGGTGAGGAAACTGGGGCAGCCAGAGTTAAATGACTTTCCCATGGTCACACAGCCAGGAAGTGTTTGACACAAGGTTTGAACTCAAGTCGGCCTGACTTCAGGCCCACTTCTTTGTCCACTGTACCGCCAAGCATGCTGGTCTTGGGGTTTCCTGCTACTGAAGGCTAAGCCCAGGGTTGGTCTCTTGGAGTGGACATTTTGGGAGCTTCCAGCCACCTTTACGTGACTTCTTTCTCTCCCTCCCTGGGGTTCTAGACTCGCTCAGCATCATACCCATTCCTTGCCACTCTTTGACAGGAATCCACTATGTTGGGCAGTTGAAAGAGGGCAGCTTTAACCGCTTCCTTCTGGACCAGATCACCGACGGGCAGCTGGACTGGGCTCCCTTGGATTCGGCCTTCGATGTCGTGGTGCTGGAGGGACCCAACGGCAGAAAGGAGTTCCCCATGTACTCTGGGGAGAAAGCCTACGTTCAGGGCCTCAAGGAAAAGTTTCCTGATGAAGAAGCCGCCATAGACAAGTACATGAAGATGGTGAAGGTAAGGGGTGGCTAGGTGGCGTAGTGGATAAAGCACTGGCCCTGGATTCAGGAGTACCTGAGTTCAAATCCGGCCTCAGACACTTGACACTTACTAGCTGTGTGACCCTGGGCAAGTCACTTAACCCCCATTGCCCTGCAAAAAAAAAAAATTTAAATTAAAAAAGAAGTAAAAAAAAAAAAAAAAAAGATGGTGAAGGTGAGACTGCCTTGCCTGGGAGGCTCCTCCACACCTGCAGAGACCCAGGCAGGGCCAACACTTACTTACCTGCAGGGGGAGGGTGTAGACTGGGCAGTGGCACAAGTCCCGGCCCTGCTGCTTCTCATCATCTCCCCAGGCCATGGGAGGTTGGCCTGGCACTCAGGTGCCATTGGCTCGGGGAATTCCTCTTTTACGAGCTCTGAGGCCACCCCCTAAGACACCAACACATTATCTGGCAGAGGTGGGCAGCTAAGTCTGTAGCACCCAGCAAGTCACTTAATGTCTGCCTCAGTTTTCTCATCTGTAAAATGGGACTTATAGTAGCACCTACCTCCCAGAGTCGTTATGAGGCTCACATGAGATAATACACTTAGCCCTGGGCCTGGCACTTAGTAGGTGCCACAGAAATGCTATTATTACCACCACCACCATCATCATTAACCAAACCTTAGGGGGCTCTAGTTTATTGGATCAGCTCCTGTCACCACCCAGGGCCCTGGAGAAAGGGGATAGGGGCAGGTGAGGGTTGATGGAGGGAAGGAGGCTCAGGACGGGTTGGGAGCATTGAACACAGCTGTGGAGAATGAGCCTTCTGTGGTCTGTGGGCAGTCAGAGGGTGAGGGGCACAGTCTGGGGGCATAGGACCAATGGGATGGGGCCATGAAAGGGGAGAGGAGCCCAGAGGAGTGGTGGGAAACCCTGACACAGACATCCTACATGCCCCAGGGCAGGGCTCAGGTCACTGTTCCCCTGGGGCCAGCACTGGTTCTTCCTAAGTTAAGGATTAATGAGCCTAATGTTCCAGATGCAAATCTTTCTTTCTAAGCAATGCTTGAGGAGGACCCCTATTTCATTTAGAGGAGACCTCTTGCCCAGACTGGTGACTGAAATCTGGCCCATGTCCCTGGGGCCTCAGCTATTTGGGCTCCAGGGGCAGGGACACAGTAAAACCTCTTTCTCCCTGGGCTCCTTTCTTTCCCCAGGAGGTAGCAAGAGGATCCTCTCACATGATCCTGTTGAAGATCCTCCCTTTGCCAGTGGTGAAGCTGCTGGACAAGTTGGGGGTGCTGGCCTTTTTCTCCCCTTTCTTGAGAGCAGCCACCCAGAGCTTGGCAGAGGTGCTCAACCAGCTGCCGGCCTCCCAGGAACTCAAAGCTGTGCTCAGCTACATCTATCCCACCTATGGTATGGACCCTGGGCCTTGGGGATACTGAGGAAAAGGGAGCAGCCAGGGAGGAGGGGTGGGGTGGTGGCCTGCATGGGCGAGCTGCTGTTCTCTTAGCTTCTTGCTTTGCTGGAATTGGGGGGAAGGGGAGTTTATCCCTGTGGCCCTCAAGAGCCTGCCTGTTACCAAAAGGGCTGGTCATTTGTAGGCCACTAGGTGATGCAATGGCTAGAGTTCTGAGCCTGGAGTCAGGAAGACTCATCTTGATTTCAAATCCAGCCTCAGATATTTACTGGCTGTGTAACTCTGGACAAGTCACTTCACCCTGTTTGCCTCAGTTTTCTCAAATGAGATCATAACAGCACCGCCTCATTGTTTGTTTGTTTGTTTTTGTTTTTGGGGAGTTTTTATTTTGGTGAGGCAATTGGGGTTAAGTGACTTGCCCAGGGTCACACAGCTAGCAAGTGTCAAGTGTCTGGGGCTGGAATTGAACTCAGGTCCTCCTGAATCCAGGGCCGGTGCTCTATCCACTGTGCCACCTAGCTGCCCCAATCCGCCTCATTGTGAGGGATAGTGGGTTCATGTTTCTAAATGCTAACTAGTGCCTGGCACATAGTAGGTGCTATTTCATTCTAGCTATCTTCATTATTATTATTGTCACTCTAGCCCATAGAATTTCCCTTCCCTCCACGCTCTGGAGCTCTTGCTGTTCTTGAAATGTGGCTTCATCTTTAGATGAGGCATCATTCCAGGTTTGGGGAAGAAGCTCTAGGTTTGGTTATTGACAAGGTTCCCTGATAGATGAGGGATTGGCAAAGATTCTGGTTCTAGAGGTAAACTGAGGCAGCTCATTTTGGAAGGGACCGTCATCCTGGTCTAGGGTGTGAGTGCCAAGTCTAGAGCACTCACCTTGCTTTTCTCCCGCAGGTGTTCCCCCAAAGAACTCCAGTTTCTCTATGCATGCCTTACTTGTCTACCACTACCTGCGTGGAGCCTTTTACCCTCGGGGAGGCTCCAGTGAAATTGCTTTCCACCTCATCCCGGTGATTCAGAAGGCTGGGGGTGCAGTCCTTGCTAGGGCAGCAGTGGAGAGTGTGCTGCTGGATTCGGCTGGAAGAGCCTGCGGTGAGAGCTGGGGGTCCCATCGTGAAAGAGGGGGTGGATGGGACGGGCTGAGGAAAGTGAGTCAAGGAAGGAGGATTGGGTCAGGGTTCCGAGGTGTGGGTGAGAGGATGAAGCATCAGCTGCCACATGGGGATTCAATCTAGGATCTACCCCCAAGGTGGGGAGTGGGAAGGATGGTGGTGCCAGACACATCAGAGAGCATAGCTCCACCGATCCTTCATTGGTGAAATATTTGTTAAAGGTTTCCTGGGTGCTAAGATACTCTGTTACGCGGTGTGGAGGTGACAGCGGTGAATAAAAAGAGGTACCTCCCTTCAGGATGCAGAGAATCGAGTTCAGAAATACAGCCACGTAATCAACAAGTGCTTTTTAAATAGCTGCTTTGTGCCAAGCTCTAGGAATAGAGACAACAAGGAAATCGTCCTCCCCCTCAGAGGGCACATATACATTTAGAAAGGAAATATGAGCACTAAGCTATTGGAGATTACATGTACATTAAAAGGGGTTTACAAGGTCAATGCAAGGCAAAAGTTATCTGAGAGGGAAGGATGAGATTCTGGGGCTTTGACATCAGGAAAGGCTTCGTGTAGGGAGTGGCACTGGAGCAGAATCTCTGCCAAGAAAACCCCACACGGGGTCAGGAGAGTCGGGCAGGACGGAAAACAACTAAACAACAAACAAAGGGCTTGCTGTGGGCTGGGCTCTGTGCTAAGTACTCGGGGAAACCGCGCCTGCCTTCAGGGGGCTTATGGTCTCTTGTGCAGAGTAAGACTAGTTGTACATACAAGATTCGTACAAAGTGAATGGAAGGAACCTCAGAGGGAAGGTCTTAGCCTGGGGCGGGGGGGGGGCAGCGCGCCAAGAAAGGTCTCCTAAAAAAAGGGGGCGTTGGTGGGGCAGCTAGGTGGCACGGTGGATAGAGCACCGGCCCTGGAGTCAGGAGTACCTGAGTTCAAATCCGGCCTCAGACACTTAACACTTACTAGCTGTGTGACCCTGGGCAAGTCACTTAATCCCAATTGCCTCACTTAAAAAAAAAGGGGGGGGGGCGTTGGAGCTAAGTCTTGAAGGGAAAGTTTTCAAAAGAAAAACAATAAGCCCGGAGATGAATAAGAATGGGGAATTGGGAATGACACCATGGCTGCGTGCCTGGGAAGATGGGTGGTGATGGGTGAGTTTGGGGAGAAAGGGAATGAGGCCAGTTTTGGGCAGGCTGAGAGATGCCCGTGGGATGTCCTCCTTGAAATGTCTGATGGACTCATTTGGTGATGTAGGATCGGGGATCAGGAGACTAGAGACTCATCTGCACAGAAGTCATCATGGATGCTGATGAGATGGCCAAGTGAGAGAGTGTAGACAGAGGAGAGGCCCCCAGGCAGAGCTCAGGAGGCACCAAGAGGTAGCAGGTGTGATAGGAATGAAGATCTAGCCAAAGGGATTGAGGAGTGGTCAGATGGGGAGGAAGAGAGCCAAGAGAGAGCAGTGCCATGGAAACAGAGGAGAGAAGGTTCTCGGCAGAGGCAGAGACTGCAGAGAGCTTAGAGACCATAAGGCCCCTAGATTTGGTGGTTAAGAAGCCACTGGGATTTTGGAAAGAATGGCTCAGTGGAATGATGAGCCTGCGAACCAGATTATGGGGGGCTTAGAAGAGAGTGAGAGGAGGGGCAGTAGAGGCACTGAGAGTAGTCATGGAGGAATTTGGTGAGAAGGGGAGGAGGTACTAACTAGGATGATGGCTAGGGGTATGATCCAGTGGGAATTTTTTTTAGGTTCAGGGAGACATGAGCATGTTTGTAGGCAGCTGGAAAGAAACTAGTGGTTGGGGAGAGGTTGAAAATTAGGGGGGGACAGCTAGGTGGCACAGTGGATAAAGCACTGGTCCTGGATTCAGGAGGACCTGAGTTCAAATGTGGCCTCAGACATGTGACACTAGCTATGTGACCTTGGGCAAGTCACTTAACCCTCATTGCCCTGCAAAAAAAAGAAAAGAAAAGAAAATTAGAGCAAGTGGAGACAATAGTTGGGGGATGGAATCTTCTAGAAAGCCGAGGGAGCAGACAGCTGGGTTTGAGCAGAGTGATGTGTTCTTCAGAAGTCATGGGTTCAGCATCAATAGGATAGGGAGAGTAAGAAGAGTAGGGAGTGAGTGCAGACAGAGGCCGCAGATGGAGAGGGGGCCAGTGATGAAGGTAGCTGTTTGGAAGGTTTAGGGCATTCCCTGTAGGTGACCACCAGGCCTTGTGGCAGCTGTTGTCACTATGTTCTAGAGGCCCTGCATCAGGCATGAGCAGGGAGTAGTATGTCCCATGACATCCGTGATCCTGGCCCTGGCTCCCAGGGCTCTGATTTCAGGCAAGCTCCGGCAGGCTCACGGGCCTCGCAGCAGGAGGTGGTGGTATGTGTCAGGGTAGCCATTCTCCTTGTCTTACCTCGATGGGCAGGCTTCTGGGACGGCTGCTGGGATTGGGGCTGACAGCCACTGGCCAGTGAGCACGCTTACCTCCGGTCTTTGACTTTGTATTTCCCTAGCACCACCTCTGCTGGGGACAGGAGGGAGGGGAGGCTTTACATCCTAAGATTCCTCTTCTCAGCCCATCTAATGCCCAAGGACCCTCCTGGGCTTCATTCCTTTCCCCGCGGCTTTAACCATTACCAGTCCCTGACGCCCAAGTGCGAAGGAAGGATTTGGGAGCAGGCTTTGTTAGTCGGGTCCCGAGGAGAAGGAAGGTGACTGAAGAATGGGGAGTGGGAACCCCTGAAGAACCCGGCACCTTTGAGGATGGAGTGAGAGAATGATCTCCCCAGCCCTGCGAAAAGTGCCACAGGCTCTCCGGGGGCCGGCTCCTGGCAGAAGCAGGAGGTGCTTCCTCCCTCGTGGGAGACAGAGTGGGCCTCTGCAAGGTTCAGTGGGAGGTCCAGGCCCGTGTGCCGGGCAGGGCCGGTCATGCCTTCTTTCCTTTGCCCGCTCAGCAGCCCTCATGGAGTGTCCTTTGTTCTGCAGGCGTCAGTGTGAGGAAGGGTCACGAGCTGGTGAATGTCTACTCTCCCATTGTGATCTCCGGCGCAGGACTGTTTAATACCTACGAGCACCTGCTTCCCAAGAAGGCCCGCTCTTTGCCAGGTAAAAGCCATTCATCCCTCCCTAGGTGGCCGGCCCGCTGCCCCCCCCCCCCATCCCCTTCTTGATATGTGTGACAGCTTTCACAGCATTGCAGAGAAAATTCTCTCATTCCATCCTCAAAACAACCCTGGGGGGCGGCTACTGTCATTAACCCCATTTTACAGATGAGGAAACAGAGGTAAATAGGTGAAGTGATCTGTCCAGGGTCACACAAATAGAAAGTGTCTGAGGCTAGATTCGAACTCAGGTTCCCCTGACAGAAAGCAGGGCAGGCTTGGCAACTGTTAAACAACAGTCATTTACAGCACAGCCTTGGTGCTCAGAACCCCTACACTCCTTTACGTCGTCATTGTGTATGGGCAGGACAGACCACGGACAGACGTTGCAGGATTTGGGAGAGGCTGTGTACCTCTTCGAGCTCATACACACCTCACACATTTTTAGATTTTGGACTGGCAGAGGAGAGATAAAGTCGGTCCGTGGGAGGCTTGTGAACAACGAAAGGTAGGAGGCTTAGGGTCCCCTTGATCAGGGGCTTAGAGGCCAGAAAGAACCTGTTTTGGTGGGAGGTGGGCATTCTGTCTGAGATGTGAGAGACACCTTAAATAAAGTAGGGTGGCATTAAAAATCAGGAAGGTCGCAGGCATTTATTGAACCCCTAGGACATGCCAGGCACTGGGCTGCGTGCTGGAAGGATAAGGGATTTGGACTGAGAAGATGGCATTTGAGCCCCCATCTGGGCCACTTACTCCCCCTGTGAGTCTGGGCACTAACTCAGTGAGCTCCAGCATCTTCTGAACAAGGGTTCTTGGGAGGAGAAGGAGCGAGGAGACGGGCTCATCGGTCAGTCGCCCAGAGAAAATGGGATCAACAGCAAGGGGCAGAGTAGGGACAGAGGGTGACAGAAAAGGGAATCATACATCTGGGACTGCAGATTTCTGTTACTGTTTAGAAGCTGGAATCCCCCGGAGGAAGCCAAGGAAGGGGGCAGTGACTGGACAGTGTCCAGCAAAAACTGTTGTAGCAGCTCTATGTACAGGAAGTGAGTGTGTTGGGGGTGAGGGGTGCCCAAGGAGCCACATCCTGTGACCTGTGGGAGGTGTCAGCTGGTTTGCTGAACCATCTTCTTTTTTAGTATTTGCTACAAGGGAAGGGGTGGGGGTGGGGAGACATATTTAGAAATGACTGTGATGTCAAAATGAAAGGCTTGAGGACAGCTGAGAGGCAAAGATGGGGTCAGGGACACAGGCAGGAGGTGGGAGAGTCTTGTTTGAGGAACAGACTAGAAGACAGCGGATCACACAGCACTTGGAGGAAAGTGTCAGATGACCGGAAATGTGGAAAATGTGAAAGAGGGGAAGGAAATTAGCATTTCTATGATACCTACTATGTGCCAGACACTGTGCTTTACAATTATCATCTCATTGGATGCTTACAACAACCCCGCAAGGTGGGGGGAGGTTATCATTTCCCTCTTCCAGTTGATGAAATGGAGGCAGATCGTGGCTAAGTGACTTGCCTAGGGTCACACACAGCTAGTGAGTGTCTGAGACCAGATTGGAACTTGGGTCTTCCTGACTCCAGGCCCAGTGTTCTATCCATGGCCTGCAGCAGCAAGGACCCTATTAAGATTATGTAACATAAGCTTGTAAGTGGATCCAGTTGACAGAGTCTCATAAGTTTTTCCAGCTTCATTCGTCAGCACACGAACAGGAGCAAAAGTAGGGGGTGGTCATCGTGATCCAAAGCTAGAGTTTGTCAGGGCAAGATCTTCTTAGAACAAATCTAGACTCTTGGAACCAGAGAGAAGCAAATGTGTGTAGGAGGGGACTGATTCACCAAGGGGTCGGAACATTGCCAGGGCGGGGGTGACAGACCGGGGGGGGGGGGGGAACTGAGGAAGGGGGTGGATTGGAAACAGCACTTTGGGGCTGTGAGGCAGAGAGGGGTGGGATGACAGTCAGATAAAGGAACTTCAGCGTTCATGAACGTGGATGTGGAACGCTTGTGGGTGATGGCTGCGTCAAAGACATAACCGTGTCTGTGCGAGTGATGGGAGATGACCAAGCTGAAGAATTGAGAGGTGGGGGTGCTTGAGGGAGTATCAGTAGATATGTTGAATGCTCTTGCTATAAGGGCAGGAGATGAAGGGGAAAGGAAGCCTGTGACCCAGGTGCTGAACTCAGTCACTGAGGAAGGAAGAAGAGCATCCCAGAGGCCTGAAGCCCACAGTTGCCAGAATCTTGGGTGGGTGATAAATACAGAGTGCAGGAGGAAAGGGTACTGAGAGATGGAAGGGCAGGGAGAGCCTGGAATGGCAATGGAGCAGGGAGTGTTCCAGCCCCCTACCAAGAACAGCTGGTGGCGGTGGTGAGGAGCACCGAGTAATGAGTGCAAATGCATCCCAGGACTGGAAAGGGTGTCCCGGGAGGGCCAAGGAGATGGAGGGAGGGGGAGATGGAAAAGGCTGAGATACAGTGTAGGGGCTGCCTTTGGAGCAGATATTCCCGAAGGCCCAGAGACAGGGTAGAGAATTTTCAAGTTGGAGTTTTGGGGGGGGGGGGCGCTAAGAGGAATGGGAGTAAGGGAGTGGTTGGTGGGTAATGGAGAACGGGTTTGAACAACATCAGCCTGAAGCTTTTGTTTTGTTTTGTTTTTTTGTTTTTTGTTTTTGCAGGGCAATGAGGGTTAAGTGACTTGCCCAGAGTCACACAGCTAGTAAGTGTCTGAGTCCAGATTTGAACTCAGGTCCTTCTGAATCCAGGGTTGGTGCTTTATGCACTGCGCCACCTAGCTGCCCCATGCCTGAAGCTTTAGAGTCCCTGGGCTGGGCTGTGGACATCGCTAGTATGTTACTCATCGAGGAGTGATTGGCTGCAGGGTCTAGGCTGGGGTAGATTTGTCTCAGAGCTGGAGCAGCTGCCTGTGGCTGGCTGAGGCCTGGCTGAGGCAAGGTGTGTTCTGTGGAGTTGCAGGTGCTGCAGCCAGTGCCATCCTACTGTAAACTGGATCAGAACCAGTCTCTAACCCAAGTGTGGCTCGAGCCACACGGAATAGGCCAGAGATAGGTGAGTCAGGAATTAGAGAGAAAGTTTATTTTCTAAGTGAGGAAAAAGGCTTGCAAGCAACAAGGAGCCATAGGCACATGTGCGGGGGCCCCACCCCATGGGGGGGTGGGGAGGCAGTGTGGGGAGATCTCAGTACTTATACTAGTGGCTGCACAGTGAGTTGTAGCCCTGAGGTGAGGGAGCAGCAAGCACGTGACAAGTTTGATTCACTGCGGGATATTAGGACTTTGTCCAGGGTCTTTGTCTTTGACCAGAGAATACCTGGTGAACTGTGTGACTAGTCCAGAGGGTGATTGCAAAGGATTGTTGTCCTGCCAAGCTCAGGGGGCAGCTTGCTTGCTGGGCCTTAGCTCTGGAAAACAAGGGGTCTCAGTTTTACTTTGTCACTACCCAATCTCAGTGATGCTTACGAGGTCTAATTTGCTTCCTTTCGTTAAGATCTTTAATTTCTTTTTTCTTTATTAATACTTGACACATTTATGTAAAGATGTCTCAGGGTATGGATTTTATTGTTAATACCTGTCTATAGGATTTTTGTCTTGGGCTTGTGAATTTATGGGAATTGCTCAAATAGTCTTCTTCCCATGTTGTACCCTTTCTTTTTTCCCCCACTTAATAATATTTTATTTTTTTCCAGTTACATGTAAAGATAGTTTTCAACATTCACTTTTTTTTTTTTGGTGGGGCAGTGAGGGTTAAGTGACTTGCTCAGGGTCACACAGCTAGTTAAGTCTCAAGTGTCTGAGGTAAAATTTGAACTCAGGTCCTCCTGAATCTAGGGCCCGTGCTTTATACACTGCACCACCTAGCTGCCCCCCAACATTCACTTTTGTAAGATTTTAAGTTCCAAATTTTTCTCTTTCCCTCCCTGAGGCAGTAAGCAATCTGATACAGGTTATATATGTGTTGTACCTATTCTTTATTGTACTTAGCTTGGTAGATTAACAGGCAGATAATTAAGCCTAGTAATTCTTTACCTTGCTGGAGTGGTCCTAGCTCACTTAAGGCATGTGAACAGCCCGGCCAGCCAGATGGGGTGAGGGAAGGGAAGAGGGGAAAGAGTGCCCTCTAGTGGTGGCTGGCACAGGTAGCCTGAGTTCCAAGATCCACTGCCTTTTTTCCCCCATAAAAGTATTTTATTATTTTCCAGTTACATGTAAAGATAGTTTTCAACATTCACTTTTTTTTTTTTGGTGGGGCAGTGAGGGTTAAGTGACTTGCTCAGGGTCACACAGCTAGTTAAGTCTCAAGTGTCTGAGGTAAAATTTGAACTCAGGTCCTCCTGAATCTAGGGCCCGTGCTTTATACACTGCACCACCTAGCTGCCCCCCAACATTCACTTTTGTAAGATTTTAAGTTCCAAATTTTTCTCTTTCCCTCCCTGAGGCAGTAAGCAATCTGATACAGGTTATATATGTGTTGTACCTATTCTTTATTGTACTTAGCTTGGTAGATTAACAGGCAGATAATTAAGCCTAGTAATTCTTTACCTTGCTGGAGTGGTCCTAGCTCACTTAAGGCATGTGAACAGCCCGGCCAGCCAGATGGGGTGAGGGAAGGGAAGAGGGGAAAGAGTGCCCTCTAGTGGTGGCTGGCACAGGTAGCCTGAGTTCCAAGATCCACTGCCTTTTTTCCCCCATAAAAGTATTTTATTATTTTCCAGTTACATGTAGAGATAGTTTTCAACATTTGTTTTTATAAGATTTCTAGTTTCAAATTTTTCTCCCTCCCTCCCCCTTCCCCAAGACAGCAGGCATTCCGATACAGGTTATATATGTACAATCACATTAAACATATTTCTGCATTAGTCATGCTATGAAAGAAGAATCAGAGCAAATAGGAAAAACCTCAAAAAAGAAAAACAACAACAAAACTATAAAAATAGTATGGTTCAACCTGCATCTAGATTTCACAGTTTTTTGTTATTGTTGTTGTTGTTTTTCTGGATTTGGAGAGCATTTTCCATCATGAGTCCTTTGGAAGTATCTTAGACCATTGTATTGCTGAGAAGAATCAAGTCTATCACAGTTGATCAACACATAATGTTGTTGATACCGTGTACAATGTTCTCCTGGTTCTGCTCATTTCACTCAGCATCAGTTCATGCAAGTCCTTCTAGGTTTCTCTGAAATCTGCCTGCTCATCGTTTCTTACAGCACAATAGAATTCCATTACATTCATATACCACAACTTGTTCAGCCATTCCCCAATTGATGGGCAACCCCTCAATTTCCAATTCCTTGCCACCACATAAAGAGCAGCTATAAATATTTTTGTACATGTGGGTCCTTCTCCCTTTTTTATGATCTCTTTGGGAAAAAAGACCTAATAGTGGTATTGCTGGGTCAAAGGGTATGCATAGCTTTATAGCCCTTTGGGCTCTCCAGAATGGTTGGATCAGTTTGCAGCTCCACCAACAATGCATTAGTGTTCCAATTTTTCCACAGCATCTCCAATATTTATTATTTTCCTTTTTTGTCATATTAACCAATCTGATAGGTGGTACCTCAGAGTTGTTTTAATTTGTATTTCTCTAATCAGTAGTGATTTAGAGCATTTTTTCAGGTGGCAATAGATAGCTTTGATTTCTTCATCAGAAAACTGCTTGTTCATATCCTTTGACCATTTCTCAATTGGAGAATGACTTGGATTCTTATAAATTTGATTTAGTTCCCTATGTATTTTAGAAATGAGGCCTTTATCAGAAATACTAGTTATAAAAAATTATTTCCCCGCTTTCTGCCTCCCTTCTAATTCTGGATGCATTGTGTCCAGATC
Source organism: Dromiciops gliroides (assembly GCF_019393635.1). NCBI lineage: Eukaryota > Metazoa > Chordata > Mammalia > Microbiotheria > Microbiotheriidae > Dromiciops > Dromiciops gliroides. The sequence continues at coordinate 666,026,540 of NC_057862.1, forward strand.
CTTTTGGTCAGTTATCATTTGTCCTCATTGTAGTCACCACAAGTTAGTGGTAGAGAAGTCTGCATGTCTTGAGAGATTCTCCATCATATATTGGACACTTGCTGTGAAAAGACACCAGAACTCTGGGTTAGTAATATCTGGGTGACCAATGGCCTCCTCTCTGCCCCTTAGGGAGGTGCCGTGTGCTGCTGATTGCATCTCCCATTCATGTTATCATTGCTACCCTGTAACCTCCAGATGCAGGTCAAGATTTCCCTCTGGATCTTTCAATTCTTTCTCAAGTCCCTTGACCTTCCATCCATGAAATATTTTAGAAAGTAGGAATTGTGTCCTGATCTGGGAAACAGGAGTGTCTGGCACACTGTCCCACAGGTCAGATGGGTAAGTTTCAATCGCCAGGCAGGCTCCTCTGAGGTCAGTGACTTTGGCCAACCCCATCTGTAGGCACATACGTGGCCTCCACTCTGTTTCTGGGTCCTGAGGTCACTGTGGTCTTTTGACAGGTGTACAGACACAGTTAGGAATGGTGCAGCATGGCCTGTCTGTACTTTCCATCTTCGTCTGCCTCCGGGGCTCCAAGAGTGACCTGGGCCTGGAAGCCAAGAACTATTTTGTCTACTTTGACACAGACCTGGACAAGGCGTAAGGTCCCATCTTGTTAATATCTGGTTGAGAAATAGCGGCCTCCCTTCTTCACAGGAGAGAGCCCTGGAAAAGGAGAATTGGGAGTGGGGGGCAGCCCTTGATCCCCTTCTTTCCTAAAATCCAGGCAGGGAAGGGGTCCCAAATGACTCATGGGGACGTGGTCTCCACTCTGCAGCTGCTCCCTCACCCTCTTAGAGGTCAGGCCTCCTTCCAGAAGCTCCTGCATCTTTTTTTCCTCCCATCTCCTAAGCCAGCTTCCTCTTCCCTTAGTTGCCAGGATCAGTCATTGGTCTGACTTAAGGTGTCTCTGGCAGCATTTTTGGACCCCAGGAATCTGCCAAGCTCCCCTTCTACCAAAGTGTCCTGTCTTCTTCTTGTGAGAGGGTTAAGACACCACCTCTGGGAGTGGGATTCCTCCTTTGAGGGCTCCACTGATCCAGGCTGTAGAGACCCCAGTCATGAGGCTGATCTCTTCTTTCCTCCCCACAGGATGGAGAGCTACCTGTCCCTACCCAGGGAGAAGGCTGTGGCACACATTCCCTTTTTATTCATAACCTCAGCATCAGCCAAAGATCCAACGTGGAAGGACAGGTTCCCAGGTGGGTCAGAGGCCGTGGAAGAGGGGAAGGGAAGAGGGTTAGGATGGGCCCAGCCCCAGCTACAGTGACCAGAGTTTTGTGTCCTCAGACCGATCCACACTGATTATCATGCTGCCTGCCCGCTACGAGTGGTTTGAAGAGTGGAAGGATGAGCCCCAGGGCAAGAGGGGTCATGGCTATGACCTCATGAAGGATTCCTTTGTAGAAGCTCCCTTGTCTATTCTGATGAAACTTTTCCCTCAGTTGGATGGAAAGGTACTGGAGTGAGTGGGAAAAGGGAAAAGAGGGTGGATAATGTGAGTGAGTGATAGGTAGCTCAGCCTTTACAGTCTCCTTGCCTTGATGCAAGAGACAGGCTGTCACACCTGGGGGTGAGGGGAATATGGCCAAAGGCACCCGTTGTTCTGACTCATCTCGGAGTAGTGCAGGCTGGAGAGAAAGAAAAGAGAACAGAGATGTGGCATCAGAGGGCATTGCCAGATTCCCTCACCTCTGCAACCTTCCCCACCTTCTTAGGTGGACTGTGTTTCAGTGGGATCTCCCCTGAGCAATCAGTTCTTCCTGGGTTCCCCCCGTGGAGAGGCGTATGGGGCCGACCATGACCTGAGCCGTCTACAACCCCGTGTATTGGCTGCAATGCGGACCCAGAGCCCCATCCCCAATCTCTACCTGACAGGTATGCTGTCTTACTCTGCAAGGATTTCTGCTGTCCCTAAGTCCCCCCGTGTGCCCCTAAACCCATATCCCTTCATCGCTACCCAGGCCTTGCCTTTAACATAATAAGCATATGGGAGCAGCAGGTGGCATATGTGGAGGGATAGAGGGTTTGGGAAAGTGATGGTGAGAAGGAACAACTGCTGTGTGGTTGACCTTGCATGACCGGTGTTGGTCTGAGCAAAGTGACTTCATAGCACTTGAGTCCCACTTCCATCTGGAGCAAGTTGCCATTTTGTGCTGGCCTGAGTAATGTCCCTGGAAGAGAAGGGAAGAAAGGCAGGAGCAGAGATCCGACCAGAACCCAGGGCCCTTCCTCTCCTTAGCTGCGGCGCTGGGCTGAGAGACAGCGTGGCGTCTTGCCACTTGGCCCAGGACTCAGGTTCACAGAGTCCTGGGATTTGAGGGTTGGAAGCGACTTATGTGGACAACTTGGCCAAATTCTACTTGAAAGGAATTCCCATTGTAACGTGCCCACGAGTGGTCGTTCATTCTCTGAGTGAAAACTACGGGAGAACCTCCAGCCCAACCCAGTGAGCATTTATTTAGCATCTACGGTGTTCCAGACACTGTGCTAAACAACGGATACAATTCATGAAAAGAAAGACAGTTCCCGCCCTTAATGAGCTCACAATCTAAAGGAGGAGACAACATGCTTCTAGAAGGAGGAAGGAAGGGTGTGTGTGTGTGGGGAATCCTGGTGTGGGAGCACCTTGTTCTGTGGAGCTGACACCAGGTAGGTGTAGGGAAGCAGATGCAAAGCAGATGAACTGAGGGTCCAGTTTCTGCTCCCTAAAGGGAGACTTTTGGTGCCCCACCCTCCAGCCATCCAACCAAAGGGTAGAGGAGGCTGAGGGCTTGGTGGTGAGATTACAGGTGATAAATTCAACCTGGGAGGGGCAGCTTCTTCCAAGCAGGTGTATCCCCACCCCCCACCCCCTGCACCTTGGGATAGCTCTCTTGGAAGGTTTGCCCGACATGACTCCCGAGACCGGTTTTTGCTTTTGCCTTCCAGGGCAGGACGTGTTCATTTGTGGGTTTTTTGGGGCCCTCTTTGGGGCCATAATGTGCAGCAGCACCATCCTGCAGAGAAACGTGTACAAGGACCTCCTGCAACTCTGGTCTCAGAGCTCAGCTGGCCTGTCCAAAAAGGTGAAGTAGCACAGCCCAAGTCAAGGGAGTGCTTGGTCCCAAGTGAGCCTGAGAGACCAGGGAAGATGCCAGGATCCTTGACCTTTATAACCTGTAATGGAACCCAATACCTACCACACTGTGCCTTGTGGGAAAGAGTAGCCACTCAATAAATAATAATAACTTCAATAGTAGTGGTTGACTTGATTTCCAACACATGCCCCAAAGTGAAGTTCCTTTATTTTAGGCCATGCTTCTCAAAGTCATGTCCCCGAAGATCTGCTGGTTATGCTTGGGGAATGGTGTTGGTAGCCCTACTTCTATAACATGGGTCTTTGGAATTAGGTACACAATGTACAATATTAAATGACCATATAATCTAATGTTTGATAAACCTACAAACTCTTGCTTTTGGGGGTAAGAACTCACCACTGGACAAAATTTGCTGGGGAAACTGGAAAGCAGTTTGGCAAAAACTAGGCCTAAACCAGCATCTCATACCATATGTGAAGATAAGGTCATAATGGTACAGGAGAAGCAATAGTGCTCGTGGCTACAAAGGATCAAGTGCCCTTCCTGAATAGGGACTGGAGCACAGACCAGGAGAGTAGTGACCACACCTTTCTCCATATCTCAGCACCTTGAAAGCCCAGAAAATTGTCAGATCCCCAGTACTAGACCTGAAAACAACATGAAAAAGCCCAAAGCTTGGGATGATCTCTCTCCTCACCACCCTAGGTGAGCAGAACCCAACTTTAACATAAATTTAAAGTCAAGAAATAGGCTGGAAAAATCAGCAAAAAACAATAAGTTGTGATAAGAGGGAGAGCAGACTACAGGAGGCAGTAGTCAGAAGCAAAACACTTTTGATGAGGGACAGGGTAAAAAAAGGAAGATAAATAGAAAATAGAATGGAGAAAAGTGTACAGGTAGTAATCATAACTATGAATGTGAATGAGATGAACTCACTCATCAAATGGAAACAGAGCAGATTAGAAACTGGAATCCCACAATATATTGTTTATAAGAAACATTCAAAATGGAAAGACAGTTAAAATAAGGTGCTAGAACAGAACCTCTTAAGTTTTGGGGTAGCAATCATAAACTCAAAAAAACAAACCCTAAAGCAAAAATAATTTAAAAGAAATAATCAGGAAAACTATTTTGCCAAAAGGCATTTTTGACAATGATACTAAACATATACGCACTAAATGGCAGACTATCCAAATTCTTAAAGGAAATGTTAAATGAGTTACAGGAGGAAGTAGCAGAATTATATTAGTGGGGGACCTCAGTTTTCTCCTCTGAAAGCTAGGTAAATCTAACCATAAAATAAAAAAGTTAAAGAGATGAATAGACTTTCAGGAAAGTTAGATATGATAGACCTCTGAAGAAAATTGAATGGGAATAGAAAGGAATATACCTTTTTCCCAGCTATGCCTGGCACTTTCACAAAAATTGACCATGTATTAGGACATAAAAACGTCACAAATGCAGGAAAGCATAAATAGTAAATGCACCCTTTTCAGACCATAACACAATGAAAATTACATTCAATAAAGGATCTTGTAAACATAGAATAAGTAGGTCAAAGAACAAGTCAAAATAATTTCATTAAAGATAATGATGGGGGTGGCTAAGTGGCACAGTGGATAAAGCACTGGCCCTGGATTCAGGAGGACCTGAGTTCAAATCCAGTCTCAGACACTTGACACTTACTAGCTGTGTGACCCTGGACAAGTCACTTAACCCTCATTGCCCTGCAGGAAAAAAAAAAAAAGGAAAGAAAAGAAAAGAAAAAAAAATAAAGATAATGACAACAATGTGACAATATGCCAAAGTTTGTGGATGCAGCCAAAGTATTACTTAAGGGGAAATTAATGTCTCTAGATGAGTACATCAGTAAAAGAACAGCTCAATAAATTGGGCATGCAACTAAAAAAATTAGAAAAAAAAACAAATTAAAAATCCCCAATTAAGCATCAAATTCAAAGGAGAGATTAATTAAATTGAAAATAAAAAAAAACACACATATTAAATCAGGAGCTGCTTTTTTTTTTGAAAAGCCAGTAAGATAGATAAACCATGGTTAATTTAATTTTTAAAAAATAAAGAAGAAAACCAAATTACCAGCATGAAAAATGAAAAGAGTGAATGCACCACTAATGAAAATGAAATTAGAGCAATTATTAGGAGCTATTTTGCCCAGTTTTATGCCAATTAAACATAGTCTAAGTGAAATGGATGGATATTTACAAAAATATAAATTGTACGGATTAACATAAGAGGAAATAGAATAGTTAAATAACCCTATATTAGAAAAAGACATTGAACAAGCCATAAATGAACTTCCTAAGAAAAAGTCCCCAGGACCAAATGAATTTATAAGTGAATTTTTTTTAAAGTAATAAACATTTTTATTTATAGTTTTGGGTTCCAATTTTTATCCCTTATTTCCTCTCTCCCCTTGCCCCTCCTTGAGGCTGTAAGCAATCAGATATAGGTTATGCATGTGCAATTTCGTAAAACATTACTGAATTTGTCATTTTGTGTAAGAAAACTTGAATAAAAGAAAAGAACAAAAGTGAAAAATAGCATGCTTCAGTCTGTGTTCCATTAATATCAATTCTTTCTTTGGAGGTGAATAGTGTGCTTCATTGATAGTCCTTTGGGATTGTCTTGGATCATCGTATTTCTGAGAATAGTTAAATCTTTCACAATTCTTCATCAAACAATATTGCTGTCTCTGCACAATGTTCTCTTGGTTCTGCTCATTTCATTATACATCAGTTCATACAAGTCTTTCCAGGCCTTTCTGAAATCATCCTACTTGTCATTTCTTATAGCACAATAATATTTCATCACCATCACATACCGCAGCTTGTTTAGCCATTCCCCAATTGATGAGCATTCCTTTGGTTTCCAATTCTTAGCCACCACACAAAGAACTGCTATAAATATTTTTGTGCAAATATTTAAAGAACAATTGATGACAATACCATATAAGTTATTTGAAAAATAGATAAAGGAGTCCTAACAAATTCCTTTTGTAATACAAATATGTTTTTGATAACCAGGGAGAACAAAAACAGAAAGAAAATCTAGGCCAATTTCCCTAATGAATATTGATGCAAAAATTTTAAATCAAATATGACCAAGATTACAGTAATATATCACAAAAAACATACACTATGACCAGGCGAATTTATACCAGGACTGCAGGGTTAATTCAATATTAGGAAAATTATCAGTATAATTGAGCATAAGGATAACAAAAACAACAAAAATCATATGATTATATCAATAGATGCAGAAAAAGCTTTTGACAAAATATAACACCCATCCTTATTAAAAGCACTAGAAGTCATAAGAATAAAGAGAGCTTTTGTTAAAATGATGAGTGCAACTATGTAAAACCATAAGTAAGCATTATCTGACATTAATGAGGATAAACTAGAAGCCTTCCCAATAAAAGCAAGGATGGCCATTATCACCACTGTTATTCAATATTAGAAAGGCTGGCTATAGAATAAGACATGAAAAAGAAATGGAAGGAATTCAAATTGGTGATGAAGAAACAAAACTATCACACTTTGCAGATGATACAATGGTATACTTAGAGAATCCTAGAGAATCAACTAAAAACTATTAAAGATAATTTTCAACTTCAGCAAAGTTACAGGACATAAAATAAAACCCAAATAAATCATCAGTATTTCTGATATATATATATATATATATACCAACAAAACCTAGCAGGAAGAGATAGAAAGAGAAGTTCCATTTAAAATAACTGCAAACAACATAAAAAACTTGGGAATCTGCCTGTCATAACACACAGGAACTATATAAAAACAATTACAAAATACTTCATGCAAAGACAGATTTAAACAAAAATAATAATAAATAAAATAATATAAATATAAACATAAAATAATAAATAATTTTAAAATAATATTTTCTCATGGGTGGGCTGAGCCAATATAATAAAAATGACTATTCAATCTAAGTTAATTTAGTTATTAATTGCCACGCCAATCAAACTATCAAAGAGTTATTTTATAGAGCTAAAAAAGATTAAAATTCATCTGGAAAAACAAAGTGTCAAGAATATCAAGGGAATCAATAAAAAAAAGAGTATTAAGGAAGGTAACCTAGCAGTAGCAGATTTCAAACTATATTGCAAAGTGGTAATCTTGAAAACAATTCTGTACTGGATAAGAAATAGAGTGGTAAATCAATGGAATAGATCAGGTATACAATACATAGTAGTATGTGACCAGGGTACTCTAGTACTTGAGAAACCCAATGTTCCAAGCCCTGCTCCCTTGTCATTGCAAGTGGTACTTTCCACCCTAGAAAAGTAGGTATAGGCAATGAATTGCTGAACAGGGTCTGATACTGTACCCAGTGCTAGCACAGGGGGCCCCTTTAATCTCTTTCTGGCCATTTGCCGGATCCCCTTCTCTGCCTTGAGAGCTCCCAAGTCTCTGTCTCAGCTTCCTCCAAGGCCCACAACTGGTGTTGCCACCATGTGGACTGTGGCCAAACCCCACCCCCATGCCACAGACCTCTCCTTCCAACTCTTCAATTGTCTCAGGCTAGAAAAATGTCTCCTGAACTTTTGTTGGCTCTGTTGCTCCAGTGTTTGATTTGAGGTGTTATGTTAAAGTTGTTTGTAGGAGATGTTGGGAGAACTTGACTGAAATGCTACCTCTACTCCACCATCTTGGTCTGCCCTCCAAACTTGTAAACACCTGTGAAATTGGCATTGCTAAAGCCGGGCCTGACCATCTCATTCACTGTGGCCAAGAAGCTCCAGGGGCTCTCTCACCTCTAGGACCAAATGGTGCCTAATGAGTAGGAAGCCCTTAGTAAATATTTGTTGACTTGGCTGATGTCTAAGGTCCTCCACACCTGGGCACCAGCCTACCTTCCCAGGTTTAGAGAACTTTATTCTCTTTGATGTGCACTAAGGCCTTACCCTCCTGACCTTCTATTTGTTCCCAGCACAAATAATTCCATCTCCCTTCTGCTTTTTCACAACCTGTCCCCTGTCCCTGTTGTGTATTCCCTTCTCCCCTCCATCCCATGGAACTCCTCCAGGGCTCAGCTCAGGTGACATCTCCCACAAGATGCCTAGGCTGATTACCTTCTTCCCCTAGAGAGTGCTTCCCCCAATATATACTTTGTATTTAGTTTTGTGTATCTGTTCTTTTCCTTCAATAGAATGTATGGTTCTTGAGTCAGGGATTGTTCCATGTTTGTCTTTGCATCCCTAGGACTTAGCACCAGTGCATGGTAAGCACTTAAGTGTTTGTTGAATGAATGAGTGGACCACCCACTAACAATAGAAGTCCATCCTATCTTCTAACTCCTCCCCTAGTCATCCCTGGATCTTGCAGGGATGAGGCTGAGACTTAAGGGGATTCGTAGAAGAATCATGTGGGTTAGTCACTGCTTAAAACAATAGGTACCTTCTTGGTGGTTACCCATGGGGGTATGGGTAGAGGAAGACAGGGACAAGGGAAAGGGTAATAACATAGCCACACTAAGACCAAAGCTGACAGCCTACCAACCGTCTCCCCCATATTGGGCCTGGGACTGACATCTCCAAAGCAGGTGAGATAAAAGGAAGGAATACAATGAGGGTTTCCACCAGAGAGACTTGGATATAATGGTCTTCAGGCCATGGCATGAGCAGGGCTGTCTTATTCAATAAATATTCTTCAGAGACATTTTTCAAGACTTGGCAAGTCATTCTGTCGAGCTATTGCTGGGGTTCCTACATTTATCTTCACTCCATTTATCAGGGCAGCTCAAACACCTGTCCATAGGTTCAGGACAGCTTAGCTGTTTTGAGAAGGATGGAGTCCCACTCAGGTAGATCTGATTGACATCCCACCTGTGAGGTCCCAAGGAAAGAGATGTAAATCAACTAGGCAACTGAACATTTTTAGCCAGGAAACTTCTAGTTAGAGATGATCCAGACATGAAAGGTTCCAGAGAAGGGGCAGGGCTAAAAGGTGGTGGTGGGGGGCTGGGATGACTAGGAGATGCCACAACTAGAGCACAGATAGCTTGTTGGATGGAGAAAGATTAGGGCAGAAGAAACAAAAAGGTTTTCCAGGCTACAAAAGGTAACCTAGTCCTGACTCCTGGTTAAGGACCAAATCACCAGGTATTTACTAACCCAGTCACCTGATTCAATCTCCTTGCTCCCCCCACCCTGGTAATCCCTGGTGTTTGGTGAAAGAACAGCCACCCTCTGTCATGAGAAGACTCTAGGGTGTCTGGCCACCTGCCAGTCATGGCTCCTTCCTCCTTCCCTAATCCCTGTGATTGAGTTCCCCTAAGCCAAGGGGAACCCTGCTTCCTGTACTTGCTATTCCCTCCTCTCATCTCCATTCTGCTGGGCTCTACCCCTCCCCATCACTATTCTCCTGTTTCCTACTTCCATTATGTACTCTGGGCCCCCAACCCTGCTCTATCACTACTAAACCAGCTTTTATCCTGTGACTGGTTTTTTGTTTTTGTTGTTGTTGTTTTTGTTTTCAGAGATTTAAATTTTTCACCTTGATAAAATGACAAATCAAATGATCATTTGGGGATTTGGGTAAGATTCTATTGTTATCATTGGGATAATACCTAACAGAAAAGTAGATTTAAAAAATTTGACTTGATAAGGAAAAAACCAGTTGCTGACCACCAGGAGGTTCTCAGTGAAGGCAATAAGAAAGCTAACAGAAAACCCTTTGGGGGAATATGAAACTAAAAGTAGAAGGAATCACTGTAGAAAAAAAAAAAGAAAAGTAGAAGGAATCATCAGAAACCAATCAGAGTGGAGGCAGAAGGCTTCCAGCCAAGACAGCTGATTTGGCAGCTGTTTTACTGGGAACTTACTGATCGACAGGGAGGAACTGTATGGCTGATTGGCTGGAGTATCTTGCCACTGTGTGAAGAGTTTATTGCTCTCTAGAGGGGGAACCCTCTGGGGGCTGTCTGCGCTGCTCTCTACCTCACACTCTGGTTCCAGGGAGTAATAGGAGGAAAGATGGATTTACATCTGTTTTCCTGTGAGTTGTGCTTTGCTGTGAGACTAGAGGTTTGGAGCTGAGGGAAGTTCTAAGAGACAGAAGTGAGAAAGGAGACACGGTCGGAATGAGGGATGGCCTGCCCAAATGCATGGAGTTGGGAGATGGAATTTCTGGACCAGGGGATCACAAGTAGGGAAATTCAGTCTGGAAATATCATGAAGGGATTTTAGAGCCAAAAAGAGAAGTTTGTGTTTTATCTTCAAAGTAATTGAGAGCCACTGAAGCTTCATAAATTAGCAGAGTCACACGTACCATCTGCCCATTTGGCAATCGTGTGGAGGATGGGTTGGGGAGGGGAGAGACTGGATCTAGGGAGGCCAATTATGAGGCTGTTGCAATGGTCCAAGAGAATGTTGATGAGGGCTTGGATCAGGAGAGTTGGTATGTGAGTGGAGAGATTGTGGAGGTAGATTTGGCAATGAACTGAAGCCTTAGTGACTGCAAGAATATTGGACTTCCTTATCTGTGTGTTGGTAAAATCCCTCCAGTAGGATGAAAGTTCTGTGACCACACGGACAGTTTCTTGATGTTTTCATGTGCCTAACATAGCCTTAGGAAATGTTTGCAGAATTAAAATAAAGAGGTCTTAGCAATCCTCCAGACCAGAGAAGTTAAACGTGATTCCCATAAGTGAAATACTCCCAAATGTTGTCCAAAGCAGATTGAAATGCAATTGGGAAATATTTAACCAAACAAATAAAAATACAATAAAACAACAGATAACATTACATTTTAAAACCAAGGTCAACCTGCAGTTTGAAGGGATCCTTGTGTACTGGTCAGTAGCCTCATTTCCTATTTGAGCTTGCTTACCACTGTCCTAGCTCAACGTGCCCTTAGAGAAGCTGGCTAAGCCCTTGACAAGCTGTCATCTTCTTCACAAGGTCAGCCTTATCCCTCCTCCTTACTTTACCTTTGCCTCAAGGTCCCAGGTTCTAAAGCCAACAGCAGTAAAGCAATCATTGAGCAAGAACTGATAATTCATTACTTCTGAGGTTCACACCTCAATTCCCACTGGGGCATGCCTAGGCACACAGGCTTTATCTCCCTACTGTTCTATTTAAGTAGTCTGTCCCATATTACTTATGGTTATTCAACCAACAAACATTGCTTAATTCCTGATTATGTGAAAGGTCTTCTATTTCCTGATCTCTGGTCCATCATCCAATGGTTTTATTGCTTGGACTCCATGTTATAAAATCACCTTTGGATTTTTCAGCTCATTCTGGTCCATTCATTCAGGTGTTGCCAGGAAGTCAGAGAAAATGTCCATGGAGACAGGCTACACAAAGATGACGCCACTCACTTGTAAATCGCTGCCTGTGAGATAGGGGTTGTATGCCCATACTAATTTTTTTTTGAGGGAGGATACTTTCCATGTCCCACTTCCTTATCACCTGGCACAGACTCTCTCTGTTCTCCCTCTCTATTCCCTTGTGTTGCAGCTTTCCCTGAAGCCCAAGTTGGATGTGGTGATGACTGATAGGGACTTCTGAGACCTGGCATAAAGGTCATCTTACCCAAGGCTAGAAAGGGAGTCTAGTGCTGGAACAACACACCAAAGCCTATTTCTAGTACTATACTTTTGGCTAAAAAGACCTAGAGATGGGCATAGTCAAAGTGGTGAAAATCTTTAAAGAACCTGCTGATGCTGAACTCTGTTGACCTACTGAAGGTGTGAAACCCAACCCTAAGCACTTTCTTCCCTGGGGCAAGCTATATCTCTCATCCCCCTACCATGTGTCTGTGAACACATGATGCCTCTGTTTCTTATGTTTCTTTTCATCTTTATTCTTCCCTGATTTTAGGCAAATGAGTATCCAGAGATAGAAATGACTGGGTTAACATGTTGTAAGGTCCAAAAAATTAAGGAGCCATTAGAGATCCCCTCAGTAAGGAGAGTCTGTAGCAGAGACCCCTGGAGTTGGCAGCATAAGTAGGCAAGTCTAGAGTGGAGTGTGTGTAGCGGGTAAACAACTAGATTGAACCAGCTTAGAGGGGATTGACCCATCAACTAAGACAATGAGGACTAGAATGAGGCTGGCTGAGCAAGGGAGTGACTTGTCTATCAAATCACTATGCCCCAGAGCAAATGTGATGGAGAATCTATGAAGGGAGAAAAGGGTTTCTAGGGCTGATGCTACTCGGCAAGATAGGGAGGCCTGATCTTTAAAAAATTCTAGAAATTAAAAAAAAATAGATGAACAAAAGCAAAAGCAAAAAATGAATTAATAAAAAAATTAGGAGTTTGATTTTTTAAAAAATGGGCTGTTTTTAGGCTATTTTTTTAAAAAGAGGAAAACCTAATTATCAGTATGATAAATTAAAAAGAAGAAATGAAGGGGCAGCTAGATGGCGCAGTGGATAGAGCACCGGCCCTGGATTCAGGAGTACCTGAGTTCAAATCCGGCCTCAGACACTTAACACTTACTAGCTGTGTGACCCTGGGCAAGTCACTTAACTCCAATTGCCCCTCAAAAAAAAAACAAAAAAAAACAAAAAAAACAAACAAAAAAAGAAGAAATGAAGTCTTTTTTTTAGAGAAAATTGCTGTAAATTGTTTTCAGTTGTGATTATTGTGTATTTTCCTCCATATTATTACCCCCCATTTATTCTTCTCTCCTTGTCCCTCCTCAAAAGTGTTTTGTTTCTGACCATTGCCTCCCCCAATCCTCCCTTACTTCTACCATGCCCCCATCTCTTTTTCCCTCCCCCTTCTACTTCCCTATAGGTGGATGGAGCACTCTTCCAAGCTTTAGGTTTTTTGTGATGCTGTTTTCAGAGCTAGTTCTGGGGTTTTCCCCTGTGACCACAAGCTCTGATGTGCTAGTTTTCCTCTTCAGAATGAGACTGCAGCCTGTAACCAGGGGAATGGCAATGTAACAGAGTCCTATACCCAATAAAAACAAAGGGTCCCCTGCAATCTTCTTCTGACCAGTCATACAACCCCCTTACCACCTGTTGGCTGAAAGGTCTAGAAAGCCACTGCTGCTGATTCAGTTGCCTCCAAGGTCTGCCTATGGTGCCCAGGGAAAACCTGTGCTAGACTGTGGTCCACTCTCACCCCAGTGAGACAGACCTTTCCTGCTGACCTAAGTTGTTTGGGGTTAGAAATCTGTTTTACCTTGTCTTTTTGTTGGTTCCACTGCTCCAGAATTCATTGTGAGGTGTTATTTAAAAGTTGTTTGGAGGGGAATTTGGAAGAGCTCAGGAGAGTCCCTGCCTTTACTCTGACATCTTGGCTCTGCCCCTGAATTTTATCTTTGTGATTGTTGTTATTGCTCAGTTCCAACAATAACATTAAACTGTGAGACAGTTATTGATAAAACGTGGATATCAATTCATTTCGCTGTTTTGTTTTCATGATTTCAAGAATCAAACATCCCTATTCAAAAAGATACATTTGTAAATGAAATTAAAGCTCCCATTGCTCACTTTATAACATAAGGGAAGGCTTCTCTCAAGGACCACAGGACTTCTTCAAGACTTTTTTTGGGTTAAATAGTTATAGTAAGTGTTTTGTCCTAAAATCAATGAATTCTGCTTTGACTAGATTAACGTTGTCAATAAAGATTGTATCAGAAAGTTTTGGATTAAGAATCCAGGGTTAAGCTTTAATGCTACCAAGATAGAAATACCTTTTGAAAGAGGTTTTGGTTTATTTATTTATTTATTTATTTAATTTGTTTGTTTATTTTTTTTTGTGGGGCAATGGGGGTTAAGTGACTTGCCCAGGGTCACACAGCTAGTAAGTGTCAAGTGTCTAAGGCCGGATTTGAACTCAGGTACTTCTGAATCCAGGGCCAGCACTTTAACCACTGCACCAACTAGCTGCCCCTGAAAGAGTTTTTAAATGTTTCCATGAGTTTATAGATTTCTCTTTTAAAAGAAATTGGCAAGTCTTTCCCTCCGCTCTCTGCCAGCTTCACCTGCATCCTGAGGACACCATGAGCAACCAGGTTGTTCGAGAAGAGTATAACCAGCCCTGTCCTTGGAGACCGAGACCTGAGACCCAAGAAAAAGGCCCTCTAGGGTTCTTGATTGAGGCTCTGCTTGTGGGTGCCTTCATAGGGATAAAAGGATCGAGGATTTGAGCAATGGAAACCCTTTTGGGAGCTTAGATTAAAATAGATCTATTGAATCAAGAGGAAAACAATGAAAAGGCAGAAAAAACAGAGGTCCTAGTTTTGGGGAGGAATCATTGTAGAATAAGAGCAAAAGAAGGGGTTGAATGTATCATCAGATGGTATTCACCGGCCTCTCCTGATGCTGCAGATGAAACACAGAAAGCAGTTGCCCAGATGTCCACTGAGGAAAAGAAGTAATATGCAGCCAAGCTGGTTTTTGTTAATTTTATACAAATAAATTATGTTTCTGTTTTTTTTTAAAAGAAATTGGCAGCGAATTTTGTAGCTCAGCTCCATTTAGGTAAAGCCCTCCCCCCAGCATTTGAAAACTGGTAAAGATGCTGGTCTCCATTCTCTTCTTCTCTATTGGTAGCTTAGCCAAGAAAGCTTGCCATTTTTCAGTAGTATCCATAATGATGATTTCAAGACCTGGAATTGAAAGATTAATCTCATTTCTAAGGTTAACAATGCCTCCCAGATAAGCCAACCAATGGGTAAAAATCCTTTCTTTCAAAGGGTTTCAAAAGGGTTTCTTTTTGAAAAGGAGCGATTTCCCACCCTTGCTTTCAAGATTGTCAAGACTTGTCTTGAAAACCAGTGAATTTCTGTGTGGCAGAGAAGCACTTGGTGTTCTAGTCCCATTTCTTGGAAACTCTAAAAAAAATACATTGACTCAGAGACCCGCTTCTAATAAAGTTGATGACTTTTGTGAGTTTTGACAAAAAGTCTTTCAAAGTTGTAGGAAAGGTCTTTATTGCCAATGCACGTTTCTATAAAAAGCCATGAGTGACAGTGGCAAAACCCAGCATGGCAGGAGCTCCCTCTGTGCAAAGAGTATAATTCTGTTCTTTCTAGTCAGATTTTGGTTTGGCAAAAGAAAACTTTTCATCATTTTCAGAATGTCCACAGGCCTTTGTTGTTTCCAAAAAGGACTCACAAAATGAAAAATTCTTCTTTGCTGGGGTCAGCATGTACACAGTGAACAGAGGCAGGAATCTGGCTATCCTGAGAAAATTCTGGAAAGGGAATGATGAGGCTGTGAATTCCTCGATGACTTGTTTCAAAATTGTTCCAATGAATATCAACTATGCTACAACATTTCCTATCATTTAACAACAAAGCCACTTTTAGGTTTTCTCCTCTGTTCCAGTCCACAAAGCAGTCTGTTCATTTCCAGTGTTCATGACTTGACTGAAATCTCTCCCATACTGTGGGGCTTCTTTTGTGGGGCAATCTGATAAGTGACTTTATTGGATGCTTCAGGGAAAAGATTCTTGCAAAATAGCAATTCCAAGTTTTGGAAGGGCTCTGTTTTTTTCCAATTTGAGCTTTCTTTGAATAAAAATAACCTGCCTCTTTAGATGCATTTTCAGGCTAGATAGACATGAGATGCTCTTTCAGTTTTGCTGCCTTTACATTTCCTTTAGCAGAATTTCTCAGTAGAAAAAAACCCCAACAACTCAGTTCCTTCTGTGTACTGTCATGTTGAGTAATGCAAATAAAACCAGATAATACATATAGTGTCCATCATACATCCTTTTCTTCAACACTTCAACTTCAATTGGGTCTGTAAAAATATATGATAAAGCCAAAATAAAATATTTGATACAATTTATATTTTTGAAACACAATGTATGGTTTTAAAGAAATCTGCTGAGAAGTCCACATAGAAACAAGCAATTTATATGTGAATTAAGCAAATTATAAAATATGGAACAAATTTGCTTAACGAGTTTGTAAAATAAGGCAGAATTATAATTTCTTCAATGTGTCAACGCTTTTAATGGCTTTTTTTTTTAAGTGAGGCAATTAGGGTTAAGTGACTTGCCCAGGGTCACACACAGTTAGTAAATGTTAAGTGTCTGAGGCCAGATTTTTTTGAACTCAGGTACTCCTGATTCCAGGGCCGGTGCTCTATCTACTGTGCCACCTAGCTGCCCCTTCTTTTAATGGCTTTTAACCCTCTGATAGATACAAGCAGATTCTAGCAATAGCTCAGAAGTCAGGTTGTTTCTGGAATTTGGCAATTTGCACAGAGCCTGTGGTTTTCTGTGCTTTCCTAATAATGATGTAACCCTGGCTCATAGGACTGATTATACTAGACTCTCTCCTCAATGATGGAGATGAATTTCTCAATGCCCCTAGCTTACATGAAGGGCAGGTAGAGTTGGTGAGAGTGAGAGAGAAGAAAGGTCTGGCTTCTTCTGGATGCTAGCTTCGAGAGAGATGATGGGACATTCTAACCTCTCTTCAAGTCACTGAAGAGAGAGAGGGAGACTGGAAAGGAGTTGATATAAGAAGAGCTGTCAATCTCTGTAACATCCCTATTCCCACCTTGCTACACTAGAGAATTTCCTCTTGGGTGTGATCTAGGACTCTTCTTCTTGATTAAGTTGGGTTATCTCACTCCCAATGGGAGATCTTCTTCATTCTGTATTGTCCTATGTAAACTTTCTCTGATTTGTTTTGCTATCAACTTGGATGGGTTTCTTTGCTATTTGTTATGTGTGTTCATTGTGGAACTGGCATTTGATGGGAAGGTGGTCAAGCCTTGGATATAGAGTTTGGAGCCCTCTTTTCCTGGTAGAGAAATAGTAATCAGGAGTTGTAGCTTAAACCTAAAAATGATATCCCCTAGACCAATGATACTTAAGGGAGTAGATAGATATAATTCTAGTCCAGTATCTCTTCTCTCTCTAAGGAAAGCAAAGTGACCAGCCTTGGGCCCCAACCTCTTGCTTCCCTTCCCGGCAGGAATCAAAGTCTCCTTTGGAGAAGGGTGGGAGGAGGAGACCCTGGAGATATCTATTCTGTGAGCTACACTGACGTAAATTCATGTGGCTATACATAATCTATGTGGGCAAAATGGAACATAACAGAAACAAACACCTTTAGGCCCATTTCTTGGTGCTCAGAGGTAAGAAGGAGAGGAGGGGAAGGAAGTCCTTCATCTCTCCCTGATTTAATTCGTGGGGCTTATGCTGTGGGTGAATTGTGATCTTCACCCTCTGGAAACAGGAGAGAGGGTATTGGAAGGAGTGAGACTGTCCCAGTCTGGCAGTTTTTAAAGACATGGCTTGTTGTGGCCACTCAGGCAATCAAAGGAGACTGTCCCCACCTACATGGTAGACTCCATATTAGGCAATATGGACATGCTCCAAAGGCCCCCCAAGGGCACTTCTAAGTTAGGTGAACAAGGCATGACCAGTCAAGTCCAGGTTGCATATATAATACTATGTTGCACTTTTTATATTATTATAAATGTACCACTATTCTATTTCCCTTGCTATTCATACATGTTACATTGTTATTTTTTTCCCTTATTTCAAACAGTCTATTTAGGTGGTGCTTCAAACATAATGATATATGTGATCATATATTTTCACTTAATGTAACATTAATGTGGATTCAATGTACCTAATAATAATTTTTAATGGACTGAAAATTTCTGGTCTCAGGGAAAAATGTAACATCTGTTTCAAAATCTTCTTTTGCAGAGGCCACACTTTCTGTTATTGTAGCCTTAAGAGCCAAATGGAATGTTGTAGAAATGGCAGCTTTAACTCTTTGAGGAGACTGTTGAGAGTGAGAGCTTGAGAAAAAGTGAATATTGTTTTCCTGTTGTGGTTGGAGAGAAACTGAAGAAGACAGGAAGAAAGAAGATAGAGAGGCCTTACTTGCTTGAATGTTGTTTTTTTTTTATTGTGTGGCAATGAGGGTTAAGTGACTTGCCCAGGGTCACACAGCTAGTAAGTGTCAAGTGTCTGAGGCTGGATTTGAACTCAGGTCCTCCTGAATCCAGGGCCTGCTTGAACTGTTTTTAACCTTTTTCTTATGAAGAAGCTAAAGCAAATTCTGGTGAAGAAATATTGTTACCTGAATGAACTGAATGATGTCGAACAGTTTTCTCAGGATTAAAAAGAAGTCATCTATTACAGTGAAAGTGTAAGGAAACTATAAAAATGATCATCATTCTTATAGCCAAGATTTTTTAAATAAGCATTTTGTCTTTTTTATTATTTGCATTGTTAATCAGTTGTATTTTTAAAGCAATGTTAATATTTATTTAATCACAGGAGAGGAAATGATTTAATATAGAGAGGTATGATTGACTATTATTGGGAAAAGAGGTTTCTCCAAATCATTCAATAAATATTAAATTCAATAAATGTCAAATGAAATGGAGAGTTGAAGCCAATTGATTAATGAGAAAGAGGTCAAATATTTAATTAGTAAATAAGAAAATATTCAAACAAAACCCTGAATTGTTCTAGAACTCAGGAGGATAAGATTAAATATAGGAATGAGTCAAGAAGTATCTTGAAGTCAAAGCATATGAATAGGCAGTTTTCAAAAGAAGAAATCAAAGCTATCAATAGTGATATGATAAATGTAATAAATAAACTCACTAATAATTAGAGTAATGCAAATTAAAATAAGTTTTAGATACTACTTTAAACCTACCAGATTGGCTAACATGAATGAAAAAAATGACAAATTGCTGGAGGGGATGTAGAAAGAATTGTGGCACTAATACAGTATTGGTGGAGTTGTAAACTGGTTCAACCATTCTGGAGAACAATTTGGAACTATGTCCAAAGGACTCTAAAACTATGCATATCCTTTGACCCAGCAATATCACTATAGGTATGTATTCAAAAGAGTTCAAAGAAAAATGAAAAGTTCCTATATGTATACAAATATTTACAACAGCTTTGTAGTAGCAAAGAATTGGAAATTGAGGGTATGCCCATAAACTAGGGAATGGCTAAACATATTGTGGTATATGATTGTGATGGAATACTACTGTGCTATAAGAAATAACAAGGGGGATAGTTTCCGAAAAACCTGGGAAGACTCATATAAACTGGTGCAAAACAAAGTGAGCAGAACCAGAAGAAAATTATTCACAGTAACAGCAATAATCATAATAATGATCAACTGTGAATGACTTAGCTACTCTGATTAATATAATGATACACAATTTCAGATGTTTCATAATAAACAATAGCATGCACCACTTGAGAGACAACTAATGAACTCTAAGTGTAGATTGAAACATATTATTTTTCACTTTCTTCATTTTTCTTTACTTTTTTTTTTGCAACATGGCTAATAAGGGAATATGTTTTACATGAATTCATATGTATAATGAGTATTGTAATGCTTGCCCTTTTTGGTGGGTGGGAGAGGGACTGGAGGAAGGGAAGATAATTTGGAACCAAAAAAATGAATGTTAAAAATTAATTAATTTTTAAAAAAAAAGCATCCTGAGGGGTGACCTACAAGAAGTGTTGTTTGGCCCTATAATTCTTGCTATCTAAAATGGTACATGAATTACTTGGTTCAAGTAATAATTTTGATACATCTCATTTTGTGACATCAGTGGTCATGTGAATTTTCTTTTAATGACTGACTCAGAACCTTTGACTTTGACCAGATGACATTGGATTGAACTGATTTTCCTACTGTTCTCTATCAGTTGAGTGCTGAGTTTTATCACACACAATCATATTTCATTGTTCTTTTTTGTTGTGTTTTTAAGAATGGATATTACTCCAGGGAAACGCATAAGAATCATAGCTCTTAAAGAGCTACACCTGGGAGCCTCCCGATTGGGACTCAAAGGCTGTGAATAAGGGGTTCCCTCAGCCACTAAATTGAGAGTTATTTCTTTCCCAATTTCAGTGATATATATACATACATATATATTTTTTTCAGGATTTGCTTTATGTGTGATCATACTAAGCTGTATTGAATATTTTCTTTATAAAACTGATCTGCTTTTACCTTTCCTTTAATTATTATATTCTATTAAAAATCATTTTAATCTCTATTTGAGAGCATGTCATTTTGTAGGAGCGAATTGAAACCAAACTTCCTTAACTAAACAGCCTGTTCGGAGTTGGACATCCTTACCAGATTGCAAAACATGCACCCAAAAAGGGTTTGGGGATTTTTTTTTAAATCACTTATTTTGGAACTTTTGTCCCCATTGAGGGAAATATGAACTTTGAAATACTGAGAAGTAGAATAAGTCTGGAAATAGAAAAATTCTCAAATGGAAATGGAATAATCATTACTATACTCTGTGACTGTACATCATACTAATCACCAGGAAAGGTTATGAATTTGTCTGAGGTAACATTCTCTAGCCTCACTCTTCTGGGATGAAAATGGCTATATCACTCCCTCCCAATGTTCTTAGGTGTACCCTAAGAACAGTGTCTCTTTACCAATGCTAATGGTTCCAGCTCTCTTTCCAGTGTAATCCTCAGACTATTAACCAATAGTGACTAGTTTCCCAGTTCCGTTAAACTAATTAATATTAATTAACTTTGACAAAGGGATATATTTCCTTCAAAGAAAGAGAAAAGACAGAAATGAACACCCCCCCCTTTTAGGGAACACTCTTCTATATCAGCCTCTGCAAAGAGTGGGTTCAGACCTTTCTTTCTTCCTTCCTTCCTTCCTTCCTTCCTTCCTTCCTTCCTTCCTTCCTTCCTTCCTTCCTTCCTTCCTTCCTTCCTTCCTTCCTTCCTTCCTTCCTTCCTTCCTTCCTTCCCCTTCGCCGAGGATGTGAGAAGGCCTCCATAGGCACTGGTGACAGATGGGGAGGCACGGAGGAGGGTCCTTAAGCAAGGTGTGTGTGGGGAAATGGAAAGGGGCACTGTGGTGGGGTGGGGATGGGGAGATGCAGATAGAAGCGGGACCAGCATTCTGCTTCTGGAGCCCAGAGAGTCACCTAGTTAGTGACTCCATTCTCTGAGCCTTAATTTCCTTACCTGTACAATGTTTTGGTAATTTAGAAGGTTTATGGGAGAACAAAGTATAATCTAACCATTGTCCTTGGTCCTTTGAATAGACCTCTGACTCATGCTCCTAATTTCTGAAGCTACAATGACTACTATAATAACTGGTCAAGAATTGATACCACGGGTACAGCTGGGTGGCACAGTGGATAGAGCACCGGCCCTGGAGTCAGGAGGACCTGAGTTCAAATCTGGCCTCAGACACTTAACACTTACTAGCTGTGTGACCCTGGGCAAGTCACTTAACCCCAATTGCCTCACTAAAAATAAAATAAAATAAAAAAGATTTGATACCACAATGCCACTGAAAAATGTACCTGATTTCCTTTAAAGTCTTCTCACCGGGCATGCCTGGGCACTCAGGCTTTATCAGCAGTCTTTATGTAGGTGCAGCCATCATACACTGGAACACATTAGTTATACTTACTCTATTCAGCAAATATTTCTTCATTGCCAACTATGTGCAAGTCACTGAGCTGTGCTTTCTTTCCTTCTCCTTTGCTGATCCCTGGTCCATCATGTGACATTATTGCTTGGGTTTCAAGTTCTAAAGTCACCTTTAGATCCTTTCCCAGCTCAATCTGTTCTATTCACTCAGGTCTTGCTTAGCAAATAGGGAACATTTTCTGCTGGAATTCCAATGACACGTTTCCCTGCTTTTTGAGATAGATTCAATGCCCATAATGGCTTTTCATATTGTATGAGCACAGAGACTCTTATTTCTTTCCTATGTCTCACCTTCTGATCGCCTGCATGGTCTGAGATGCTGACTCCCTTTCTTCTGCCCTTGTATTGCAGCTTTCTCCATCACCCGGGTGCCAGACCAGCTGGATGCAGTGGTGATTGGTAGTGGCATTGGGGGCCTGGTAGTGGCAGCTGTCCTGGCTAAAGCCAGAAAACGAGTCCTGGTGCTAGAGCAACATACCAAAGCAGGTGGCAATAGTCACACTTTTAATCAGAATGGCCTGGAATTTGACACAGGTAAAGTGTGGGGAGAGGGGGACATAGTAAAACTATAATAGTAGAGGCAATCAACATATCCTTTTCAGAGTCAGACAAGTCCAGACAAAAATTAAACAAGAAATAAGGACCTAAAAAGGATTTTAGAAAATGATAGCTCTTTGGAGATTATTGAATGGGAATAGAAAGGTGCATACCTATTTCTCACTTGGGGATAACACTTCTACAAATATTGAAAATGTATCAGGTCTCAAAAACTTCACAATCTAATCCAGAAAAGCAGATATAGTAAACATATCCTTACTGATTACAATTCAGTAAAATTAATTCAATAAAGGGCCAGTGAAGAAATGATTAAAAATAATTAAAGGCCAATTAACTTAATCTTAAGAATTGGTGACTTAAAAATATCAGAGAAACAGCAGCTAATTCCATCAAGATAATGGCAACAATGAGAGAACCAGAATCTTCTGTATGTAGCCAAAGCAGTCCTTAGAAATATAAAAAGTTTATATTTCTAGACATTTTTTAACAAAAGAAAGAAAAAAATTAATGAATTGTAACAAAAACTAGAAATTCAGTAAATTTAAGCACCAATTCCAAATTAGCTAGGTATAGTGGTGCATGCCTGAAATCTTTGCCTCTGGGGAAGCTAAGGCTTATGGATTTCTTGAATTCAGGAGTTTTGAGATGGTGATTGGGTATTCACATTAAGTCCAGAACCAATATGGTGAACACATAGGAGTAGGAGTAGGAGGGTAAGAATTGGGGTGGGGGAACTGACTTATCTTAGAAAGGGAGCAGGCCAAAGTTCTCATGTTGATTGGTACTGGAATCAGGCCCATGAGCAACTGATGCCACTGGGCAAGATAGGGAGGCCCAACCTTTAAAAAAAATAGAAATTCTGGAAATTTAAAAAAAATAGATGAACAAAAGCAAAAGGGAAAAAAAAGGAATTGAATTAACAAATAAAATTAGGAGCAGGATTTTTTTTTTTTGGTGAGGCAATTGGGGTTAAGTGACTTGTCCAGGGTCACACAACCAGTAAGTGTCAAGTGTCTGAGGTCATATTTGAACTCAGGTCCTCCTGACTCTAGTGATGGTGCTCTATCCACTGCACCACCTAGCTGCCCCCTGGAGCTGGATTTCTAAAAAAAAACCCCAAAAACACATGGGCTATTTTGAGGCTAATTTGATTTTTTTTTAAAGAAGAAAAGCAACACTTACTAGCAGTGTGACCCTGGGCAAGTCACTTAACTCTCATTGCCTCACAAAAATAAAAAAATAAAAAGAAAGAAAGAAAAGGAAAAAAAAAGCCTAACCATCAGTGTAAAAAATTAAAAAGAAGGATTCACAGCAAATGGAATACTGGAATTGGAGGTAAGAAGGCAAATTCAAATCTAGCCTCAGATACTTCCTAACTGTGACCCTAGGCATATCACTTAACCTCTGTATGCCTCAGTTTTCTCAGTAAAATGGGGATAATAGAACCAATTGTAAAAATAAAGTGAGATAATATTTGTAAAGTGCTTTGTACCTTAAAGTATTATGTAGATGTTAGCTGTTATTAGCATGATCATTGGAAACTATTTTTGTTCAGCCATATGCAAATAAAAATGACAAATGAGATGGATGAATATTTATAAAAACATGAAAGCCCAAATTAACAGAACAAGAAAAAGAGAATTTAAGTAACTCAATCTTAGAAAAATAAGTTGAATAAGCAATAAATCAGTTCCACAAAAGGGAAAAAAACCAGGGAAGAGATGGATTTATAGACAACATCTCTCAGATATTCAAAGAACAATGAATTCCATTAATTCATACACTGCTTGCAAAAATAGAAAAAATGTTTCCTATGATAAAAATATGGTCTTGATGCCTAAAGCAGGGAGTCAAAATGGAAGGAAAACATCAACATCTCTAACGAATACTGACATAAACATTTTAAATGAAATACTAACCAAGAGACTATAGCAACATATTACAAAGATTATATTCTATGGCCAGGTTAGATTTATACTCAGAATGCTGGATTGGTTCAATAGCAGGAAAACTATAAGCATGATGTACTTTAGTAATAACAAGAACAATAAAATAATGATTATATCAATAGATGTAGAAAATTATTTTTGACAACGATAATTCTGTTAAAAATCCTAGAAAATATAGGAATAAATGACCTTTCCTTAATATAACAACTAATATCTATCTAGGGCAGCTTAGGTGGGACAGTAAATAGTGTACTGGGCCTGGAGTCAAGAGGACTTGAATTCAAATTTGGCCTTAGACACTAACTGTGTGACCTTGGGCAAATTTCTTGATCCCATTTGCCTCAGTTTCCTCACCTCTAAAATGCACTTGGGGGGGGGCACAGCTAGATAGCACAGTAGATAAAGCACCAGCCCTGGGTTCCAGAGGACCTGAGTTCAAATCGGGCCCCAGACATTTGACACTTACTAGCTGCGTGATCCTGGACAAGTCACTTAACCCTCAATGCCTTTTGTGAGTGAGATTTTCCCCATCCTTTAGTTATAAGAAATTTTGGAGGGGGGCTAATGGGGGTTAAGTGACTTACTCAGGGTCACGCAGCTAGTAAGTGTCAAGTGTCTGAGGCCAGATTTGAACTCAGGTCCTCCTGAATCCAGGGCCAGTGCTTTATCCACTGCACCACCTAGCTGCCTGCTTAAGAGACTTAATATAGTTATAAGTGATTTAATTAAGATAATAATAAATATATTAACTGAAAAATTATCCTTTATTATATTTAGATATTATTTTATTACAATTATATAAGGTCAATAGGTTAAGTCTCTTTTCTGACTAACTTTCCAATGTCAAGCATTAAGTAATATCACAAGATACAGTAGTCAGCAATACTATATTTTAGAAACCATTAGTAACATGCTTGACTCAAGGAGTTCATGCAGCTCACCAGTGGCCTGCTTCAATAATAGAAGGGGGTCATGCAGCATGACTATGACCCACCCTGTTTGTCATTATAAGACTTTGATAAGAGTATTGGAAAATGCTGACATTATGGTCACGTAGGCAGTTTCCCATATTTCCTAAGAATATGCTTTAATTTTAGAAGTATAACTAATTAAGATTAATGCTATGTTATATAAGTGTAACTTTTGGAAGGATATATAAACCCATGGATTTTGTAACTCTGGGCCTTTCAGGTCCAACACCTGGATGACCGGCTTTATTGAGGGAGTAAACCTCTCTCAGTAAACCTATTTGCTTCAGCCTGGAAACTTTGTTGTTTCTGTTCATCCATAGGACTTAGAAATTTTCCCGACATCTGCAAAAATAAATAAATGAATAATAAAATAAAATGCACTGGAGAAGGAAATGGCAAACTACTCCAGGATCTTTGCCAAGAAAACCCCAAATGGAGTCATGAAGAGTCAGACATGATTGAACCATCTAAAACCAAGAGCCAACATTATATGTAATGGGCATAAACTAGAGACCTTTCCAATAAAATTATCCAAATGACAGCTAGGTTGTGAGCCTGGGAGACTAAGAAGATATTGGCACCATTGATTGTAATAGAGAAGTTAGGAAGATGGGAAGGTTTGGGAGGAAAGATGGTAATTTGGGTTTTGGACATGCTGAGTTTAAGATGTCTAAGGGAAATGAGGATTAAATGCCCAATATGCACTTGGAGATGTAAGACTGGAAACTATGAGAGAGGTTGGGCTGGACAATAGATCTGAGAATCATCTGCATAGAGATAATAAGAGAATCCATGGGTGCTGATGAGATCGCCAAATGAAATAGTATAGAAGGAGAAGAGAAGATAGTCCAGGGACCATCTTGAGGGACACTCATGGCTGGTGGGTATTACATGAAGTTCCAGCAAAGGAGACTGAGTGCTCAGATAGGAAGGAGCAGAAGCAGGAGAAAGTCCTATCATCAAAACCTTAGAGAGAAGAGAGTATGAAGTAGAAAATGGTGATCAACAGTGTAAAGGCTGCAGAGAAGGCAAGGAGGAAGCCATTCTCTCTTGTAATTAAGAAGTCATTGGGGCAGCTAGGTGGTGCAGTGGATAAAGCATTGGCCCTGGATTCAGGAGCACCTGAGTTCAAATCTGGCCTCAGACACTTGACATTTACTAGCTGTGTGACCCTGGGCAAGTCACTTAACCCCAATTGCCTCACCAAAAAAAGAAGAAGAAGAAGCCATTGATCATTTGGGAGAGACCAGTTTCAGTTAAATGCTGAGGACTAGAGTGTTGGGAGCCTCTCCTCTGAAGGGGTGGGGCACTGTAGTGGTACCAGATACTTTAATCATAAATGAAGGGAAATCTGAGTGAAGAGACAGAGACCTCGGATGCCACTGGACATGCCCATTTGCTCAGCCTCTCCTTGCTATGGATCACTTTTGCTTCTGATGCCCAGGAATGCCCTGTACTCTTGTTCATGGTATCAAGGACTTTGTAGACTGAGGTCTAAAGAGTGAGAGAGGGGCAGCTAGGTGGTGCGGTGGATAGAGCACTGGCCCTGGATTCAGGAGGACCTGAGTTCAAAGTTCAAATCTGGCCTCAGACACTTGAGACTTACTAGCTGTGTGACCCTGGGCAAGTGACTTAACCCTCATTGCCCCACCAAAAAAAATGTTGAAAACTATCTTTATGTATAACTGGAAAACAATAAAATACTTTTATGATTTAAAAAGATAAAGAGGGAAAGAAGTTTGCTTAGAGCAGGGGAGGTTGTCCTTGCTGCTGTCATTTAGGGATTTGCCTGTCCTCAAGACTGAGCACTGAAGGCTAAGCATAGGGTTCATCTATGTCAGGGAAGGGTTGGGAGCTTCTAGCCATCTTTAGGGGGAAGAAAACAAGCATTCCTTGAGACCTACTATGCGCCGGGGACTGTGATAAGCACATGATAGGCATGATCTCATTTGATCTTCACCACACCCATGGGAGATGAATGTTATTATTGTTCCCATTTTACACCAGAAGGAAACCAAGGCAGACAAAGGTTAAGAGATTTGCCCAGAGTCACACAGCAACATAGTGTCTGAGACCAGATTAGATAGCAGGTCTTCCTAATGAGAGGCCCAACACCCTCTCTACTGCATCCCCTAGCTGCCTCATCTTTAGGAGACTGTTTCTTTTTCTGCCTCCTTGGAAGAAGTCATGTCCTTTCTTGCCACTGTCTGTCAGGAATCCACTATGTAGGACAGGTGAATGAGGGCAGCCTTAGCCACATTGCCCTAGACCAGATCACCGACGGGCAGCTGGACTGGGCTCCCTTGGACTCGCCCTTCGATGTCGTGGTGCTGGAGGGACCCAGCGGCAGAAAGGAGTTCCCCATGTACTCTGGGGAGAAAGCCTATGTTCAGGGCCTCAAGGAAAAGTTTCCTGATGAAGAAGCTGCCATAGACAAGTACATGAAGAAGGTGAAGGTAAGACTGAGCTTGCCTGGGAGGCTCCTCCACACCTGCAGAGGCCCAGGAAGGGCCAACACTTACCTGCAAGGGAAGGGTATAGACTGGGCAGTGGCACAAGTCCCGGCCCTGCTGCTTCTCATCATTTCCCCAGGCCATGGGAGGTTGGCCTGGCACTCAGGTGCCATTGGCTCGGGGAATTCCTCCTTTACAAGCTCTGAGGCCACCCCCTAAAACACCAACACATTATCTGGCAGAGGTGGGCAGCTAAGTCTGTAGCACCCAGCAAATCACTTAATGTCTGCTGCCTGCCTCAGTTTCCTCATCTGTAAAATGGGACTTATAGTAGCACCTACCTCCCAAGGTTGTTATGAGGCTCACATGAGATAATACACTTAGCCCTGGGCCTGGCACTCAGTAGGTGCCACAGAAATGCTATTATTACCACCACCACCATCATTAACCAAACCTTAGGGGGCTCTAGTTTATTGGATCAGCTCCTGTCACCACCCAGGGCCCTGGAGAAAGGGGATAGGGGCAGGTGAGGGTTGATGGAGGGAAGGAGGCTCAGGACGGGTTGGGAGCATTGAACACAGCTGTGGAGAATGAGCCTTCTGTGGTCTGTGGGCAGTCAGAGGGGGAGGGGCACAGTCTGGGGGCATAGGACCAATGGGATGGGGCCATGAAAGGGGAGAGGAGCCCAGAGGAGTGGTAGGAAACCCTGACACAGACTCCTACGTGCCCCAGGGCAGGGCTCAGGTCACTGTTCCCCTGGGGCCAGCACTGGTTCTTCCTAAGTTAAGGATTAATGAGCCTAATGTTCCAGATGCAAATCTTTCTTTCTAAGCAATGCTTGAGGAGGACCCCGATTTCATTTAGAGGAGACCCCTTGCCCAGGCCGGTGACTGGAATCTGGCCCATGTCCCCGGGGCCTCAGGGGCAGGGACACAGTAAGACCTCTTTCTCCCTGGGCTCCTTTCTTTCCCCAGGAGGTAGCAAGAGGATCCTCTCACATGATCCTGTTGAAGATCCTCCCTTTGCCAGTAGTGAGGCTGCTGGACAGGTTGGGGGTGCTGGCCTTTTTCTCCCCTTTCTTGAGAGCAGCCACCCAGAGCTTGGCAGAGGTGCTCAACCAGCTGCCGGCTTCCCAGGAGCTCAAAGCTGTGCTCAGCTACATCTATCCAACCTATGGTATGGCCCCTGGGCCCTGGGGATACTGAGGAAAAGGGAGCAGGGTGGGAGTTGGGGGGCGGCCTGCATTGGTCAGCTGCTGTTCCCTTCGCTCTTAGGTTGTTTCTTCCTTGCTTTGCTGGACATGTGGGTGGAGAGTGGTGTAGACCTGTGATTCTTAGGAGCCTGTGAGCAAGAGGGATGATTATCTCTCACTCTACCTCATAGAAGCTCCTTTCTCTCCATGCCCCGGAGCTCTCACTATCCTGTGAGATGTGGCTTCATCTTTAGATGAGGCATCATTGCAATCTTGAGGGAAAACTCTCCCATTACCCCAGAGATGGCTGAAGTTCCCAGGTTTGGGTGTTGACAAGGTTCCCTGATAGAAGAGGGATTGGCAGAGATTCTGGTCCTGGAGATAACCTGAAGAAGTTAGTTTTGGAAAGGATCATTATCCTTGCCTATAAGGTGTGAATGCCAAGCTTAAAACACTCACCTTGATTTTCTCCCACAGGTGTTCCCCCAAAGACTGCTAGCTTCTCTATGCACGCCTTACTAATTAACCATTTCCTGGAAGGGGCATTTTATCCTCGGGGAGGTGCCAGTGAAATCCCTTTTCACATTATCCCAGTGATTCAGAGAGCTGGGGGTGCGGTGCTTACCAGGGCAATAGTGGAGAGTGTGCTGCTAGATTCTGCAGGAAGAGTTTGTGGTAAGAGCTGGGGGTTCTATCCTGAGAGTGGGGGTGGTTGGGACAGGCTGAGAAAAGTGAGGCAAGGAAGGAGGATTGGGCAAGGGGTCCAAGGTGGAGGTGATGGGTGGGGGACAAACCCAGCTGTCACATGGGGATTGGATGCTGAGATCTATAGCCAAGCTAGGGCACTAGGGAGTATGGCTTTTTTTTAAAATAAAAGTATTTTATTATTTTCCAGTTACATATAGAGATAGTTTTCAGCATTTGTTTATATAAGAGCTCCAATTTCAAATTTTTCTCCCTCCCCTAGACAGCAGGCAATCTGATATAGGTTATATATATGTGTGTGTGTGTGTGTGTGTGTGTGTGTGTGTGTGTGTGTGTGTTTATATATATATATATATATATATATAAATAATGGGGTTTTTTTGCCTCTTCAATTTATTTATTTATTTATTTTTTACTTTGAATTCATTTATATTTTTTTAATGTATAAGGTATTTTATTTTTTCCATTACATGTAAAGATAGTTCTCAACTTTTGTTTATACAAGCTTTACAATTTCAGATTTTTCTCCCTCCCTCCCCTCCCTCCCCTCTCCCCTAGACAGCAGGTAATCTGATATAGGTTATATCTATATATCTCTATACATATAGATATAGATATAGATATATACACACACATATATATATACACATAATAACATTAATCCTATTTCTGCATTAATCCTGTTACAAGAGAAAAAATCAGAGCAGTGATGCAAAACCTCAAAATAGAAAAAAATAACAACAGCACCCAAAACAAAAGAAATAATATGGTTCAATCAGCATCTATATTCCACAGTTCTTTCTTTCTTTTTTTTTCTTGGATTTGGAGATCCTCTTCTATCATGAGTTCCCTGGAACTCTTCTGTACCATTGCATTGGTGAGAAGAATATAGTCCATCACAGTAGGTCAACTCTCAATGTTGATGATACTGTGTACAATGTTCTTCTGGTTCTGCTCATCTCACTTATCATCAGCTCACGTAAGATCCTCCAGGTTTCTCTGAACTCTTCCTGCTCATCATTTCTTACAGCACAATAGTATTCCATTGTATTCATATACCACAACTTGTCCAGCCATTCCCCAATTGATGGGCATCCCTTCAACTTCCAATTCCTTGCTACCACATAAAGAGCAGCTATAAATATTTTTGTACACATGGGTCCCTTTCCCCCTTCCATGATTTCTTTGGGCAAAAGACCTAAAAGTGGAATTGCTGGGTCAAAGGGTATGCACAGCTTTATCGCCCTTTGGGCATAATTCCAAATTGCTCTCCAGAATGGTTTGATCAGCTCACAGCTCCACCAACAATGCATTAGTGTTCCAATTTTCCCACAGCCTCTCCAACATTTATTATCTTCCTTTTTTGTCATTTTAGCCGATCTGATAGGTGTCAGGTGGTACCTCAGAGTTGTTTTAATTTGCATCTCTCTAATCATTAGAGATTTAGAGCATTTTTTCATATGGGAATAGATAGCTTTGGTTTCTTCATCAGAAAACTGCCTGTTCATATCCTTTGACCATTTCTCAATTGGGGAATGACTTGGATTCTTATAAATTTGATTTAATTCCCTATATATTTTAGAGATGAGTCCTTTATCAGAAGCACTGGCCTCAAAAATTGTTTCCCGGTTTTCTGCCTCCCTTCCAATTTTGGATGCATTGCTTCTGTTTGTACAAAAATTTTTTAATTTAATATAATCAAAATCATCCATTTTGCATTTTATAATATACTCTATCTCTTGTTTGGTTATAATGGTTTTTTTTAAGGGCAATGAGGGTTAAGTGACTTGCCCAGGGTCACACAGCTAGTAAGTGTCAAGTGTCTGAGGCCAAATTTGAACTCAGGTCCTCCTGACTCCAGGGCCGGTGCTCTATCCACTGCACCACCTGGCTGCCCCCCAGGGAGCATGGCTCTGACGGGACACATCAGGGAGCACAGTTCTGGCAAATCCTTCACACATGAAAGTTTGATTGAAGCCTTACTATATGCTAAGGTATCCTTATAATTGGTGCAGATAAGTTCCACGATTGGCTATTAAAGCCAAAGCCATTTTCTCTCCCTCTGACTGGTTCATCTCAGACACCTTGGAAAGCATGTGAAAGCCCCCCTGGAGCAAAGCCATGGATCCCCAGGGGGGCCTGCTCTCCAAGACTTGGGCCTTCCGTTCTGTTCTGGGAAGACATCTGGGCTTTGCAGACCTTACCGAGTCTCTTCTG
Source organism: Dromiciops gliroides (assembly GCF_019393635.1). Taxonomy (NCBI): domain Eukaryota; kingdom Metazoa; phylum Chordata; class Mammalia; order Microbiotheria; family Microbiotheriidae; genus Dromiciops; species Dromiciops gliroides. The sequence continues at coordinate 666,058,157 of NC_057862.1, forward strand.
CTCTGCAGGTGTCAGTGTGAAGAAAGGCCAAGAATTGGTCAACATTTTTTCTCCCATTGTGATCTCTGATGCAGGATTATTTAATACCTATGAGCATTTATTGCCTGAGAGAGCCCGCTGTTTGCCAGGTAAAAGCCAAGAGTTCTTCTTTTCTTTCTTTTCAGAACAGTGATAATGTTTTACTTTAGACGAGGCATTCCATTCTTTGGGAAATGTTTTGCTCTGCTCCTTGACTCAAAATGTCCCGTGGTTGTCTTTTTAGGTAGGAGAAATGTGAGAATGCCTACTCTCCTGGTCTCTAACCTCCCCTGCACCCTATGCCCAGGGTGGGGCATTTGGGGTTTGGCTGAAGCCAGGAGTTGGGTGGTGGCCTTCTTTCCCTATAGCCTTATCCCGAGCATCTCCAGCATCCACTTTTCTGGTCTTTGTATATTGATTCCTTCTCCCAACAAGCTCTTCCTCTTCTTTTGCATATCCATCTTTAAACACCCATCATGGCATTATGGGAAGAATCCATGACATACAGCCAGAACATGGGTTGGACTTCTGGCTTTGCCACTTGGACGAGTCATACCCTTTCTCAACCTAAGCTTCTTTAACCATAAAGTGAATGAGTGGCACTAAATGATCACTAAAGTACCTGCAATCTCTGTTCTTTGGTTCTCTCCATATTTTTCCTTTTACCTTGAAAGCTTTTCCTAATAGATAATGAGGACCTCCCTGGGGAATATTTCTTACATTCTCTCATTGAGTCCTCATACTCTCAATTTCTGGTTTATTTCATTCTTATTTGTGCCGTGTGAGCAGGGAGGGGAGCCCCTTATTGGGAATCTGTGCTGCAGATAGAAAGAACATGGTGCTAGACACTGGGGATAGAAGTACAAAGAATGAAACCATTCCTACCCACAAGGAACTTTGGTTCTAAGGGGAGAGACGACAAGAATGTATTCTAGTCTATACAAAACAAAGAGGATGAATCCAAATGAGTACAAAGATGTTGACTACAAGGGAGGTTGGAAGGCTGGGCATCAGACATTGGGGACAAGGGTAAGAATCAGAAAAAGGAACTCCAATTAGCATGGAAGTGGCCGATGAAATGATGGAGGAACAGAGAAAAGGGCAGCTTGGCTGACTGGAGACTATGGGAAGGGAAGTAGTGCCCAACAAGACTAAGAGAGGTTGGGACAAGCTCAGACAGTGTGGCTTTAAAAAAATAAACAGAAGTGTTCAGAATTGATCCCATAGACAATGGGGAACCACTGGAGTTGACTGAGACAGTGACATGGTTAGATCTGCTCTTAAGGAAGTCTCGCTTTGGCATTGATGTGTAGAATGGATGACTAGAATGGCCAGAGAAGCAAGGGAGATGAATTAGGAGGCTTTTGTAATAATTCAGCAGAGTGATGAACTAGGATGGGATCTGTATGAGTGGAGAGAAGGGATCAGATACAAAGGAGGTTGTGGAGGAAATGAGGGCAGGGTTTGGTAACTGATTCACTGTAGATGGGGTGGTAGAAGGTAGAGTCTAGGGCAATGCTGAGCTTATGAACCTGGGAAATTGGAAAGATGGTGGTGTTTTTCATAGAAATAGTGAAATTCTTAAGTGGAGATGGTTGGGACCTAGATAGGAGTTGGGCTTTGGACATATCAGATTTACTGCTTCTCTAGGACAACCAGTTTGAAGTGTCCAGTAGTCAAGTGGTTGTTGTTTGTCCTTCATTCTCCAAGAGGACCAATGACCTCAGGAAGGTGAGGTCTTGACTTGAAGTGAATTGGATTTAAGTGAGGGAGGGCTGTATAAAGTCACCAGCCTCATTCTCTCCTCCAGAGCATCTGGGTCCAGTGGCAAGACATAAAGACAGGAAGAATGGAGATGGTCCCAGATGCAGTGGGAGACCTTGACCTTTATAAGCTAAGGTCTTCCCCAGGTCTCAGCTTGTCTGATGCAACAACCATTCAGTGATATAAGGTTGGGTAAGAAATGAAGCAAAAGAGGGCCTGCCTCATTTGCCTATTCAAAAAAAGAAAAAAAAATCAATTTGGGAGGGGAAGACTATCAGGGTTTTGGGTCAGAACAGAAACAATTGCTATTTACATTCACTCTGGTTCATCAAAACTCCAACAATGACCAAGAGTTTTGGGCTGGGAATTATTATCAGTCAATCAGTCATAGCCAGAGTGATTTGGGTTTAAGGAATAGTCAAGTAGCTCCATTTGAATACAAATGGTCTTGTAAGAAACAGGTAAACTGAGGCAGGAACCCTTTTTTAAAAAGCCATAGTCCCTAGTGCCCCAGCTTGGCTATAGATCTTAGCATCCAATCCCCATGTGGCAGCTGGCTCTGCCCCCCACCATCACCTGCATCTTGGACTCTTACTCCTGCTGCAAAGCAGGAAGGCCATTTTATTATGATCTTGCAAGGAAGGGCACACACTTCTGTGGGGACCAATTTTTAATTGGGGAGTGTTAGCTAAGCGGCTCATCGCAATATTGGGGCAAGGAAGGAGACCGGTAGCCTCCCTCAAAACAGAACAGGATTTATTTTAACAAGAACGAACTCTAAAAAACACACACACAAATAGGATCAGTAGATCAAGGGAAAGGAAATAAAATGGGGAAAGGGAAATTATACAACCTGAAAAAATACCACCACCCAGGAATCAGCTGAGAATACACAGCCCCGCTCCTGTTGCCTTCCAGCTTCCAGCTAGAACAGCGAATTCTCCTCCCCCAATCCCAGAAACCCCACACAGCCCCCAGTCAATTGGATGGCCGCTCTGACAGTCACATGACTGCCCTCACTAGGCTTCCAATCATTATAATTTTGCCAGGCCCATGTAGGTGTTGTCGAGTGGTGATGACGTGATGTGCCAGCGCCATGGCAACAGCTACAACCAGTGGGTGGAGCACCATTGGGTTTGTGGAGCCCCAGGCCAGTGCCCGCTGAGGCATAAAAACCTCAAATAACAATTAACTCTTTACACTTCCAAGGAAGTTGTGCAAACCATGTTCACCACAGAGAGCCTTATATTAGGCCCCTAGCACAAAGATTCCCTCCCCCCATTTTGCCATTTAACTGACTACTCTGGATGCATGTTCTTTGTGACACTCCTAAACACGTACCCAACTCATGGGACAACTTCTGGATGGGGATTTCATGGTTCTCCTGACTGCTAGATCAACAGGAAAAGGAAGGGAATTTTGGAAAGGGGGAGAAGCCCCTAGGACCTGAACAATGTGACCTGTCTAATCTGAGGAAAGCACATTTCATTCTCTCGGTCTCTGTCAAAGGCTGTTTCAAGAAATTTCTATTCCTTTGGGCAGAGCCCCCACATGTGAATCAACTGCTGATGTGGGACGGAAGCTCAGAATAGAGACTGGGGCAGTGTCTAGAGATCTGGGGTCATCCGCATACAGATAATAATGTGATCCATTTGAACTGATGAGGTTAACAAGAGAAATTGTGTAGTAAGAAAAGAGTATAAGGATTCATACAGATCCTTGGGGAATCGCTCCAGGTAGGGGTCATGATGTGGATGATGAGCCAGCAAACAGGCTGAGAAGAAGCAATCACCAAGTAAAACCAGGGGGAAGTTGTGTTCCAACCACCAAGAAGGGATAGAGGGAAGATGGTGGTCAACAGCAACAAAGGAAGCAGACTGAGTAGGAAGAGGACTAAGGAAAGAGCATCAGAGTCAGCTGGGGACACCGAGAAAGGCAAACACAATCTCTGTTCTCAAGGGGCTCACCTTCTAATGGGAGATCTGGTGCGTCACCAGCTCTGCACAAACAAGACTTGGACAGTGTATATTGGAGCAGTCCTAGAGGGAAGGTGCTAGTAGTGGTGGTGGGGAGATTGAGAAAAGTCCATTAGATCTGGCAGTGAAGAGATCATGAGTAACTTTGGAGAGCAGCTTTAGTCGAGGGATGTGGTCAGAATGCCTTCACTGATCTTTGCCCAGATTCCCTCTGCCATGCCTAGACACCCTCCCATGAGTAGGTGTAGTTTAACTCACATTGTTCTTTTACTCCTCCAATCCTTTAATCCCTTATGCCCCTTTGGTATAAGGTTCACCATAAATCTAGTGCTGTAAGAGACCTAACACATCTTAGGGTACAACTAATTTTATAGATGAAGAAACTGAGTCACAGAGAGGGGAAATGACTTGCCAGGGCCACACATCTAGTGTTGGAGGCAGGAGACCTAAATCCTGGGTCTTCCTGATGCTAAGTCCGAGGCCCCATCCCCTGGACCATACTGCCACTGAAGGTATAGTTGGGTCATGGGCCCTGTCCCACCCAGTCCCAATAATCCCCTGGAAGGTTTAATTTCCCTCTTTGCTTTAAGCTGTCTCGTTTCTTTGCTCATTCTTCATACTTCATGATTTTTGTATGTAGGCTGCTAAGTTCAGAGGGGTTGTTACGGCTTATTTGCTTTATAACTGGTCCACTTTGGTCAGTGTGAGCAGAACCAAAAGGGAAACATCCATGATCACACTGGCTGACCCCGGGCTCTTGGGATGGGACAGAACCTCAGATACCCTTTACTGGCAAACTTCATTGGAGGCAATGTAGGGGAAAGGGCCGGGGGTGGGGAGACCCGAAGGAACTTCCTCTCCTGCCAATTCTGCCTCCTTGTAGAACTGCACTCACCCAGTTGGCTTCTTTTCCTTCTTCCCTGATCTGGAATTCAGCTATAAATAAAAGTAAACTCACTCAAAAACTGAAGACACTAGAGAGGTCCTGGTGTGTTCTGAAATTCAAAGAACCACAGTTACCAGAGGGTGATTTGGAGGACCCCAGACACTGACACAAACAGGGTTTCTTTCTTCAAGGTGAACCACAAAGAGTTCTTGGTGTTCCTTAGGCGTTCTGACATGTGCTGGAATTGCTATAGATATGAATATAAAAACGTTATCAATCAGCACACATAGCACATATATGCTTTCATATACTAAATATAAATCTAGATTCACATAATGCACATATAAAATATCTATGACAGTATATATACAATAATGTGATATATTTCTATAAATATATGCTATATAAATATGTCATCATATATATTCTATAGATACATACATAGTAAATACACATAAAATATACACTACAACGTATATAGTATACAGCACATGTTTACATGTAAATATATATTATAAAATGTATATCATAGCATCTATATTCTGTAATATATATTATATATACACACATCTAAGCATGTGTTTATGCATCTATATATCACATAGACCCCACCCAAGCACATGGGGACTACCAGAGCCTAACATGTTTGGGGAGGTTCTCCATCCTACCCTGCATCCATGACCTGGAAAGCTAGCAGAGCTCTACCTTGTTAATGTCTAGTAGAGAAAGAGCCGCCTCTGGACTTCTCTGGAGAGAGTCCCCATTGGCCACTTTCTTCTCTAACCTTCCCAGACGGTCTCTCACTTGATAGCACACCCCCATTCATTTACATGGTTTCCTCCTCAGGAAAGCTATCCTATCTGTTGCTTCGTTTGAAGTGTTTTCTGCTGATGAGTGAGTTTCTTTGACCTTCTAATCTCTAACCTCTGGACCCTGACCTCTTGACCACTGGTTGAGATTTCCCTCTGCCTCTTCAGACCTTTTTTCAGTTATGAAGCATTTACTATATGCTGGCACTATTGTAAACATTAGAAATACCGCGGCACATCCTCATTTCTTAGATTGAAGCCCCTTTCGCTTTTATTAAAAGAACAGTCCCATTTCCTTGATGATCTGGAGAAGGTAGAGGAAAGCCTTCCTCAAGTCCCTTTAATCTCCTAGGAGGGTAACAGCTATTGGCCAGGACAGCAGTAGAAACTGCATACTCAATAAGGGTCACTGAAAAATTCTCCTTGAGCTCTGTGTTGTTAGGAAGGGATGTCCTCTTTTTTAGTCTTGTCTTTGCTCGTAGCTCCCCTAAAGAATGAATGACTAGGGGCAGCTAGGTGGTGCAGTGGATAGAGCACCAGCCCTGGAGTCAGGAGGACCTGAGTTCAAATCCGGCCTCAGACACTTGACACTTACTAGCTGTGTGACTCTGGGCAAGTCACTTAACCCCAATTGCCTCACAAAAAAAAGAATGAATGGCTGGATTGAAAAAAAAACATTTATGAAGACATTACACTGTGGCAAGCACTGTGCTAAGCATTGGGGAAAGAAATAGAAAAAGCAAGACCGTCCTTACTCTTGGGAAGCTCACATTCAAATTGAAGGAAATGATATATAAAAGACTAGAAAGGATCTGGAAGTCACCCAGATGGCAAGTGCTGAGAATCCTTAGATTGTATCATGAAGTCAAATGATTGCGAGATTCGTGGGGCGTGCAGTATGTAGGGTCAGCAGCAGGGCAGAAGGCAAGTTCCATTGGTCTCTCATCCCTCCTGAATCAATAGAGTTGGTGACTTGAATTGATTCCAGGTTATGAGATGGGTTCTGAATGTCATTGAGGGGTAGAGTTCAAGGGTAAAAAAGAGGGGAGGCTGGGAAATAATAAAATACTTTTATTTGTAAAAAGAGAGGGGAGGGCATCCTGGAAGATTGTTTTCAATCCCCCTCTGGTGATTATCTCCAACCTTCTCTGTATATATTTGTTTGCATGTAGTTGTCTGCATGTTTCTTCCTCCATTAGACTGTGAGCCTCTTGAGAGCAGGGACCTTTCTCTGCTGCCCCAGTACTTAGCACAGTGCCTAGCACAGGCAAAGCACTTGATAAATGCTGGCTAATTGACCTCCTGGTTTGGGAATGAATGCTTATGGACTGACTGATGGGTAGCAGCTCTTCTTTCCCAACACTGGGTCCATCCCAGATGGATTCTGGCACACATTATGGTTAGTGAAGGGGCAAGGAAGGAAGGATGCAGAAGATTGGAAAGAGAGAGGAGTCTGTTGGGTTAATACAGAAAAAGAACAATTGCTTAGGTCAGAATGATAGGCTGATCCACTTAGAAGATGGAGGGAGGGTGTCCAGCACATTGTCCCACAGGTCAGATGGGTAAGTTTCAATCGCCAGGCAGGCTCCTCTGAAGTCAGTGACTTTGGCCAACCCCATCTGTAGTCACATACATGGCCTCCAATCTGTCTCTGGGTCCTGAGGTCACTGTGGTCTTTTGACAGGTGTACAGGCACAGTTAGGAATGGTGCACCACAGCTTGTCTACGCTTTGTATCTTCATCGGCCTCCGGGGCTCCAAGAGTGACCTGGGCCTGGAAGCCAAGAACTATTTTGTCTACTTTGACACAGACCTGGACAAGGCGTAAGGTCCCAGCTTGTTAATATCTGGTTGAGAAATAGCGGCCTCCCTTCTTCACAGGAGAGAGCCCTGGAAAAGGAGAATTAGGAGTGGGGAGGCAGCCCTTGATCCTCTTCTTTCCTAAAATCCGGGCAGGGAAGGGGTCCCAAATGACTCATGGGGACGTGGTCTCCACTCTGCAGCTGCTCCCTCATCCTCTTTGAGGTCATGTCTCCTTCTAGAAGCTCCTGCATCTTTTTTTCCTCCCATCTCCTAAGCCAGCTTCCTCTTCCCTTAGTTGCCAGGATCAGTTATTGGTCTGACTTAAGATGTCTCTGGCAGCATTTTTGGACCCCAAGAATCTGTCAAGCTCCCCTTCTACCAAAGTGTAGAGGGTTAAGACACCACCTCTGGGGGCAGCTAGGTGGCGCAGTGGATAGAGCACCAGCCCTGGAGTCAGGAGGACCTGAGTTCAAATCCGGCCTCAGACACTTAACACTTACTAGCTGTGTGACCCTAGGCAAGTCACTTAACCCCAATTGCCTCACACACACAAAAAAAAGACACCACCTCTGGGAGTGGGATTCCTCCTTTAAGGGTTCCACTGATCCAACCTGTAGAGGCCCCAGTCATGTGGCTGATTTCTTCTTTCCTCCCCACAGGATGGAGGGCTACCTGTCCCTACCCAGGGAGAAGGCTGTGGTACACATTCCCTTTTTCTTCATCACCTCAGCATCAGCCAAAGACCCAACATGGAAGGACAGGTTCCCAGGTGGGTCAGAGGCCATGGAAGAGGGGAAGGGAAGAGGGCCAGCATGGGCCCAGCCCCAGCTACAGTGACCAGAGTTCTATCTCCTCAGACCAATCAACACTGGTCATTATACTGCCTGCCCACTACGAGTGGTTTGAGGAATGGAAGGACAAGCCCCAGGGTAAGAGGGGGCATGACTATGAGGCCCTGAACGACTCCTTCCTAGATGCTTCTTTGCCTGTGTTGATGAAACTGCATCCCCAGCTGGAGGGAAAGGTACTGGAATGAATAGAGATATAGAGGGGAGAGGGGATGGGTGGGTAAAAAAAGTGAATGGGAGAGAAGGAGGCCAGCCTTGCCTGCCTTTCTCCTTGTCTCAGGGCAGAAGAGTCTGGTCTTGAGGGGAAATAGACACTTGGGGGTGACAAATATACAACCATAGACTTCCCTGGCTTTGGTTTACCATAGTTGATTTCATGTATGATTCCTTAAAATATTGTGTCCAGGTTGGTTTTTTTTTATCATGATCTATAGAGGAATCCAGTGGTTCTTTTTTATTTTTCTTTTGTGAGGGGCAATGAGGGTTAAGTGACTTGCCCAGGGTCACATAGCTAGTAAGTGTCAAGTGTCTGAGGCCAGATTTGAACTCAGGTCCTTCTGAATCCAGGGCCAGTGCTTTATCCACTGCACCACCTAGCTGCCCCCTAATGATTCATGAGTTTTTTAGACCTGTTTTCCAAGTCAGTCATTTTTAATATCAGATAGTTTACATTTTCTTTTTATTTTGTTCTAATATTTCTTGCTGTGTCATGGAATCATTGATTTCTCTTTAACCTATTCCAGTTTTTAGGAGGTCCATTTCTTGGGGGAGGTTTAACATTTTCTCTTCTGAGTTATTCATTCTCCTTCTAATTCTTTTCTTTAGAACTGTTATTTCATTTTCAAAAATCTCTTGCTTCATTTCTTCTAAGTATTCATTAAGTCCTTGTAGAAATCCATTTCTTTTTCTTTTCATTGAAGTTATTGTGAAGTTAGATTTGGAATAACCTTTGATACTGGTTGGTGGTTTCTTTGACTTGTTCATCTGTCCAGCTTTTATTTTCTGAATTGCAGTTTTGTGCCAAGGCTCTGCCCTTTCTGGTGAGATCTGGTTGGTGTCACCCTAGGTTCTTGCACTGACCTCTACTGATTTCAGAGTTAAGACCCCCTGGATCACTGAAGTTCAGAGCAATGGATATTCAGGGCCCTCTCTGGAGTTTCCAGAAAGATTGTTAGGGACAGCAGAGCCTGTTCTCCATCTGAGCACTGGGCCCCCATGCTAGTCACTGCCTGCTGTACTTCTCTGATGTTTCCAAGGGCCTAACCCTGAGGCTTTCTCAAGGGATTCTATCCTTTTTTTAAAAAAAAAAGTATTTTTATTATTTTCCAGTTACATGTAGAAATAGTTTTCAAGATTTGTTTAGATAAGATTTCCAATTTCAAATTTTCCCCCTCCCTCGCCCCCTCCCCTAGACAGTAGGTAATCTGATATATGTTATATATACGTAATAACATTAAACATATTTCTGCATTAGTCATGTTATAAGAGAAGAATCAGAGCAAAAAGGAAAAACCTCAAAACAGAAAAACAACAGCACCAAAAACAAAAGAAATAGAAAGGTCCAATCAGCATCCATATTCCACAGTTCCTTTTTTTTTTTTTTGGATTTGGAGAGCCTTTTCCATCATGATTCCTTTGGAACTTTCTTGTACCATTGGATTGGTGAGAAGAATCTAGTCTATCACAGTTGATCAACACATAATGTTGTTGATACTGTGTACAATGTTCTCCTGGTTCTGCTCATCTCACTCAGCATCAGTTCATGCAAGTCCTTCCAGGTTTTTCTGAAATCTTCCTGCTCATCATTTCTTACAGCACAATAGAATTCCATTACATTCATATACCACAACTTGTTCAGCCATTCCCCAATTGATGGACATTCCCTCAATTTCCAATTCCTTGCCACCACAAAAAGAGCAGCTATAAATATTTTTGTACATGTCGGTCCTTTTCCCTTTTTTATGATCTCTTTGGGAAAAAGACCCAAAAGTGGTATTGCTGGGTCAAAGGGTATGCACAGCTTTATAGCCCTTTGGGCATAATTCCAGATTGCTCTCCAGAATGGTTGGATCAGTTCACAGCTCCACCAACAATGCATTAGTGTTTCAATTTTTCCACAGGTTCTCCAACATTTATATTCCTTTTTTGTCATATTAGCCAACCTGATAGGTGTCAGGTGGTACCTCAGAGTTGTTTTAATTTGCATTTCTCTAATCAATAGTGATTTAGAGCATTTTTTCATATGGGAATAGATAGCTTTGGTTTCTTCATCAGAAAACTGCCTGTTCATATCCTTTGACCATTTCTCAATTGGGGAATGCTTTGAATTCTTATAAATTTGATTTAGTTCCCTATATATTTTAGAAATGAGGCCTCTATCAGAAGTACTGGCTACAAAAATCATTTCCCAGCTTTCTGCATCCCTTCTAATTTTGGATACATTGCTTCTGTTTGTAAAAAACCTTTTTAATTTAATGTAATCAGAATCATCCATTTTGCATTTCATAATATTCTCTGTCTCTTGTTTGGTCATAAACTGCTCTCCTTTCCAAAGATCTGAAAAGTAGATTATTCCTTCTTCTCCTAATTTACCTGTGGTATCACCTCTTATGTCTAAATCATGTACCCATTTTGACCTTATTTTAGTATAAGGTGTCAGATGTTGGTCTATGCCCAATTCCTGCCATACTATCTTCCAGTTTTCCCAGAAGTTTTTGTCAAACACTGAATTACTATTCCAGAAGCTGGGGTCTTTGGGTTTATTAAACAGTACATTACTAATGTCATTTACTACTGTGTCTCCTGTGCCTAGCCTATTCCATTGGTCCTCCACTCTATTTCTTAGCCAGTGCCAGATAGTTTTGATGACTGCCACTTTATAGTAGAGCTCCAGATTTGATACAGCTAACTCATGTTCCTGTGCATTTTTTTATTATTTCCCTTGATATTCTTGACTTTTTGTTTTTCCAGATGAATTTTGTTATTGTTTTTTCTAGCTCTATAAAATAATTTTTAGGTAGTCTGATTGGTGTGGCACTGAATAAGCACATTAATTTAGGTAGAATTGTCATTTTTATTATATTAGCTCGGCCTATCCATGAGCAATTGATATCTTTCCAATTATTTAGATCTGATTTTATTTGTGTGAAAAGTGTTTTGTAATTGTGTTCATAGAGTTCCTGGGTTTGTCTTGGCAAGTAGACTCCCAAGTATTTTATATTATCTACTGTTACTTTAACTGGAATTTCTCTTTCTATCTTTTGCTGCTGGACTTTATTGGTCATGTATAGAAATGCTGATGATTTATGTGGATTTATTTTATATCCTGCTACTTTGCTAAAGTTGTTAATTGTTTCAAGTAATTTTTGAGTTGATTCTCTAGGATTCTCTAAGTATACCATCATATCATCTGCAAAGAGTGATAGTTTTGTTTCCTCCTTGCCTATTCTAATTCCTTTAATTCCTTTTTCTTCTCTGATTGCTAAAGCTAACATTTCTAGTACAATATTAAATAATAGAGGTGATAATGGACATCCCTGTTTCACCCCTGATCTTATTGGGAACGCCTCTAACTTATCTCCATTACATATAATGCTTGCTGATGATTTTAGGTAGATACTGGTTATTATTTTAAGGAAAGCTCCACCTATTCCTAAGCTTTCTAGTGTTTTTAATAGGAATGGGTGCTGTATTTTGTCAAAAGTTTTCTCTGCATCTATTGAGATAATCATATGATTTTGATTAGTTTTCTTATTGATGTGGTTTATTATGTTAATAATTTTCCTAATGTTGAACCAGCCCTGTATTTCTGGTATAAATCCCACCTGGTCATAGTATATTATCCTGGTGATCACTTGCTGTAATCTCCTTGCTAATGTCTTATTTAAGATTTTAGCATCAATATTCATTAGGGAAATTGGTCTATAATTTTCTTTCTCTGTTTTTGCTCTGCCTGGGTTTGGTATCACCACCATATTTGTGTCATAAAACGAATTTGGTAGAACTCTTTCTTCACCTATTTTTTCCAAATAATTTGTATAATATTGGAATTAATTGTTCTTTAAATGTTTGGTAGAATACACCTGTAAACCCATCTGGCCCTGGGGATTTTTTCTTAGGGAGTTCATTAATGGCTTGTTCAATTTCTTTTTCTAATATGGGCTTATTTAAGGATTTTATTTCCTCTTCAGTTAACCTTGGCAGTTTGTATTTTTGTAAATATTTATCCATTTCATTTAGATTGTTAAATTTATTGGCATATAGTTGGGCAAAATGGTTTCTAATTATTGCTTTAATTTCTACTTCATTGGTGGTAAAATCACCCCTTTCATTTTTGAGACTGGTAATTTGGTTTTCTTCTTTCTTTTTTTTAATCAAATTAACCAGTAGTTTATTTTATTGTTTTTTTTTTTCATAAAACCAGCTCTAAGTTTTATTGATTAATTCTATTGTTTTCTTGCTTTCAATTTTATTAGTTTCTTCTTTAATCTTCAGGATTTCTAATTTAGTATTTAATTGGGGATTTCTAATTTGTTCTTTTTCTAGCTTTTAAGTCACATGCCTAATTCATTGATCTCCTCTTTCTCTTTTTTATTCATGTAAGCAGTTCGAGCTATAAAATTTCCCCTAAGCACTGCTTTGGCTGCATTGCATAGATTTTGGTATGTTGTCTCATTATTGTTATTCTCTTGGATAAAGTTATTGATTGTTTCTATGATTTGTTGTTTGACCCACCCATTCTTTAGAATGAAATTATTTAGTTTCCAATTGATTTTTAGTCTACCTTTCCATGGCTCTTTATTACATGTAATTTTTATTGCATCATGATCTGAGAAGGATGCACTTACTATTTCTGCCTTTCTACATTTGACTGTGATGTTTTTGTGCCCTAATACATGGTCAATTTTTGAAAATGTGCCATGTACTGCTGAGAAAAACATATATTCCTTTCTATCCCCATTCAATTTTCTCCAGACATCTATCATGTCTAACGGATTCTATCCTTCTTGCTGCTGGGCACAGAACTTTGTGGGTCATGGGTCCCATCTCTGGTCTCAAGCTCTTGCTTTGCTGGAGGGCCCCTTTCCTATTGTTTGTAGATTTCTGACTGACTTGTTCTGCTCTTCTGGGGTGAAAGGTGTCATTTGCTGTAGTTTTCCACTGGACTTCTTGGTTATTATATTCTTGATTATTATTTAGTCTCAGCTAGGTGGTGCACTGAGTGAAGGTGCACCTTTCTGATTCACCTTGGAACCAGAAAAATTCATCTTAATTAGTTAAAATTTGTCCTCTGACAGTCACTGACTATATGACCCTGGGAAAGTCACTTAACCCAGTTTGCCCCAGTTTCTTCATCTGTAAAATGAGCTGGAGAAGGAAATGGCAAACCACTCCAGTATCTTTGTCAAGAAAACCCCAAATCAGGCCACAAAGAGTCAGACATAACTGAACAATAACATTTAGTCTCATGGAAACTTCAGGATTTTGATAATGAGGGGATGAAGGGGGAACTTGGTACCCTACCCCCAATTTAGGTGGCTATCTTGACCAGGTCTCTGGTTTACCTTGGAGTGATTCAGATTGGAGAGAAAGTGAGTGGAGATGATAGAATCTGGGCTCTGATTGGATTTCCATACCTCAGCCTTCTTCCTTGCCCCTTTAGGTGGAGAGCATATTCACAGGGTCTCCACTTAGGCAAGAATTCTTCCTGGGTGCCTTCTGTGGACAGACCTATGGAACTGTCCATGAACTCAGAAGTCTACAACCCCATGTAATGGCCACAATTCGGGCCCAGAGCCCCATTCCAAATCTCTTCCTAACAGGTATGTTGCCCCACTATGCTAGGATATGAATTTCCCATGAGTTCTTAGGCCCCCTGGCATACACCAAGAACCTCAGTCCCTTCATCCCTTCCTAGGCTCTCCCTCTTCAGTCCTGTATACTGGGCAATAGTCTCTGTGGGAGGGAGGAGGGGGAAGCACTGAGTGGAGGGTTAGTCAGAAGTGCCTCCAAACCAGGCATTCTTCACTTTTTGTGTGGCATGGACCCTTTGGCAGGCTGGTGAAGCCTAGGGACCCTGTTCAGAACCATATTTTTAGATGTAGAAAATAAAACACATGGGATTTCAAAGGATAACAATTGTATTAAAATAGTTACCCACATATACATATGTGGGGGTATATATATATATATATATATATATATATATATATACACACACACACACACACACACACACACACACACACACACACATGCACACATATATACACATATATATGGGGGGTACACACACACACACACACCCTTTACACCCTTGCTCTAGGTAGATCCCTTGGACTCCCTGGCATGGCTTGGCTAAACTCGAGTCCCTCCTGCACCTTCACTCAGTAGCAGCTGTCCTGCCCAGCCCCTCCCTAATTTCCCCAGAGAAGGACAGAGCATGTCCTGCAGTGAGGTGGGAGCAGAGCTCAGTGGAGAGCCCAGGGGTCCTTCACCTTCTCCTAGAGCTCAAGCAGCCTTTGGAGTTCCCTGGCTGAGAAGCAGGCTGGCCGCCCTGCTTAGCCCAGCATCCCATGACCCTGCTCTTGCCTTTGCCTTCCAGGGCAGGATGTGTTCACCTGTAATTTGTTTGGGGCCCTACATGGGGCCCTGTTGTGTAGCAGCGCCATCCTACAGAGGAATGTGCACCTGGACCTGCTGAGGCTCTGTTCCCGGGTCTCTGCTGCCCTGCCCAAGAAGATCAATTAACACAGTCCAAGTGGCACAGCCTCAGTGGCAAGGAGCCCTGGGACCTGGATGAGCCTGAGAGAGTAGGATCCATGAGGTGATTAACCTCTGAGGCATCTCAGCAGCTACCACACCTTGCCTTGTTACAAGCGGTACACACTCAATAGGGCTTTTATTAAATTTCCAATGTCACCCCAAGCTGAAGGCTTTTTAATGTTTGATCATGGTTGTCAAAGTTCCCTCAAGGTCTTCCAGGTACCCTAGGGAATGGTATTTCTAGCATTGTTCATAAGATGAGCACTTTATCCTGACTTAGACTTCTGGCTTGAACTAATGATTTACTAATAACAATGAATAAAAGTCAGATATTACCTCCTTGGCTTACTTTGGCATGGCACTGAGTGTGAATTCTGTCCCCATTGGTGCTCACTGTGAGGTCTCTTGGTGAGGTCTTGGAGGAAAGCCTAAAAGCCCCATTCTGGAAAATCAAGAATAACATCCTATCATTGACTTGGGTGGAACAGAGAATTCATATTGTTTTATGGGATAACCCATAGTTTTCTCTTATTCTTATGCTTTAGGGTATAAGCTCCATCAAGACCGAGACCATCTCTTATTTACCTTTACCCATCTCATAGGGCTGTGGCATGTAAACCATAAAGCATTCCAGATATATTAGTCCTTGTTTCTCCCAGTACTTAATACTGAGCTCATAGTAGGAGGTACTTAAATGTTGAGTTGGGGTCAAGGTGGGTCAATAAGCACTTATTAAGTGCTTACTAGGGGCCAGGTATTGTGCTAAATACTGGGGATACAAAGAAAGGCAAAAATAGTCCCTGTCCTCAAGGAGCTCACAGTCTAATGAGAGAAAGGCAAACAACTTTGGGCAAAGAAGCTATATGCAAAGATACTGGAAATCATCTCTGCAGGAAGGCGTCCACATTGAAGGAGATCAGGAAAGGTTGTTGGGGGGTTTTTTGGAAGAAGAAGGTGGAATCTTAGCAGAGATAAAACAAAGCCAGGGAAGCTGAGAAATGGAGACAAGGAAGTGGAGACAGGCATTTGGGACAGCCAGTGAAAAGACTTGGGTGTTGCGTGCAAGGAACAGCAAGAAATAGATGATGACTGACTATGAGGGGAAGGAGGGGACAGATCGTGAAGGGGTTGAAAAGCCAAACACGTGGTCGTCTCTTTCATCTTGGGGGGAACAGGGAGTCACTGGAGTTTTCTGAGTAGGGGAAAGACATCATCAGACTGACATTTTAGACAAATCACATAGGCAGCCAAGCGGAGAATGGACTGGTTTGGAGAGGGACTGAGGCAGGGAGACCAATCAGAAGATTATAGTAATAGTCCATACATGAGGAGATGAGGACCTGCACCAAGATCCAGTGGTGAGGGGGAAGGATGGGAGTTATCAATAGTTGTGTTTCAAGGGCCCTGGGCAGCTCTGCTTCAATGATGGTGAAAGGTCATTTCCTGTCCTATTGGTTTATCTCACACTTGTTGACATTCCTACCAAGAAGCAAAGAAACCGCAGGTTATGCTGGTTATGTGTCCGAAGGAAAACCAAACAATGCAACCTGCACCACACCCCCAGTGTTTTTAATTTTAAAAAGAAACATAACTGCCCATGAATTGTTTCATTTTCCTTTTTAATGCTTTTTTTTAGTGAGGCAATTGGGGTTGAGTGACTTGGCCAGGGTCACACAGCTAGTAAGTGTTAAATGTCTGAGGCCAGATTTGAACTCAGGCACTCCGGACTTCAGGGCCGGTGCTCTATCCACTGTGCCACCTAGCTGCCCCTTTTTTAATGCCTTTTTGAAAAAAATACCAATTATTTCCCAATATGCTCTACCTTCATCCCCATTATGTAGCACATGCTCTGAGCACTATCCCAATCCCACTCACACTGAAGAGTTGGGTGTCCAGAGCATGACTACTATGTCCCCTCAGTGCTCTAGGGGAATCCTGAGGATTTGGGAGGGGGGGGTCTTTTCAAATGCTGTAGCTCCCGAGCCCCCATTGATGTGCTTCTCCTTGACATTATCAGTTAGTAAATTTAGGCAGTCTTAAGTAACTTTTAGAAAGAAAGTATTTACTAAAGTGAGACAGCAAAAACAGTTGGCATAAAATACCTCCCTCTTTTCCCAAAAAGTCTGTGACATACTCTTCCATGAGTACATAGAGTCCAGAGGAAAGTGTCAAGCTTATAGAGCACATGTGGGGAAGGAAGGGGAAAAAAGAGGGAAGGAGGGAGGGAGAGAAGGAGGAAGGAAAAGAAGGAAGAAAAGAAAGAAGGAAGGAAGAAGAGAAAGAAGGGAAAAAACCCCAAGCATTTATTAAATGCCTACTATGTTCCAGGCAAGGTGCTAAGTGCTTTGCAGATATTGTCTCAGGAAAGTATATATTATTTTTGTCTAATTGCCATTTTATATATGAGGAAACAGGTTGAACTGTGTGAGGTCACACAGGTATTTCACCTAGGGTCACAGATGTAGAGCCAGATTGATCACTCAATGAGAGGAAAACAACTCTTGCTCAATAATTTTCTGGAACTCAGTGGTGATGTGTCAAAGGCTCATTTATTTTCATCTTTGCAAGAATGGACACTTGCAAATAAGTGCTAGAGCCAGCAGGTGCAGAGAGTGAGGACTTGCAGACCCCTTTTTGATCCCTAGTCCCTAACTCGAAATGGACCTTCCCCTTTTTCATCCCTGGCCAATTACAATCTATTGGAGAAAGCTAGCTAACCAGAATGCAGTATTCTTAACCCTAATTTCCATAATTATTCTTTGGGTTCTTAGGCAATGGGGGAGGTGACACAGGGACATTTTCTTCAATCTTCCCTTATATGGACACAGCCCAGAAGAGGACCTTATTGAGACCAGCTCAGGGCTACTTGAACTGTGTGATCTGTTTGCCAATCAGGAGGGAAGGGAAGGGGGACTGGGACCTTTGTCCTCAAACAGGTCCAGAGGAGTGTAATTTGAATGGTGACAGTTATATCCTTATTGAGAGGAGACCATTACCCATTTTCTCACACTCGGCCAGTAAGGCTGAATGCCTCATTCTCAACCCTTCTGGCAAACTAGGGTATGAGGCCTCCTCACCTCAGAACCTGCTCTTCCCTTTGTCATCAAATGGTCATTAAACCACAGCATTGCTCCAGCCTTTACCATGGCTGACCTTGAAACTCGTGTCCCGTGACCTATTTTGCTTTGTCATCCCCAGCCCTTCAAGAGTGAAGGCCCCATAACTACCCATATCCTCCCAGGGACTAGATTTGGGAACGTAGGCCAAGAATCCACTACAATATGTTAGGCAATTACAGGAGTGTGCTAGTAAATGTTTAACAATTGACTCTGAAAAGAAATGTCCATGATACATTTTAAAAGTTCAATCTGCATTAATTAATAACATTTTCTGCATCACTTTTTTTTTTTTTTTAGTGAGGCAATTGGGGTTAAGTGACTTGCCCAGGGTCACACAGCTAGTAAGTGTTAAGTGTCTGAGGCTGAATTTGAACTCAGGTCCTCCTGAATCCAGGGCCTGTGCTTTATCCACTGGGCCATCTCGCTGCCCTCTGGGGTGATTTGAAAAGAATTCAGGCAAGTGACTCTGGGATTTGATAATATAAAATGAGTCTTGGGGCAGCTAGATGGCGCAGTGGATAGAGCACCAACCCTGGAGTCAGGAGGGTCTGAGTTCAAATCTGGCCACATACACTTAACACTTACTAACTGTGTGACCCTGGGCAAGTCACTTAACCCCAATTGCCTCACCAACACCCCCCCCCCCCAATAAATAAATAAATAAAATGAGTCTTGCATCAGAATGCAGATTTTATCCTGAGGAACCTTCAGTGGTAGCAGGAAAGAAAGTACAAAAGTAGAGGCTAGGGCTCTGGAGCCCGCTGCCCTGGGTCATTGGCTGGCTCCTGGAGTGGGGTCTGGTCCCTACAACAGAGAGGCTGCGTAGCAAGAGGAATCCAGAAGGTGGCGGCAGAGACACTGGGCAGCGAGTGGCTAGACACAGAGGCCCACCAGAGGGCAGTGCAGCCGAGAAGAGCTACAGCTGCCAAGAATGGGAAAGCACCAGCTCACTCAATGACATCACCCCAAGGCATGGGTGCCTGTGACTTCAGAGAAGGGCCCCACACGTGCCCTGGCCACGCATGCTCCCCACAGGGGGATGCTTCCAGGTGTTCTCCTTGGTGACCCATATTCCTCAGTGATGCTGTTGTAACCATTGGGTGAATGTGGTCCCCCCCCCTTTATTTTGGCATGCGTTTAATTATCAAATTTTAAAAATTGTAACTGAAAGATGGTGTGAACATGCCTGGATTGCATTTTTTTTTTTTGGTGAGGCAATTGGGGTTAAGTGACTTGCCCAGGGTCACACAGCTAGTAAGTGTTAAGTATCTGAGTCTGGATTTGAACTCAGGTCCTCCTGAATCCAGGGCTGGTGCTCTATCCACTGTGCCACCTAGCTGCCCCGCCTGGATGGCATTTTAATCTGGAAAATACCCTAAGCTTTAACATATAATAAATTCACTGCAGCATGGCAGCCAAAGCCCCAGTCTCACTTTAGGCTGAATGAAGAGGGGTATCGTGCACAAGATCAGGCATGGGATAATTCCACTGACCACATCTGGATTGTTGCACATATCGGGATCACGCTGTTCTAGGAGCCTCTGGAGGAGCTGTGAATATCAAGCATGGACCAGACTCTGAGGGAACAGGACAGATGTTCTTAAATATCCGAGGAGCTAGCATGGAGAAGGGTCACCTTTGTTCTGTCTAAGGTAGAAGTCATGGAGACACATTTTAGCTCAATGTAAGAAAGAACTTCTAACAAGAACTGTCTTAAGGTATAATGGGCTTCCTTGGGAGGCAGTGGTTTCTCCCTCATTGGAGGTCTTGAAGCAAAGACTGGATGGCCACTTTTCTGGATAAATGTTCACTTTTCCAGATGATGATGATGATGAGATATATGGGGGGGGGGCAGGGATTCCCCTTTAGGTCTGAGATGGACAATGTGGTCACTATAGTCCCTTCCAACTTGAAAAATTTATAATTCAGGGGCAGCTAGGTGATGCAGTGGATAGAGCACCAGCCTTGGATTCAGGAGGACCTGAGTTCAAATTTGGCCTCAGACACTTGATACTTACTAGCTGTGTGACCCTGGGCAAGTCACTTAACCCCATTGCCCTGAAAAAAACCAACACCAATTACTAGCTGTGTGACCCTGGGCAAGTCACTTAACCCCAATTACTGCACCAAAAAAAATCATTAATTCAGTCATCTTTCCTCAATAATCAGCTAAGGTGCCACCTATTGCAACCATATTCCACCTCTCCCAAGCCTACCCAATTCCCCAACTTGTTGCTGTTTTCTATCTCCTCAAATTAAATTGAATCAATTCATCAACAAGCCTCCCCATTACTGTCCTTTCCACCTTCCTCTCTAGAGTCAAATATTAGCTCCCTTGCTATGCCACCATTTCTGCAGGTCTCCAAGACATCCTCCCTTCACTTCTGGCTCCATGTTTTAATTTCCAAACTTCTCTACCCCTGCACCAGGAGCCTTCCCACTCTCCTGACTGGTGGGTCTTCCCATACTCTTGCTTTCCAGCTCCCCTTTATATGGATCTTCTCTGCCCATTAAAATGTAAGCTCCTTGAGGGGTAGGAACTATTTTTTTCTTTTATTTGTATTCCCAGCACTTAGCACAGTGCCTGGCACATACCATTTGATTATCTATCTATCTATCTATCTATCTATCTATCTATCTATCTATCTATCTATCTATCTATCTATCCATCCATCCATCTATCATTTGTCTATCTATAATCTATCTTTTATTTATTATCTATCATGTATCTTTTTATCCATCTATCGATCATCTATCAATCATCTATCTCTATATAATCTATTACCTATCTATTTACATACCCACCTATCTATAATCTATTATCAATCTATCATATGTTTATATATTTATAATCTATCTTTTTATCCATCTCTCTATAATCTATCATCTATCTATCTATCCATTCATCTATCATCTATCTATAATCTATAATCTATCTTCTATCTATAATCTATAATCTTTTTATCCATCATCTATATATGTATACAACCATCTACCTATAATCTATTATCAATCTATCATATATGTATTTATAATCTATCATCTATCTTTTTATCTCTCTCTCTCTCTCTCTTTCTCTCTTTATCTCTCTCTCTCTCTCTCTATCTCTTCACAAGCTGCCCCCAAACTACTGTTTGAGTCTTAATGTACAATACTTCATATGTGACGTATGTATAATTCTATGTGTCCAACCAGCCTGGTCTTCTTCTTGTTCCTTACACACAATACTCCATCTCCCATCTCTGTACTGGCTATAGCCATGCTTGGAATGAAGTAATAGAAGTGATTCAGTTTCTGAGAATCCCTGCTCTTCTTCTGGATCCAGCTCAAATCATTTTCTGCCTAAAGTGTTTCCTGGTCCTCACTACCCTGCCACCACCCTCCACCACAACTCCTCGTGCCACACCAGCTTGCAATTATTCTGTATTTATTCTATATATTTAATGTTCAGATTGTATATGTTGTCTTTCCAATATTAGACCATAAGCTTCTCAGAAATCCAAACCATCAATAAACATATTCGGGGCAGCTAGGTGGCACAGTGGATAGATCACTGACCCTGGATTCAGGAGGACCTGAGTTCAAATCCGGCCTCAGACACTTAACACTTACTAGCTGTGTGACCCTGGGCAAGTCACTTAACCCCAATTGCCTCACCCCCCCAAAATAAATAAATAAACCTATGAAAAATGCTCCAAAGCATTAATGATTAAAGAAATGCAAAATATTTATAGCATTTTTGTAGTAGTTTTGTTATTACGCAGCCATTTCAGTTGCATCTGACTCTTGGTGACCCCATTTGGGGTTTTCTTGGCAAAGATACTGGAGTGGTTTGCCATTTCCTTCTCTAACTCACTTTACAGATGAGAAACTAAGGCAAATAAGGTTAAGTGAATTGCCCCATGTCCCATAGCTAGTGAGTGTCTGAGGCTGGATTTGATCAGCTCCTCCTGACTAGAGGCTCAGAATTCTATCCACTGTGCTACCTCACTGCCCTTGGCATGTAGTAAGCACTTAATCAATACTTGTTGATGCTTTTATTCTGAACTGAAGCAGGGGGCTATGCAGACAGCAACGAGTTCTCCATTTTTCCACCCTCTGTCACTGGCTTTCTTTCTCCAACTCCAACACCTTTCATGCCTGTAACCGTGATGGAACGGGCCATCTCCTTCACCAAGGACTTCCTGGCCGGTGGCCTCGCCGATGCTGTCTCCAAGACTACAGGGGCCCCCATCGAGAGACTCAAGCTACTATTGCAGGTGTAGCCTGCAAGTAAACAAATTGCTGCCGATAAGCAGTAGAAAGGCATAATGGATTGTATCATCCGAATTCCAAGGGAACAAGGGATGCTTTCCTTCTGGCAGGTAATTTAGCAAAGGTCATCAGATATTTCCCCACCCAGGCCCTTCGCTTTGCCTTTAAGGATCAGTAGAAGCAGGTGTTTTGGGGAGAAGTGGACAAGCACACGCAATTTTGGAGGTATTTTGCTGCCAATCTTGCCTCTGGTGGTGCAGCTGGAGCCACTTCTCTCTGTTTTCTACCCCTTGGAGTTTGCAAGAACCCGCTTGTTGGGAAATCTGGCACTGAGAGTGAATTCAAAGGCCTGGGAGACTGCCTTGTGCAAATCACCAAGTCTGATGGAATTCGTGGCTTGGACCAAGGTTTCAATGTCTCAGTGCAGGGTATCATTATCTACAGAGCAGCCAACTTTGGAATCTATGATACGGCAAAAGGTATGCTCCCAGATCCGAAGAGCACTCCTATTGTGGTAAGGTGGCTGATTGCACAAACAGTGACTGCTGTGGCAGGTGGGGTTTCCCATCCCTTTGATACAGTAAGGCAGTGAATGATGCAGTCCAGGTGCAAAGGAGCTGATATCATGTACACTGGAACAATTGACTGCGGGAGAAATATTGCTATAGATGAGGGTGGTAAAGCTTTCTTCAAGGGTACCTGGTCCAACCAATGTTCTTAGAGGTGTGGGTGGAGCTTTTGTGATTGTCCTGTATGATGAATTGAAGAAAATAATCTAAGTATATCCTAACTAAAAATGGAACAAGTGAATATAGCTCAAGGAGAATGCTTAACCACACTTAGCATTCTGAACCACTGACCTTCAAGAAAGTCTTGTTCTTTTTTTATCCAGGCCAGATCATGTTTGTAGAGAGGCCAAGAAAAGCTTTTAGAAAAGGGGACTTGTTTATTGTGATCCATTATTCACACAGTGGAACTGATGATAATTCAGTATATTGATTCTATTGGGTTTGGAGAAAAATAACAGTAACTGTGGGTCCAAGGGAGCATATCAACTTAGACCATCTAGTTTAAATGCTCTTCTGTAGGACCATAAATTTGTGTGTGTGTCTTTAAATCATGTCTCCCATTTGGACTTAAGCACTATCTATAACTATTTTGCACAGCCATTTGGCGGTTAAGATGATCTGTGTTGGGCATTCTGCTGTAAAGCAATGAACACACAGAAGACTCTCAAAAACATTTGTTGATTGATTGGTAACAGTTATGTGATGGATCCCACAGGTGTGTGGGACTTGTCATGGACCTCACCTTGGGAAGGCATGTACAACCTCATTAACCATGCCTGGGTTAGTAGCTTGGGGCTCACCTTGCTAGCCAAGAAGTCCCATGAAATAAGAGGAGATGGGCAGCTCAAGATAGGCTTTTCTCTTCTTGGGTCATGGGAAAAGAAAGGTCTGGTTTGACATACAGGGTGTTGTAAAAAGTTTTAGTGTGCCTCTAAACTTTGGTATCTTAATAACATGTGTATTTCCTTTTGTCCATTGGTTTAAGTCATGAGGGTGAGGAGGCAATGATATGCTTTAAGTTCAGCTTTAAGCTGAAGACTTTATGTATATGGTACTCATTCATATTAATAGGTATAACAAGGGGCAGTTAGGTGGCTTAGTGGGTAAAGCCCTGGCCCTGGATTCAGGAGGACCTGAGTTCAAATCCAACTTCAGACCCTTGACACTTACTAGCTGTGCTACCTTGGGCAAGTCACTTAACCTTCATTGTCCTGCAAAAAAAAGTATAAGAGGGGCAGCTAGGTGGTGCAGTAGATGGAGCACCGGCCCTGGATTCAGGAGGACCTGAGTTCAAATCCGGCCTCAGACACTTAACACTTACTAGCTGTGTGACCCTGGGCAAGTCACTTAACCCCAATCGCTTCACCAAAAACAAAAAGTATAAGAGCCATTTCCCAATTGATAAATAGTCTCAGAATATGAACTAGTAGAGCTGTCTATAATCATGGGTCGGGGGAGGATTGGTCCTATTTACTAGTAATTAGAGAATTATAAATGAAAAAAATTCTTATATCCCATGCCACACTCATTAGATTGGCAAAGATGACAATGAAGAACAATGGTAAATGTTGGAGGGGCTATGGGAAAACAGGCACATCATGGCACGATTGTTGGACTTGTGAATGCAGACAACCATTCTGGAAAGAAATGTGGAATTAAACACAAAAATCAGTCTAGTAGGTCATTAAACATGTATTAAGTACCTCCCCTGTGCCAGACACTGTGATAATCACTGGCCGTGGGGGGGGGGGGAAGGATACAAAGAAAGGCAAAAGATAGTCCCTGCTCACCATCTAATAAGGGAGGCAACATGAAAACAACTATGTGCAGATATAATGTACATAGGTTATTTTGGAGATGATCAATGGGGAGAGTGCTAGCATTAAGGAGATTGGGAAAGGCTTCCTATAGAAGGTGGGATTTTAACTGGGACATGAAAGAAACCAGGGAAACTAGGAGGTGGAAATGAGGTAAAGAATTCATGAAAGGGGACAGCCAGTGAAGATGCCTGGAGTTGGGAGGTGGGGCAACTAGGTCCAGGGATCCAGTGTTTACTAGATCACAAAGTTCATGGGGGATAGTAAAGAAGACTGGAAAGGTGAGAGCTGGAGGGGGATCAGGAAGTGACATCATTGTATCTGAGTTTTAGGAAAGTCACTTTGACAGCTAAGTGGAGGATGGATTGCAGTGGGGAGAGACTTGAGGCAGGGAGACCCACTAGAAGCTATTGCAATAGTCTAGGCATGACTAGCTGTACCAGATCCAAAACTATACTATAAAGCAGCAACCATCAAAACTGTTTGGTACTGGGGCAGCTAGGTGGCACAGTAGATAGAGCACTGGCTCTGGAGTCAGGAGGACCCGAGTTCAAATCCAGCCTCAGACACTTAACTTCCTAGCTGTGTGACCCTAGGCAAGTCACTTAACCCCAATTGCCTCACCAAAAATAAACAAACAAACAAAACTATTTGGTACTGGCTAAGAAATAGAGTGGTGGATCAGTGGAATAGGTTAGGCACATAAAACACAGGAGTAAATGAATATAGCAATCTCCTGTTTGATAAAACCCAAAGACTCCAGCCTCCAGGATAAAAACTCACTATTTGACAAAGACTGCTAGGAAAACTGGAAAATAGTATAGCAGAAACTAGGCATAGACCAACTTCTTCCACTATATACCAAAGTAAAGTCAAAATGGGTACATGATCTAGACATAAAGGGTGATACCATAGGCAAATTAGAAAACAAAGAAATAGTTTACTTGTCAGGTTTATGGAGAAGGGAAGAATTTATGACCAAACAAGAGATAGAGAACATTATGAAAGGCATAGTGGATCATTTTGATTACATTAAAGAGTTTTTGCACAAACAAAACAAATGCAACCAAGATTAGAAGGAAAGCAGAAATCTGGGAAACTATTTTTACAACCAGTGTTTCTGATAAGGGCCTCATTTCTAAAATATATAGAGAACTGAATCAAAATTTTAAGAATACAAGTCAATTTTACATGTATAACCTATATCTGGTTGCTTGCCACCTCAAGGTGGGGGGAGGGTAGGGAGGGAAGGAATTAGATAGGGATAGCATTTGGAACTCAAAACCTTAAATAGATAGATAGATAGATAGATAGATAGATAGATAGATAGATAGATAGATAGATAGATAGATAGATAGATAGATAGATTAATGAATGAACAAATAAATAAATAAGCAAATAAATAGATAAGTGAATAAACAGAGTAAATAGATGAGTGAATGAATTAATGATTGAATGAATGAATGAAGAATACATGTCATTCTCCCCTTGAGAAATGGTCAAAGGATATGAATAGGCAGTTTTCAGATGAAGGAATTAAAGCTCTCTACAACCATATTAAAAAATGTTCTCTATCACTATTGATTAGGGAAATGCAAGTTAAAACTACTCTTATCATCACCTCATACCTATCCAATTGGCTAATATGACAAAAAAGGAAAATTATAAATGTTGGAGAAGATGTGGGAAAATTAGAACACTAATGCATTGTTGGTGGAGTTGTGAATTGATCCAACCATTCTGGAGAGCAATTTGAAATCATCCATGCCCAAAAGGCTATAAAACAGGGCATATCCTTTGCCCCAGAAATACCACTACTAGGCCTCTTCCTCAAAAAGATCATAAAAAAGGGGGAAGGACCCACATGTACAAAATATTGATAGCTGCTCTTTTGTGGTGGCAAAGAATCGGAAATGCCCATCAACTGGGGGATGGCTAGATAAGTTGTGGCATATGAATGTAATGGAATACTATTGTGCTATAAGAAATGAGCAGGCAGATATCAGAAAAACCTGAAAATATTTATATGAACTGATGCTGAGTGAAAGGAGCAGAACCAAGAGAACATTGTGCACAGTAACAGCAACATTGTGTGATGGTCAACTGTAATAGACTTAACTCTTTTCAATGAAACAATAATCCAA
This sequence comes from Dromiciops gliroides, assembly GCF_019393635.1. Classification (NCBI taxonomy): domain Eukaryota; kingdom Metazoa; phylum Chordata; class Mammalia; order Microbiotheria; family Microbiotheriidae; genus Dromiciops; species Dromiciops gliroides. The sequence continues at coordinate 666,084,928 of NC_057862.1, forward strand.
GACAATGCCAAATTGGAATGGTTGGAAAATGCTCTCCACACCCAGAAAAAGAATTGTGGAATCTGAATGCATGTTGTTTTGTTTCTTCTTTCTTATGTTTTTTTCCCTTTTGTTCTGATTCTTCTCTCACAACATGACTAATGTGGAAATATGTTTAATATGATTGTAATGTATAGCCTATATCAGATTGTTTGCTGGCTTCAGGAGTGGGGAGGAGAGGGAGGCAGGGAGAAAATTTGAAATTCAAAATCTTACAAAAATGAATATTGAAAACTATGTTTACATGTAATTGGAAAAAATAAAATAAAATAATATATATATAAAAGAAATCTAGCCTGTAAACCCCACGATATCTTGAGAAGTTTCACTATCAAAATTAATAGGGTAGGCCAAAAGTCATGAAAGGGGTCTGATGTTTTAATAACTTTTTGAAAATTATTTTAATTTATCATATATATATATTTACTATATATACTGTATATGATGCTATGGTATTATAAATTAAAAACAAAAAATAAAGGAATTAAATATGGAAAAGAAATAGTTCAGGCACAAAGTGATGAGGGCCTGCACCAGGGCAGACGGCAATGTCATGCTCCAGACCTACAAAAAAGCTTCCACACTCAGTTTGAGGAGAGTTTGTGGTTGAAGCAGGCTCCTGGTGGAGGACTTGAGGCAGAACCCGACCAAGCTGGAACTCTAGGCTAGATAGGCCTTTTCTTAACTTTCTGAACTCCACATGAATACCTGGTATGCTTTAATAAATGCTTAATGCCCAAAGACTGGTGCTAAAGCTTCTAATTTAAGGTGACCACACATTAGATTTTTAGACAACATAGCTAGAAATTTAAATATCACAGTTTATACCCAAAAGAGATCAAAGAAAAAGGAAAAGGACTCCCATATAAAAATCTTTATAGAAGTTTTCCTTGTGGTGGCAAAAAATAACTAATCTGGAAATTAAAGAAATGCCTATCAATTGTGGAATGGCTAAATAAATTGTGGGAAATGAATATGATGGAATATTATTATTTCACAGTAAGTAATAAGGAACTAGGGGGAGCTAGATGGCTCAGTGGATAAAGCACCAACCCTGGATTCAGGAGGTCCTGAGTTCAAATCAGGCCTCAGACATTTGACACTTACTAGCTGTGTGACCCTGGGCAAGTCACTTAGCCCTCATTGACCTGCCCCCCCTCCAAAAAAAAAAGAAATGAGGAAATATCTGGTTTCAAAGACAAGGCAAAGATTGTATGAATTGATGCAGTGTGAAGTAAGCAGAACCAGGAGAGTAATTTATACTCTAACAACAAGTCATAAAAATGCACAACTCTGAGAACTTCTGAAAATTAATGAATGAAACGAATAGAAACAGGAGAACAATTTGTACCATAACATCTTTGCAATTTAATGACTGTAAAGACAGATGACTTTGAAATACATAAGAGTTATGATCAATAAAATACTTGGGGGAGATCTATGATGGTCTTCCCCCTGACAGAGACATCTCTATACAGTCAGAGGAAGTCTGGTGAGTCTTCTTCTGCTTGACCAAGCATAGTGGTTACAAGAAATTTATTTTTGTTTCTCTTTTTTTGCTGGGATAGAGAGAAAATAAATCTCTGTTTAAAAAAAAAAAACACCACAAAACTAATTTAATAATAGAGAGGTTGGGTGGCTGCAAGTATGGAATGTTCCATGAATTTTTGGATAAGGTCACTGTATTGTTGGTTTTGCTTAATTTGTTACTTTGTTATGAGATGGTTGGTTGATCTGGAAAGATTTGTAACATAAAAACAAACAAAAAAAAGTCAATAAAACTTTCAAAAAATAAGAAAGGAAAGAAAAATGAGGGCCAAGAGGTATAGCTTGTTCTTAGTCCGGTGACAACTGGACTGTCCTTCACCATGTGACCTGGGTACCATTGGTATCTGTTGCTAAGCATGTTCCTTTATTCTGCTGTAAATTTTAGATTATGAAACTAGTTTTACTTCTCATAAACTTCTGTGGCTGACATCCCTCTCCCAGGCTGCCTTGCTAACTCCACCCCAGCAAGACTTTCTCTACTATTTCAAAGAAACCTCTTCACCCAGGATGTTCCCTCCAGCCCTGGACTACTTCTCCCATTGGGGGCCATTTCCAGGCATCCTGATCTACATCTTGCTACTGGATCCAGATGGCTCTGTTATGTTATGTTACATATATGTATATATGTATGTATAATCAATGATCTTTGATGTTACTATTGTAATTGGGGTGGAAGGGGAGCACAAACTGCACCCGTGTAAAACTGCAAACTGAATTACTAAATGTGTGGGTTCTGACTGATTCCCTCTCCTTGGTCCTCTCTATTCCCTGAGACACAATAATATTCAAATTAGCTCAATTAATAACCTTACAATGGCCTCTAAGTGTTCAAGTGAAAGGAGGAGTCAATCAATGTGGAAACTTTGTTGTTCTCTTATTTTAAGAAATTGCCACAACTCCACTCCACCCCCACCCCACCCCAACTTTCAACAGTCACCACCCTGATGGGTCAGCAGCCATCAACACTGAGGCAAGACCTTCCATGAGCAAAAAGATTATGACTCGCTGAAGGTTCAGATAATGGTCAGCAATTTTTTTTTAGCAATCAAGTATTTTTATTTAAGGTATGCATATTTTTAGAACTAATACTATTGTACACTTAAGAGATCACATAATAGTATAAACAGAACTTTTATATGAAGTGGGAAATAAAGAAAATTGTGTGACTCACTTTATTGTGGTGTTTTGGAACCAAACCTGCAATATCTCCAAAGTATGCCTGTATTGGGATTAGAATTCCCTTGAGGGAAAGGTCTGTCTTTCTGCTTGTATTTGTAGTTTAAGCACTTAGCACAGTGCCTGGTATATAGTAGGTACTTAATAAATGCTTCTTGACTTGATTTGACAAAGACATGTGTATTTCCTTTTGTCCATTGTGTCATGATTGTGTGGGGGGCAGGTCTTTGAGTGACATGAGTGATCATGTCTTTTCATAGTCCTCAGACCCTTGTTAGAAAATCTGTCTCTGTCATTCTATCTCTCTCTGATCTCTCTCTGTCTCTGTCTCTCTGTCTCTGTCTCTCTCTCTGGGGGAATAATCATGAACCATTCACTCATTTCATGACTAAACTCCTGAGGGCAGAATCAATACAAACATGGCTGCCAGCTTCAATCTACTTTTTCAGACTACAAGCTTAACTTTCTGTTTTGTGGAGTGACTCAGAAGGTTGGCTCACTCAGAACAGGCAAGTCCAGGGGACTCATAGCAACACCTAGTATTACAATTGGAAATCTCAGCATAGTATTATATAAATACTATGTAGATGTATTACATGTATCACAAATATGTATGTATGTGTGTATGTGTGTATGTATGTGTGCTCCAGAGGATATCACTATGTTGGGGTCAAGGCACACTGCGTCCAACTATGGCTGATTAGACTGTTAAGAGCTCTGAAGGCTCTACCACAGGTTGGGCACCATAGTACATATGAGCATTTGGGGTGGAGATGGCTCTAAATTTGTGTATCTCACATTTCCTTTGAGCTACCACAATTCTGCTTCACTCATCAAGCACACTGCCTTCTTTGAGATTGGCACACTGTGCTGGGCAGCCCTGTACCAATGAAATGGTCAAATGGTACGAATGATGCCTTTTGACTCACACATAAATTGGATTGAAACGAGGCCTCCATCTCTCTTGCAGAATCACAGGAGTCCAGTGACAAGATAAAGTCAACACAACTAGGGATGGCTTGGGGTCCGGTGGATAACTTGGGTATCTTTGCTGTCTAACCAAGCTCTACAATACTCACTTCAGGTGCTTTTGTGGCCCTTGGAAGAGATTGTCCTCATCTAAACACTCCACCAGAGGAAATGTTCACATGCTGTATGTGTGTGTGTGTGTGTGTGTGCTCCCTAATTCACCAATGGGTTTGGAGCTACTCAGTTTACCCCATCTGTTGAGACTATTTTTGTTTTGTTTTGTTTTTGTTGGGTTTTTTGGGGGGAGAAATGAGGATTAAGTGACTTGCCCAAGGTCACACAGCTAGTAAGTGTCAAGTGTCTGAGGTTGGATTTGAACTCAGGTTCTCCTGAATCCAGGGCTGGTGCTCTATCCACTGCGCCACCTAGCTGCCCCCTGTTGAGACCGTTTACCAGAATGTGGCCATTGCAATGTTACAGCTTCTTGGAGCCACAGGGGAGAGTTGGATGAATCCAGCAGACACTTTTTGCTTTTCTTTATATCTCCATTGTTTAACATAGTGCACTTAATAAGTGTTTCCTGGGGGCAGCTAGATGGTGCAGTGGGTAAAGCACTGTCCCTAGATTCAGGAGGACCTGAGTTCAAATCCTGCCTCAGACCCTTGACACTTGTTAGCTGTGTGACCTTGGACAAGTTACTTAACGCTCATTGCCCTGGGGGAAAAAAGTGCTTCTTGACCAACTTTGACCTCCAATTCAAAATTTAAGTACCTCTTACTATGAGCTCAGTCAGTGTTAAGTATTGGGAGAAACAAGAAGAGTTATTATTTCTGGAATGCTTTATGGTTTACCTCCACTTTTCATGCCATAGCCCTATGAGATGGGTAAAGATAAATAAGAGATGGTCTTGGGGCAGCTAGGTGGCACAGTGGATAGAGCACTGGCCCTGGATTCAGGAGGACCTGAGTTCAAATCCGGCCCCAGACACTTAACATTTACTAGCTGTGTGACCCTGGGCAAGTCACTTAATCCCAATTCACACACACACACACACACACACACACACACACACACACACACACACGATGGTCTCAATCTTGATGGAGTTTATACCTTAATGCATAGGAATAAGAGAAAACTATGGGTTATAGCATAAAACAATATGAAATCTTCATTCTACCCAAGTCAATGATGGGACATTATTCTTGATTTTCCAGGGTGATTGCCTTAAATTAGAATCTTTAGTACCAGTCTTTGGGCATTAAACATTTATTAAAGCATACCAGGTATTCACATGGAGTTCAGAAAGTTAAGAAAAGGCCTATCTAGCCTAGAGTTCCAGCCTGGTCTGGTCTGGTTCTTCCTCAAGTCCTCCATCACCAGCCTGCTTCAATCACAAACTCTCTAGCAAACTGATTGTGGAAGCTTTTTATAGGTCTTGAACAGGGGCGGTCCTTACACAGTGCTTCAAGCTGATTGGTTGGTGTCCTACAAATCCATTGGTTCACTGAACTTGAAGGTGTTGACAAGTTCACAGTCTAGCTTCTGAGAACAATACCTTCTTGAGGGCTAGCCAGGTGTGATCACAATCTAGTTAACTTTGAAGTAGACTAATCAGCAGTCAATCACTCTCACTTGATACAATCAGTTTAGATGAATCTCCAGGTGGGTCTTTGAGTATCTGCTAAATCCCATTATTTTATCACACCATAATGGGGCTTTTAGGCTTTCCTCTAAGACCTCACCATGGCCTCACAAAGAGCATTGATATGGAGAGAATTGGCACTCAATGCCATGAAAAAATAAGCCACATGTGGGATGGATATAACTGGGAACAATCTTTGAGGTCCTGAGAGGATCTTCAGTGACTTGAAGAGAGGTTGGAATGTCCCATCTTCTCTCTTGAAGCTGGAATCCAGAAGAAGCCAGACTTTTCTTCTCTCTCACTCTCACCAACTCTACCTGCCATTCGTGCAAGCTAGGGGCATTGAGAAATCTATCTCCATCCATGAGGACAGAGTCCAATATAATCAGTCCTATGAGGCAGGCTCCGAGCAAAAAACCAAATTCCTGAAACAATATAACTTCTGAGCTACTGCTATCATCTGCTTGTGTCTATCAGAGGGTTAAACACCATTAAAAGGGTTGAAACTTTGAAGAAATTATAAATTCTGCCTCATTTTACTTATTTGTTATGCAAATTTATTTCCCATTTTACAACTTACTTAATTCACATACAAATTATTTATTTCTTGTGTGTGTGTGTGTGTGTGTGTGTGTGTGTGTGTGTGTGAGGCAATTAGGGTTAAATGACTTGCCCAGGGTCACACAGCTAGTAAGTGTCAAGTGTCTGAGGCCAGATTTGAACTCAAGTCTTCCTGAATCCAGGGCTGGTGCTCTATCCACTGTGCCACCTAGCTGCCCCCAAATTATTTATTTCTGCATGGATTTCTTTAAAACCATGCCAACATCATCTCAAAAATATCAGTTGTGTCAAATATTTTATTTTTACTTTATTGTATATTTTTACAGACCCAATTGAAGTTGAAGTGTTGAAGAAAAGGATGTATGATGGAAACTATGTATTACCTGGTTTTATTTGCATTACTGAACATGACAGTACACAGAAGGAACTGAGGTGGGTTTTTGTGTGTGTGTGTGTGTAAAAGTTCTTGCTAAGAGAAATGTAAAGGCAGCAAAACTGAAAGAGCATCTCATGTCTATCTAGCCTGAAAATGACTCTAAAGATGCCACTTATTTTCACTCAAAGAAAGCTCAATTTGGAAAAAACCGGAGCCCTTCCAAAACTTGGAATTGCTATTTTTCAAAAAAAAATTTCCCTGAAGCATCCAATAAAGTTACTTATCAGATTGCCCAATAAAAGAAGCCCCACACCATGGGAGAGATTTCAGTCAAGTCCTGAGCACTGGAAATGAACAGACTGCTTTGTGGACTGGAACAGAGGAGAAAACTAAAAGTGGCTTTGTTGTTAAATGATAGGAAATGTTGTAGCATAGTTGATATTCATTGGAACAATTTTGAAACAAGTCATCGAGGAATTCACAGCCTCATCATTCCCTTTCCAGAATTTTCTCAGGATAGCCAGATCCCTGCCTCTGTTCACTGTGTACATGCTGACCCCAGCAAAGAAGAATTTTTCATTTTGTGAGTCCTTTTTGGAAACAACAAAGGCCTGTGGACATTCTGAAAATGATGAAAAGTTTTCTTTTGCCAAACCAAAATCTGACTAGAAAGAACAGAATTATACTCTTTGCACAGAGGGAGCTCCTGCCATGCTGGGTTTTGCCACTGTCACTCATGGCTTTTTATAGAAACGTGCATTGGCAATAAAGACCTTTCCTACAACTTTGAAAGACTTTTTGTCAAAACTCACAAAAGTCATCAACTTTATTAGAAGCGGGTCTCTGAGTCAATGTATTTTTTTTAGAGTTTCCAAGAAATGGGACTAGAACACCAAGTGCTTCTCTGCCACACAGAAATTCACTGGTTTTCAAGACAAGTCTTGACAATCTTGAAAGCAAGGGTGGGAAATCGCTCCTTTTCAAAAAGAAACCCTTTTGAAACCCTTTGAAAGAAAGGATTTTTACCCATTGGTTGGCTTATCTGGGAGGCATTGTTAACCTTAGAAATGAGATTAATCTTTCAATTCCAGGTCTTGAAATCATCATTATGGATACTACTGAAAAATGGCAAGCTTTCTTGGCTAAGCCACCAATAAAGAAGAAGAGAATGGAGACCAGCATCTTTGCCAGTTTTCAAATGCTGGAGGGAGGGCTTTACCTAAATGGAACTGAGCTACAAAATTCTCTGCCAATTGCTTTTAAAAGAGAAATCTACAAACACATGGAAATATTTAAAACCCTTTCAAAAGGTATTTCTATCTTGGTAGCATTAAAGCTTAACCCTGGATTCTTTTTTTTCTTTCTTTCTTTCTTTTTTTTTTTTAGTGAGGCAATTGGGGTTAAGTGACTTGCCCAGGGTCACACAGCTAGTAAGTGTTAAGTGTCTGAGGCCAGATTTGAACTCAGATACTCCTGACTCCAAGGCTGGTGCTCTATCCACTGCACCATCTAGCTGCCCCAACCCTGGATTCTTAATCCAAAACTTTCTGATACAATCTTTATTGACAACGTTAATCTAGTCAAAGCAGAATTCATTGATTTTAGGACAAAACACTTACTATAACTATTTAATTCAAAAAAAGTCTTGAAGAAGTCCTGTGGTCCTTGAGAGAAGCTTTCCCTTATGTTTGTTTTTTTTTTGGTGAGGCAATTGGGGTTAAGTGACTTGCCCAGGGTCACACAGCTAGTAAGTGTTAAGTATCTGAAGGTGGATTTGAACTCAGGTACTCCTGAATCCAGGGCTGGTGCTCTATCCACTGCACCATCTAGCTGCCCCTCCCTTATGTTTTAAGTGAGCAATGGGAGCTTTAATTTCATTTACAAATGTATCTTTTTGAATGGGGATGTTTGACTCTTGAAATCATGAAAACAAAACATTGAAATGAACTGGATATCCAACAAGACAAGTATATTGTTTTGTTAATGAATACCTCCCATGTTATTGTTTAAGGTAAGCAACAGCAGCCATCACATTGAAATGCCTAAAAAGTAAAATTTAGGGGCAGAGCCAAGATGTCAGAGTAAAGACAGGGACTCTCCTGAGCTCTCCTAAATTCTCCTCCAAAAAACTTTCAAATAATACCTCAAGGGGTACTATTGTAGGTCATCCTGCAAACCTCATTCTCTATCCCCATCACTGATCTCTTAGTCCCTTCCCCCTCAACCCTCCCACCCCCAAATTCCAAACAAACACCATTTTCTCCTTCCAGTGTTGCCTTCTGGATTCCCTATTCCATCAGCAACAAGCTTCTCTTATTCTAAATATATATTTTTAATTATAAAAGTATTTTATTATTTTCCAGTTACATGTAGAGATAATTTTCAACATTTGTTTTTATAAGATTTCTAATTTCAAATTTTTCTCCCTCCCTCCCTCCCCTCCCCAAGACAGCAGGTAATCTGATATAGGTTATATATGTACGATCACATTAAACATATTTCTGCATTAGTCTTGCTGTGAAAGAAGAATCAAAACAAAAGGTAAAAACCTCAAAAAAGAAAAACAACAGCACCAAAACCAAAAGAAATAGTATGGTTCAATCTGCATACATATTCCACAGTTCTTTTTTTTTTTTTCTGGATTTGGAGAACCTTTTCCATCATGAGTCCTTTGGAACTATCTTGGACCATTGTATTGCTGAGATGAATCAAGTCTATCACAGTTGATCAACACATAAAGTTGTTGATACTGTGTACAATGTTCTCCTGGTTCTGCTCATCTTACTCATCATCAGATTCTAAATATTTTCTTTTCCAATTCTTTCCATTTTCTGACTATTACTGAAATCTCCCCACTACCACCACACACACACACCAATGGCACAGCCTCCTTTGCCACCCTTTCCAGTCCTGACTACACCTTTACTCAATCTTCTTGGCTCTCTAATCAGCAAGGGAATTGGACTATGCCTCGCTCCTGTAACGATTGGAATAACGCCACCTGCTGGATACTTACTGTAGAGGAGTTCTGCCCATGAAGGGAAGGTCTTTGAGGGCAAGACCAGGAGTCAGGAAGTGACGCGGGCTAGTGGGAGGAGGAAGGAAGAGACTGGCGCTCAGTCTTTTTTTCCTCTGGACTCTGGCGGCGAAGGGAGCTAGAAATGTGCTCTCCCTTTAATAGATAGGAATCTAGGCCTTTTTCTCTCTCTTTACCAAATTCTTATTCTCCTTAATAAATGCTTAAAAGTCTAACTCTTGCTAAAGCTTATAATTTATTGGCGACCACTCATTAGATATTTTAGACAGTTTAGCTAGAATTTTAGCCGTTAACACTCCCATTGCCACTTCTGGGTTCTTCCCCTGCCCCCATCACTTAACAACCTCTCCTCCTCTGACATAGATGGTGTTCATATCTGAAATCAAAATCCTGGAAACTCTTCTTTATAGACTTCCAGGTCATTCCCCTTCTTTCCTCAAAGAGTTTGGTACCTGGGGGCAGCTAGGTGGCCCAGTGGATAAAGCACCAGCCCTGAATTCAAGAGGACCTGAGTTCAAATTCAGCCTCAGACACTTGACACCAGCTGTGTGACCCTGGGCAAGTCACTTAACCCCCATTGCCCCTCCAAAAATAAAAAAAGAGTTTGGTACCTGGCTCACAATCTTTCTATCCTCCCCATCTTTTGCCCTCATACTTGGGGACTTCGACATATATATTGGCCCTCCCTTAAGCACTTGGCTCAGCTCTTTAACCTACTCATTCCCCATGACTTACTCCTCCACCCCACCTTAGCCACACACAAAGATGGTCATATCCTTGATTTTGCCATCACCTGCAAATGTACCACTTCCACAATCAAGAATTCTGAAATCCCAGGGCAGATAGGTGGCACAGTGGATAAAGCACCAGCCTTGGATTCAGGAGGACCTGAGTTCAAATCCGGCCTCAGACACTTGATATTTACTAGCTGGGTGGTCCTGGGCAGGTCACTTAACCCTTGTTGCCCTGAAAAAAAAGGAAAAAAGTCTTACCCAGATGGGGTAAACTGAGTACCTCCAAATCCATTGGTGAGTTAGGGAATTCCCCCACACACACACACACATGGATGGAGAGATGGAGAGAGAGACAGAGAGAGAGAGAGAGAGAAGTAAATGGGATGGGGGGAGGCGGGGGAATCTGGAAAGGTTGGGTATAGGGCTCACAGTCTGCCTCTCAGCCCCATTCCCTACCCCCATATATAACCAATCTCCATCCAAACACCTAAAGCTTTCTGCTCTCAATAACCCTACTTACTCTCTGCAGCTTGACACCTGCTTCCCCACCCCAGATGCTCAGGTCAATGGCTGTTCTCTCCTAGTGCTCGTCCTACTAAATGCTTCTTCTAAGTTGCTAGATCCTCACCCATCTCCTGCACCTCCTCCCCAAACCTGGGTCTCCCCAGGCTCTGATTAACCCCTCTTCTTTCTCCCCATCTTCCCTCTTGACAATTTTATCAACTCTCAAAGGTTCAATTGTATCTATGCCAGGGCTCCCACATAGGTCTGTCTAGCCCTGACCTCTCTCTAGTACAGCAGGCCTGCATTGCTGGGCGCCAGGCTGGGCACCTCCCCCTCAATGTCCTCCTCTAAGCCTTCACTCGGTCCTCCCAGTGCATTTACTTCCTGACCTCCCCGGACTTACTCCTGGCAATCTCTTCTCTGCAAAGGCGAAGGTCTCTCTGCAGACTGTACCAGGTCACCGCCCTCCCATCCTCTCCTGGCTCAGAGGCTCTTGGCTCGCCTCTACCCGTACTTCTTAGCTGTTCTCAGCACAAGCTAGGGGCGGACCGATGTCTGGAGCCCTTCACGACCCGGACCCGCCGAACATCGCCTCCATTCCCGGGGCAGCAGCGCAGCAGGAGCCGGAGGCAGCCAGCCTGATATGGCTGTGGACCGCGTTGGGGCTGGGGACTGGGCTCATGCTGCTAATGACCACGGTCCGGAGGCTCGTCTTGGGCTGCCGCTGGGACTGCCCGAACCCCTTCGCTGAGGACGTGAGGAGACCCCCCCGGGCGCTGGTGACTCTCCAGAAGGCCCGGAGGAGGGTCCTCAAACAAGGTGCAAGTGGGGCAGGAGGGGAGGGGAGCGGGGTGCAGACAGGAGTGGAACCAGAGCGCAGCTTCTGGATTCCAGAGAGTCGGAGGTTCGAATCCCTGCCTTGAGCCTCAGTCTCTTTTTCTTTTCTTTTCTTTTTAATGAAGTGGGTTTATTCCAGTTAGCGTCTTCAGGTATGCTACACTGAGCACCCAAATCTTGGCCAAAGAGGTTTATCAATGTTCATATCCACCTATCCGACAAAAGGGAGAAGCCACATTTCCCAGACCTGTCTGAGTAAACACAATGAGCAGGAACCCACACGTTCTCCAAAACGTGAAATTTATTTATTGTCTTTTTCGGGGGGGGGGGAGGGTGAGGGGGCGGTTCTCAGTTTCCTTGTCTTTAATTATTTATCTATTTGGTTTTCCCCCAGCGTATTCGTTCATTCATTCATTTGTTTATTTATTTATTCAGTCATTCATGCATGCATGCATTTATTTATTTATGTATTTGTCCATCTATCCATTAATTAATTAATTAATTCACTCATTTATTTATTTATTCGTCTATTTTTAAAATTTTTGTTCGTCTATTTACTTATTTATTTGTTTGGGTTTTTTAAAGCTATCTATTTATTTATTTGATTCTTTACTGTCTCTGATTAGATCTTATCCTGGATGAGTCTTTGCCCAAGATTTCCCACACTGGTTGATTTCTGGATGAGGAAGTGGAAAGGGGAAAAACCTTGGTTTTAATCCAACAAATAGTTATTAAATAAAAAAAAGAAATAATCCTTTCTCTCAGGCAAGCATTCTTCTGCTGAAAATGATGGAAAAATTGAGGAGCTCAAGGAACTGCTACCAAGCATAGAGACATGGTGGCTAAGGGCGATAAATGCCAGTTCAGAACGTAATCTCACCTTTAAAATCTGATGGAATAGGAGAGTGAAATATTATAAGCAGCATTGCATCATAAAACAAAGAGATGCACAGCATAGAAAAAGGGAGCTGCCGTGGAATGACTACCGAGCCTCAGTTTCTTTACCTGGAAAATGCTGAAGTAATTTAGTAGGTTTATGGGGATAACGGAACAAAGCCTCCAACCCAATCAATAAACAGCATTTATTAAGCGCGCCCTGTTGTACAAGATTTAGGCTGCCGGGGGAAGAGGGCACTTAAATGCCCGTGCTAGCTCGGGAGGAGGCGGCAGGGTTGGGGACCAGAGCGCCGCTTTTGGAGTCAGGAGACGTGCAGGTTCGGATTCCTTTCCTAAGCCTCAGCTTTCTTCTTTGCAAAATGCTGTAGTAATTTAGAGGAGTTATGGGAGAACAGCAACAAAGCAAGCAATCCAATCCAATAAGCATTTACTAAGTGCCTACTCAGAGCGCAGAGTGCTGCAAGACACTGTGAGGGAGGGCAGAAGGGGCCTCCACGGAGGAGGGTGGGCAGTGGCCTCTTACCCTTTGGATCCTCAGCCAAGTTCCGGAGCCAATGTCGGTTATAACAATAATAACTATGATCCTTACCGTGCAACAGCTCCAATACGTGTAATATATCAGTCACCATATCATTATCATCATGATCTAAGCCTGAGTTTCCCCTAAAGGTGGAGAAAGGCCCTCCTTGAACATCATACCTTCCCGGTCCAGATGACCTGCCATCTCCTCCGACTATATCTTGGCTGCACATAATCGTTTGTGTGCTATCTCTTCCCTTAGACTGTGAACTCCTTGAGGACAGGGATGGTGTTTTTGCCTTTCTTTGAACTCCCATCACTTAAAGGCACAGTGATAGGCATGCAGTAGGTGCTTAATAAATGCTTATTGATTAACTGACTAGGAGGTTCTTTGAAGTCTTTAAACATCTGTGTATATTCCTGTCCAGGATGTCCCCAAAGTCTCAGTGAAGTTTTGAACTTTAATACCTTAAATTACAGCTGGAATAAATAAGGTAGTATAGGTTTAATAGCTTAAAACTGCACTCAGACTTTTGGGACACCTTGTGTTTTACCAGGTTCTGGGACGTGATAGAAAGAGGGCTGGATTTTGGAATCAAGAGAACTGGGTTCAAATCCCGGCTGGGATACTCACTACCTGGTTGACCACAGACAACTTATCTCAATAGGATCCAGACTTAGAACTGAAAGGGGGTCTCAGAGGCCATCTACTCCTACCCCATTTTACAAACAAGGACACTGAGGTTCAGAGAGCTTAAGTGATTCATCCCTGGTTACACATCAGGCAAACTGTCAGACCAGTCTTCCTGGCTCCCAATTCAGCACTCTATCCACTCTACTTTTCCATACTGCCCCAGTTTTCTCATCTGTAAAATGAGAGGATTGTAGTAGATCTAGGATCCCTTCAAGCTTCCAAACTGTGATTCTATATTCTTTGTCCGCCTCCCTTTTTCTTTAAACCATGGCATGGAGATGACCCTGGGCTCTTGAAGGCTATACCAGTGGGTTGGAACCTTTGCCAAGTCCTCCTAAACTGAGGCCCTGCCTAGCTGAGGTGGGGAGGCTTACCACTTGGTTGGCCAAGGTTCAAATCCAGCCTCAGACACTTACTAGCTGTGTGACCTTGGGTAAGCCACTTAACCTTGTCCTGTTTCAGTTTCCTCATCTGTGGAGGAAGGAGATAATAGCAGCACCTCCCTCTGAGGGTCATTGTGAGAATCAAAGGAGATATCTGTGAAGCACTCAGCCCAGTTCCTGGCACATGATAGGTGCTTGTTCCCTTCCTTCCCTTCCCTGGGGGAGAGGGTGACACATTGTCAATGATTTCATGTATTTGAAAGGGTATGTGAAAGAGGGATTTGCTTTGCCCTGCTTGGCCTCAGAGGTTAGAACTAGGAACGATGGATGGAAGTAGAAGAGAGGCACTTTATATGTTCCTAAGTGGGATTGCCTCCTCAGGAGGCTGTGGGCTCTCCTTCCTTGTCCAAAGGAGCAATTGACGCTGTGGAGGGGATTATTGTTCAGTTATGAATTGGAGTGGGACATCACCATAATAAAAGTAATATGTCAGGGAGAGCAGTGGCCTTTTCTTAATCCTCATCCTCCTTGTCGTCTCTGTAGCCTTGGACACTTGATCAGCCTCATTTCTTTGATACTCTCTTCTCTCCTGGTTCTCCTCCTACCTCTCTGACAGCTCCTTCTCAGTCTCCCCCCTGCTGGATCCGCCTCCCTTTCATGCCCTCTAAATGTTGACATCTCACAGGGTTCTGTCCTGGGCCCTCCTCTCTATATCTGTCTCCACCATTAGCTTATAAGCTTCTTAAAGGCAGGGACACGTTTTTGCCTTTCTTTGTATCCTTCGTGTTTAGCACAATGCCTGGCACATGGTAGGTCCTTAATAGATTCTTGATTGTTGAAGATTTGCAAGGAAGCCATGTGCAGCTCTGTCCTACTCCAGTCTTTGGCACTGGGCAGTCTCATGGGACCGTTACGAAGCCTTCTTCCTTTCCCAGTGCTCTCACTGGTATAGACTATCTGTCATCGAAGGACATTTGGGGATGACCCAAGATCTCGGCTGAGTGTTTGGGCAGAACCCAGGAGGTGCGAGGCCCCTTCTCTGCCGGCGAGCCCTTCCGTTCTGTCCCACTGGTCCCAGAGTAGATGTACATACTCTTTCTTTCTCTCTGATACCACAGTCCAGGGTTCCCCATCCTGAGTCACTGTTGCTCGGGCTCCAGCTCTAGCTTCACCTTTCTACTCAGCTTCCTGTGTAGTCTGTTCGTTCAGGTCTAGCTGATTGGATGATGCCTCCTTCCCACCACAGCCTGAGACAGGCTCAAAGGCCATTCTGGCCTCGTGCTTTTTCTAATCGCTCGAGTGTATCTCCGTGGTTCCCACTTCCTCCTTATGGGCACTGTCTGAAAAGCTGACCCCTTCCCTCCCTTCCTTGGGTTGCAGCTTTCTCAGACGAGCGAGTACCAAACCAGCTGGATGCCGTGGTGATCGGGAGTGGCATTGGGGGCCTGGCAGTAGCTGCTGTCCTAGCCAAAGCTGGGAAACGGGTCCTGGTGCTGGAGCAGCACACGACGGCAGGGGGCTGTTGTCATACCTTTGGCCGGGATGGCCTGGAGTTTGACACAGGTAAAGGGAGCCTGGGGAGGGACTAGGTGTTCAAACACAGTAGAAATTTTCTTGGAGTAGGGGAGGTGGCCAGGATCACCATGGAAATGAACTTTCTCTCTACTGCCCGCTTAGCATGGGGTTCTATGTGAAGGAGATTTGGAGGTTTCTAGGTATTTTCACGTAACTGTTTCCTTTTTCTACCTCCTGAGGGGGAACCCCACATTCCCTAACCACTGTTTGACAGGAATCCACTATGTTGGGGAGTTGAAAAAGGGAAGCTTTTGCCGCTTCTTCCTGGACCAGATCACAGAGGGGCAGCTGGATTGGGCTTACCTGGGTTCCCCATTTGACATCATGGTGTTGGAAGGACCCAACGGCAGAAGGGAGTTCCCCATGTACTCTGGGGAGAAAGCCTATGTTCAGGGCCTCAAGGAAAAGTTTCCTGATGAAGAAGCCGCCATAGACAAGTACATGAAGAAGGTGAAGGTGAGACTGCCTTGCCTGGGAGGCTCCTCCACACCTGCAGAGACCCAGGCAGGGCCAACACTTACTTACCTGCAGGGGGAGGGTATAGACTGGGCAGTGGCACAAGTCCTGGCCCTGCTGCTTCTCATCATCTCCCCAGGCCATGGGAGGTTGGCCTGGCACTCAGGTGCCATTGGCTCAGGGATTTCCTCCTTTACAAGCTCTGAGGCCTCCCCCTAAGACACCAACACAGTATCTGGCAGAGGTGGGCAGCTAAGTCTGTAGCACCCAGCAAGTCACTTAATGTCTGCTGCTTGCCTCAGTTTCCTCATCTGTAAAATGGGACTTATAGTAGCACCTACCTCCCAGGGTCATTATGAGGCTCACATGAGATAATACACTTAGCCCTGGGCCTGGCACTCAGTAGGTGCCATAGAAATGCTATTATTAGGGGGCAACTGGGTGGTGCAGTGGATAGAGCACTGGCCCTGGATTCAGGAGAACCTGAGTTCAAATCCAGTTTCAGACACTTGGCACTTATTAGCTGTGTGACCCTGGGCAAGTCACTTAACCCTCATTGCCCTACAAAAAAAAAAAAAGAAAAAAGAAATGCTATTGTTACCATTACCACCACCACCACCATCATTAAACAAACCTTGTAGGCTCTAGTTTATTGGATCAGCTCCTGTCACCACCCAGGGCCCTGGAGAAAGGGGATAGGGGCAGGTGAGGGTTGATGGAGGGAAGGAGGCTCAGGACGGGTTGGGAGCATTGAACACAGCTGTGGAGAATGAGCCTTCTGTGGTCTGTGGGCAGTCAGAGGGGGAGGGGCACAGTCTGGGGGCATAGGACCAATGGGATGGGGCCATGAAAGGGGAGAGGAGCCCAGAGGAGTGGTGGGAAACCCTGACACAGACTCCTACGTGCCCCAGGGCAGGGCTCAGGTCACTGTTCCCCTGGGGCCAGCACTGGTTCTTCCTAAATTAAGGATTAATGAGCCTAATGTTCCAGATGCAAATCTGTCTTTCTAAGCAATGCTTGAGGAGGACCCCGATTTCATTTAGAGGAGACCCCTTGCCCAGACCGGTGACTGGAATCTGGCCCATGTCCCCAGGGCCTCAGGGGCAGGGACACAGTAAGACCTCTTTCTCCCTGGGCTCCTTTCTTTCCCCAGGAGGTAGCAAGAGGATCCTCTCACATGATCCTGTTGAAGATCCTCCCTTTGCCAGTGGTGAGGCTGCTGGACAGGTTGGGGGTGCTGGCCTTTTTCTCCCCTTTCTTGAGAGCAGCCACTCAGAGCTTGGCAGAGGTGCTCAACCAGCTGCCGGCTTCCCAGGAGCTCAAAGCTGTGCTCAGCTACATCTGTCCCGCCTATGGTATGGACCCTGGGCCTTGGGGATACTGAGGTAAAGGGAGCAGGGGGGGGGGGTTGTGCATGGGCGGGCTGCTGCTCTCTTGGCTTCTTCTTCTTGCTTTGCTGAACATAAATAATGAGATTTCGATCCGAGCCCTTTGGGAGCCTGTGAACATGGCAGCTGACCCTGAGGGAGTCTTCAGCATTCCATGTTCTTGTCTGCTGCTCTCTTTAGACATGCAGCCATTAGCTTCCTGAGAAGGGAGGACTCACCTGCTGCCCCAGAGATCACCCAAGGGCCAGGCCCTGGACCACCACACCGGGTCCTGGGGAAGATGAGATCCAGGGCCTCTGGTCCACTCAGGATCCGCAGGGCAGGCTCCTCCATGTCTATCCCAGGCTGAGTACTCACTTTTCTCCCCTCCCAGGCATGACCCCAAAGAACTCCAGCTTCTCTATGCACGCCTTACTAACCCACCACTTCCTGGATGGGGCATTTTACCCTCTCGGAGGCTCTAGTGAAATCGCTTTCCACCTCATCCCTGTGATTCAGCGGGCTGGGGGTGCGGTCCTTGCCAGGGCAACAGTGGAGAGCATGCTGCTGGATTCAGCTGGAAGAGCCTGTGGTGAGAGCTGGGGGTCACAGGTACCCTCTTCTACCTTGTTTGAATTGGTGGGGGCAGGGCATTGAAAAAGGAAGACGTTCTTAGGGTGGCCCCCTCTGGAGCAGTAGTGGGGGGCTGTAGTCTTGTGTCTGGGAGACACGACAGAACATTCAGGCACCCGTGTGTCCAACTGATTTTGAGCATTGAAGGGGAGCGAGGGCGCACTGGGGCAGGCACTGGGTCAGACACAGAAATGAAGAAAAGGCAGCACCAGGAGGTCAGGGCAAGCCGAGGCTGGGTCTGCAAACTGACTGTGATGCAGGATAGAATGTGTGAGACGCCACTGGAGAGGCAGAGACACGGCTGGATGGAAGAGGAGCCATTTGCAGTATGGGGCAGGCAGGGAACATGGAGAGGGTGTTCTAGGGCACTGTGTGAGCACAGGCAGGAAAAGTACCATGTATTCAGGAAACTGAGGCAGGAAGATCTGAGTGTGAATTCTGGTTTAGACATTTATGAAATATGTGACCTATAACTTAACCTCCTTTGCCTCAGTTTCCTTACCCGTAAAAAGAGAATAAGAATAGCAGAGCTGTTATGAGGATGGATTGAGGTAATGTGTAAAGCACTTTGCAAACCTTGAAGAGCTCTATACAGAAAGACTAGCTATTATTATCTAGGTTGGGCCTCAGTGCCTGAAGCTTCAGTAGCATCAGTAATAGTAGCAACAGCAGCCTGCAAAGGTAAGTTGGGTCCCGCTTCTTAAGAGCTTTTACTTTCAAAGCTGGGAGTTTGGATTGTGCTGGAGGCCATAGTGGGCCACAGGAGGCTTTTGAAGGGGGAAATCACAGTCATGATGTACCTCAGGACGGTCTCTCTGACAGCAATAAGTAGGATTGGGAAGAGAAACAGGGAGAACAGCTGGTTCTGACTGTTTTGTTGGCTGAACCTTGACTGGATTTCGTGTGGGGGTTCAACAAGGACGGGTGAGTTATAGAAGACAGTGGTTTTTCAGACCTGGTGCTATTGACCAAACAGAGCATTTAGGGGCAGATTTAGGGAGGAGGAAGAGGATTCATTGGAGGAAGATGTGTCTGCATTTGGTAATGTTGAATTTTAGACAACCAAAAGAGATCTTATACTCAAGAAGGATGGGGGCTGGACATATCAATTTGGAAGTAATCTTCCTGGAAATGATGATTGGAACATTAGAAGTAGCTGACTTCACCAAGGAGGAAAAAGGATGGAGGGTGAGGCTAGAACCCTTGGAATTTGTCCACAGTCATTAGTGGGAGGAGGAAGGGATAAGTGCGGGAGAAGGATATCAGCAGAGTGCAGCATGAAGGAGGCTAAGGGAGGGGTGTGTTGTAGGGAGGAAGCATCAGCAGAATGGGAAGACTCAAGGACAAGGATAAAAGACCTGCAACATCTTTACCAAACTAGGAGACGGCCACTCACTGCATGGGGAGGTGGGAAGGGGTTGAGCGAGTGGGTGGTGTGAGGTGGGCGTGGCTCCCATCACATCATCTCTTTTTAGTGTCTCTGGAAAGGCCGTAGGTTTATAAGGGAGGTCTTCAGCAGAATGGAACAGGATTAGCTTCAAGCAAAATTGCAAAATAAAATTTAATTTCCTGCACACTTACCCCATGCCTGTCTTTTTAACACCCTGCAAGGCACATCTAATCCCACCACTCCTTATTTAAGTGTCCCTCATTCTGGGCCCCCCTTTCTGGCTGTGTGGATTGTCAATCAGTCAACACGCATTCAATTTAGCACTTTCTCTGTGCTGGGCTTCGTGCTAAATGCTGGGAAACAAAGAAAGGCATCCTGTGCTGAGTGTGTCTTTCTCTCCTCCCCATATATCCCTCAGAGCAAAAACTGTTCAACTCTTACTTAGGAAAGACTCAAGGTAACTCACGCTGTTGTTTCCATAGTTAATTAAATGAATGTATTAACCTCCACCCCCCCACCCCCCGCCCGTTCCTTCTTTCCTTTAAGGGCAAAGAATTTTGTTCCAGTGGTGCATTTGTAGCATCAGTGAGAGGGCTGTTGGGGAGATTGTCAACCAGGGTGACATCCTGGGGACACCTTTTTTTTTTTTTTTTTTTTTAGTGAGGCAATTGGGGTTAAGTGACTTGCCCGAGGTCACACAGCTAGCAAGTGTTAAGTGTCTGAGGCCGGATTTGAACTCAGGTATTCCTGAATCCAGGGCCGGTGCTTTATCCATTTCGCCATCTAGCTGCCCCAACACCTTTCAACTATGCCAAGGTTGTAGCTAGCTGGGTGCCCTGTTCAGGCATTGGGCCACCCTGGTAGGAAGATGAAACGACATGATTCTACACCTGTTGGTAGGGTTTGTGGTGGGCAGCTGCTTGCTAAGGCTAGGGCAGGTCTCCTGAGTCTATAGCTGGGTAGTCACACAGCTCTATCAAAGCTAACCCACAGGGAGGAGGGAGGGTGGGAGAAAAAATTGAAACTAAAAATCCTATGAAAACGAATGTTGAAAACTATGCTTACATGTAACTGGAAAATAATAAAATACTTTTATTAAAATAAAATAAAAAAGCTAACCCACAGGATAGTGGTTCCATACTGGGAAGTCCTCATTTCTCTCCCCAACACTTGACAATTAACCCTCATTGCCCCAGCAAGACAAAAAAAAGACAAAAAAAAGACAAAAAAAATTATTCTACTGCGGGAGCTTTAGTCATCCCCTTAAAGCTTTGAGACCAGGGCAGCTAGATGGCGCAGTGGATAGAGCACCGGCCCTGGAGTCAGGAGTACCTGAGTTCAAATCCGGCCTCAGACACTTAACACTTACTAGCTGTGTGACCCTAGGCAAGTCACTTAACCCCAATTGCTTCACTAAAAAAAAAAAAAAAAAAAGCTTTGAGACCTATTAATATGCAAACTGATCCCTAGGGAAAGCCTAATACTTAAAGCTGTTAGCAGTCATTTATACTTCTTATACCAAGGGGAATGAAGAATTAGAGAATAGGGAAGAGATTTAGATCTCATGGGGAGGGGTAGACTGGCTCCAGAATGGGGAAGCTGGGACTCAGAAAACTTCACCTACTTTACAATTTTGTTGGCGATCCTAGCTGCCTAAAAGAGAACCGGGTGGGCCCTTTGATATGGGAGAAAAAGAAGGCCCAGGAGAGGCAGTGTTGGGGGCGGGGAGGGTCCTCAGACTTTTTTGCTCTAGAACCAGAATCCTTGGGAGGTCCTGGAGCCTTCCCCTCCCTGCTCCAAAGGCACCTGTGCTCTCCAGACTTCATCTAGTCTCCTCTGTTCTGCAGGTGTCAGGGTGAAGAAGGACAAAGGGCTGGTGAACATCCTTTCCCCCATTGTGATCTCCAATGCGGGAATATTTAATACCTATGAGCGCTTATTGCCTGAGAAAGCCCGCTGTTTACCAGGTAAAAGCCATTAGTTCCATGCCAACCATGATGCCTCATCTTAAAGCAAGTCAGCTGAGTGCTCTGCTCTCTTTCCTAAGTGTCCCATCGTCCCTCCTTATTTTGGAAATGGGAGAATACCTATTCTGATTTCTGACTCCCTACAAGCCCATTCCCAGGTGAAGTATTTATGCTTTGGCTGATGCCCAGGGAAGGGATGACAACTTTCTTTTCTCTTGCTTTGTTTCTCCATTTTTTCAGGCTTTCTTGCCCTCTCCTTCCTTGATAATACTGCCTGTTTCCCAACAGTTTCTCCCTTTCCTCTTGCATGGCTGTCTTGGTGGAGACAGAATGGGAGTTGCAACCAAAATGGTGGATTTAAATTCTGGTTTTCCTGCTTCCTGTCTGTGTATGGCCACTGCCTCATCCAAGAAGCATTGATGGCTCTCTATTGCCTCTGATATAAGTTACAAACTGTTAAGGGCTAAAATTCTAGCTAAACTGTCTAAAATATCTAATGAGTGGTTGCCAATAAATTATAAGCTTTAGCAAGAGTTAGACTTTTAAGCATTTGTTAAGGAGAATAAGAATTTGGTAGAGAGAGAAAGGCCTAGATTTCTATCTATTAAAGGGAGAGCACATTTCTAGCTCCACTCTCTACCAGCATCCTCAGGAAAAAGAGCCCGAGACAGAGCGCCAGTCTCTTCCTTCTTCCTCCCACTACCCAACGTCACTTCCTGATGCCAAAGAAAAGACTCCTGGTCTTGCCCTCAAAGACCTTCGCTTCATGGGTGGAACTCTTCTACAGTAAGTCTCCAGCAGGTGGTGTCATTCCAATCGTTACAAAACCCATCCTATGTCAGTATTTATTAAGCTCTTCCCTTTTGGGAATATAAATCTAATGATGAAATAATCCATACTGACAAGGAATTTAGGAGACAAGTACTCATATAAATATATGTGGATAATAAATATAAAGAACGCATACAAGGGGCAGCTAGGTGGCACAGTGGATAAAGCACCAGCCCTGGATTCAATAAGACCTGAGTTGAAATCCGACCTCAGACACTTGACACTTACTAGCTATGTGACCCTGGGCAAGTCACTTAACCCTCATTGCCCCACCAAAAAAAAAAGAATACAATGGCAAGGCAATGAACACAAGATGGAGAGCCAGCCATGCATTTTGAAACCCGCCACTGTGTGAGTCTGCTTTGTTCAGCAAACACAACATCACAACAGTGATGCCAGAAAGGGAGAAGAGGAGGCAATGTAACATTTTTTTGGTGAGGCAGTTTTGTTAGCATATAACTGTGTATAATATATTCTTTTTACTATTCTTTTTATTTCTTCTGGTTTTGCTGTGATTTTATCTTGTTCATTTGCTAATTTCATTGACTTGATTTTCTGCCCTCTCCTTTTTAATCAGATTATCTTAAAGATGTCTCAATTTTATTAGTCTTTTCAAAGAAACAGCTTTTAGTTTTATTTATGGGGGGTTGTTTTGTTGTTTCCAGTTTCTCATTTTATTTTTTTGCATTTCCTCCTCTGTGTTAATTTTTGGTTTGTTTATTTGTTGGCTTTCTAAATTTTAGGTGCTACTAGTCCTCTCTTTTTCTGTTTTGTCAATGGGTATTTGTAGAGCTACAATGTTTCTGCTGAGGATTCCTTTAGCTGCATCAGAGAAAGTTTGACATATTGTTTCATCATTATCGTGTTCTTTCACATAATTGTTGTTTCTGTGATTTGTTCTTTGACCTACTTGTCATTTAGGATTACATTGTTAAGTATCCACTTGGGTTTCCATCTTTTGTTTGTAGATCCTGAACCCACAACTATTTTCATTGTGTTATGTATGGTCTGTAAAGGATATATGCATTTCTGTCTCTTTACTTTTGTTTGCAATATCTGTGTCCTAACACATGGTCAGTTTTCTTAAGAGTTTTGTGAAATATTTATATTTTTTTGCAATCCAATTTAGAAGAGGGGGGAGGGCAATGAGGGTTAAGTGACTTGCCCAGGGTAACATAGCTAGTAAGTGTCAAGTGTCTGAGGTCACATTTGAACTCAGGTCCTCCTGAATCCAGGACCAGTGCTTTATCCACTGGGCTACCTAGCTGCCCCAAGGCCAAAAGTCTTGAAGCTCTAGTTTCTCCAACAATTTGTACACTTACATTTTCCCTTTTGTTTATCTTCATCTTAGACTTACCCAAAACTGAGGAAAACTGAAGTCTCTTGCTACTAACGTGTTACTGTCTATATAATCTTGTAGCTCAGTTAATGTTTTCTTTATGAATGGTAATGCATTTGGAGCTTATAAACTTAATACTGATATCGAGTTGTTGTCCGGTTCCTTTCAGCATAATTTTGATTCCTTGTTTATCCCTTTTTAGTTTTTGAAAGTTTGTTCATGTTTTGTCATATAGCATAATTACAACTCCGACTTTTAAAAATTCATTTAAGGGGCAGCTAGGTGGCACAGTGGATAGAGCACCGGCCCTGGAGTCAGGAGTACCTGAGTTCAAATCTGACCCCAGACACTTAACATTTACTAGCTATGTGACCCTGGACAAGTCACTTAACCCCAATTGCCTCACTAAAAATACTAAAAAAAAAAAAAATCATTTAAGGTAAATTTTTTCCAGCCTCTCAGTTTTATTCTATGTATGTGTGTTTTTAAAATGAGCCTCTCGTAAGCAACAAATTGTAGAGTTTTGCATTCTTATGCAATCTGTTACTCTTTTTCATTTTATCAGACTGTTTAATACATTAACATTTAAAGTTATAGGTTTAGATCATTTTTCTCAATGTGTTTCTAATATTGGATTTCCCCCCTTCTACTCTTAACGTAGTACTCTGTGGGTTTGTGTGATATCTGGCCTTAGCTTCTGTCCTTTTCTTTCTTTCTGTTGCTTTCACAACTCAGTCTGAGGGCCTGCAAGTTCTCTATGCTTCTAAACTGGTATGTTCTGTGGACAGTGCTGGTCGTACTCCTGGTCTGAGCTCTGCAAGTTGAGTCTGTTGTCTTGTTTGTAGCTGACTTTCAATAGACTACTGCTGGATTCTGTCACTGTTAGCCCCCCTGGGGGTTCTGTAGGTTCAGATGGACCGAACTGCTGGCTCCTCTTTGGTTTTGGTTATTCCACTATGGGCTTTTGTATGTGACTACATGTTAAAACCTAGTGGCTACACTGCTTCTGGGCTCAGAGCCACACAGTTCTATTTCTAGAACTTGTTCCTTGCTCAGTTTGCAGCTAGGGCACCATTCGCTTGCAATTGCTCCTCTCTGTCCTTCTTCTGTGATATGGAACTGGGTAATGGGCAACAGAACTGGCAGAAGACATCTGTTCCTGCTCGAAACTCTAGTTCAGGGGTCCCCTGTGATCTCATTCTGCCCTGGGGCTTCCTGCCCTGGTTCTCTATTTCAATTCCCTTTCCATCCCTCAGTAGTGGAATGCTCCCCATCCTCACTATTGACTCAAGCTGCTGGCCAGCCCCTGCCTGCCCCAATAATCCAAAGACTTCTCTGTCAGTCTTCCTAAACTGCCCTGGCCCATTAAAAAAAAAATGACTCACTATTATTTTTTTCTTGACTTTCCTGATCAGAATTTGGTCTGGAGCATTTTCTAGATCGTTGTGGGGGAAGTGTGCTCGGTGAATTAGGAAACAAACAAACAAACAAAAAACCCCAACAAACGCCTTTCACTATGCCATCTTGATTCTGCCTCTGATATTCTTTATAAGAATATTTTAAACACCTCTTTATTTTTAATGTTCATATTTTTTCACTTATGGTCAAGCTCAGATTTGCAGGGCTGGTCACCTTAGGCTGCATCCAAAGAGCAATGGAACTGTCTTTACAATATTGTCAGTATTTGTACAAATTGTTCTCTTGGTTCTACTCAGTTTGTTTTGCATCAGCTCATACGAGTCTTAAGCATCTCTGAAACCATCGCCTTCATCCTTTCTTATAGCACAATAGTATTCATATGCTACAACCTGTCCAACCGTTCCCCAATTGATGGGTATCCCATTTCCAATTCTCTATCACCACAAAAATGCTGCTATAAATATTTTTTATATGTGGATCCTTTCCCCCTTTTTTGATCTCTTTGAAGTATAGACCTACTAGCTGTATTGCTGGGTCAAAGAATATGTATAGTTTAAATAAATTTGGGACATACTTCCAAATTACTTTCTAGAATGATCCAAATTACTTTCTACTGATCATTTCACAGTTCCATCAACAGTGCCTTAATGCGCCCACAGTCCCTCCAGCTTTTGTCATTTTTATTTTTTTAAATCAACTTCATTCATTTAATGGGTGTGAGTTATACCTCAGAGTTATTTTAATTTGCATTTCTATAATTATTGGTGATGCAGAGCATTTTTAATATGACTATTTTGGCGGGGGTGGGGGTGAGGCAATTGGGGTTAAGTGACTTGCCCAGGGTCACACAGCTGGTAAGTGTCAAGTGTCTGAGGCTGGATTTGAATTTAGGTCCTCCTGACTCCAGGGCTGCTGCTCTATCCACTGTGCTACCTAGTGCCCCTAATATGACTATTGAGAGCCTGGATTTCTTCCTGTGAAAACTGCCTATTCATAATATTTGACCATTTATCATTTGGGGAATGGCTCTACTTATAAATTTGAATAAATTCCCTATATATCTTAAAAATGAGACCTTTATCTCTGAAATTTGATACAAAGGGTTTTTTTTTGTCCATTTACCTCCTTCCTTTCTAATTTTTGCTGTATTAGTTTTATGTAAAAACCTTTCATTTCATATAGTCAAAATTGTCCATTTTTCCAACCTTGAACTTCTCCATCTCATCTTTGGTCATAAACTTTTCCCTTTTCCATAGATTTGCCAGTTAATTTTTTCTTTGCTATTCTAATTGATTTATGTCCATCATGTATGTATCTGCTTGAAGCTTATCTTGGTATACAGTATGAATGTTAGTCTCCATCTAGGTTCTCCCAGACTTTCTTATTTTGCTAACAGTTTTTGTCAGTGAGTTCTCCACCCCACTCCACTAAAGCTAAGATCTTTGAGTTTACCAAACACTAGGCAATTATGTTCATTTACTTCTAAATATCATATACTTACTGATCAACCTTTCTATTTCTTACTGAGAACCAAATTGCTCTGATTATTGTGGTTTTATAACATAGTTTGAAATCTCCATTCTTTCCCACTTTTTTTCATTAATTTCCTTGAAATTCTTGAACTTTTTTTCTTCCAGATGAATTTTGTTACTATTTTTCCTAGCTACATAGAATTACTTTTGGTAGCTTGTTTGGCATGATACAAAATAAGTAAATTAACTTAGGTAGTACTGTTTGTTGTTGTTTTAATTTTGGCTCAGCCTACCCATGAGAAATTAATATTTCTCCAATTATTCAGATATGGCTTTGCATAAAGACTCTTTTGTAATTGTGTTCATGTATTTCCTGCATGTGTCTCAGTAAGAAGACACGCATGTATCTCATAATTTCTGCAGTTATTTTAAGTAGATTTTCTCTTTCTTTCTCTTCCTACTGGATTTTGTTGGTAATATACAGAAATGCTGATGATTTATGTGGGCTTATTTTATAACCAGCAACTTTGCTGAAGTTGTTAATTGTTTCAATTAGTTTTTTAGTTGATTCTATAGGGTTTGCTAAATAAATATTTTGTGTAAAAAGTGATCATTTTGTTTCCTTTTTGCTTATGCTTATTCCCTGAAATTCTCCTTCTTTTTTTATTGCTATAGCTCCCATTTCTAGCAGTTTATCGAATAATAATGGTCACTGCCCCTTTTATCATTTCCCACTCCATTATTGCTCAATCTCTCCCTGTCTACTGGCTCCTTCCCTATTGCCTACAAACATGCCTATGATTCCCCCATCTTCAAAAAAACTTATTTGACCTGTCTTCCCTCTATTATCACATGTTTCTTCTGCCTTTTGTAGCTAAACTCCTTAAGAAGGTCATCTATAATAGGAGCCTCAGCTTCTCCTCCCACTCTCTTTAACTTCCTGGCTTCTGACCTCATCTCCCTCCAGAATTACCGATGACCTCCTTTTTTGTCTGTTCATTTAAAAGAAAAAAGTTTTTTCTTTTCCAGGGCAGTGAGGGTTAAGTGACTTGCCCAGGGTCACACAGCTAGTAAGTGTCAAGTGTCTGAGGCCACATTTGAACTCAGGTCCTCCTGAATCCAGGGCCGGTGCTTTATCCACTGTGCCACCTAGCTGCCCCTGTTAATTTGTTTTTAACCCTGAAAGGAATAATTCAGTGATAAGTACCCAATATCTAGTTTAAGGAGAAGAAAGAGTACTATCTTACTTCTTCTCACTGTTTCCTTCCAGACAATTTAATAAAACCAGATAAAAGGACACTGCAGAGTACCTCCTAACATTGAATGGAATTCAGCCTCCCCAAAGGGCATTTGGATGGATAAGCAGATACTGGGGTTTCAGAACTTGCTTCTCTAGAGCAGGGAGAGCATTATGGTTGTTCAGTCAGCAAAATTGAATTAATATGTATTCAAGCAAACAGATTTTAATTCCAGTGCTGAGAGCTAATAAGGCACAAAACTTCACCCTCAAAATCAAGCCTCACATTAGGCAGGAAAACTGCCTTGAGAGAAGATGCCAAAAGCCACATTTTTCAAATGGAAAAGAAAAAGAAAGTTTCATAGCTCCGGAAAAATACTGCTATTAGGAAGTTAATAAAATCCCCAAATAGGTTCCTACTAATCCCAACCAAAATTTCCATCCAATTCCAGCTTGTCTTGAGGAAAGTACAGTCTTGCTTCTCATCAAGTATATTTTCTGAATTATACGTATTGTAAACAATGGTAGTTTCAGATTTACTGACCAGTAATGTACAATTCTCTGGCCTAATTCAGAAGTAGACTGGCTAGTAGGACAGGGGGATGAGCTGTTCTCATTTAAAAGTTGCTTAAGATAAAGATTTATCTTTCATTGGTGATTCTGTATTAGTTAAGGCAGGAACCTACCAGGAGCCGCTCTAGCCATTCAGAGAAGAATAGAGAAGCAACTTTCATACACACTCACAGGCATGTGGCCACAAGCGTTAATTGCAAAGCCACACTGCTCAAAACCCAGATTTAGAAACCCCAGTTTCTTTACATAAAAAGATAAACAAGTAAAGCCAGAGGGGATGTAAGGCTTGTGTTTTTGGTTTGATGGTACAAGATAGTACTGTTGTCCTAATATGAGGCTAAAAATGCTTTGTCTAGTTTTGCTTTTTTGAAAGTCCATCACATTTGGAAAATCAAGATTTTTTTTTCATTGTTGTTAAAGCTAGAGCATTAGCTTAACCACCAGACAGCTGCTTGTTACAGTTTCCTTTGGTGGGGGCAGGGAGGAACAGAAAAAAGGAACAGTTTCACATTTTGGTCATCATTTGGCAGGGAAACACCTGAGCTAGTTAGAATCTTCTAGGTTACTTAAATGAGCTTTCAGAAACTGACGGAGGGGGAAAAAAGAACTAAGTTTTCAGAGTTTGTTTCATGATTCTACTTCTTTCCATTCCTAAACAGAAACAGAGTTGGGCATTCAGCTTGGCTATAGTGGTTTCCAAATGAGAGTTTAGGCTGTGACTCTGTCTATTTAAAGAGTGCCCCCAGGAAGAACAGTGCAGTGGTCCATTTCATCCACAAACCTGAGTGCTTAATATCTGTACATAAAAACATTTTGCTCTCTGTTTTACTAAAGTCCCATGGCAAGTGTCAACTTATGTATGGATACGAACTGGCCAAACAGGACTCTGTCCATTTCCTAGTTTGAATGATCATGTTGATTTTTTCTAGAATTGCTCAGGATGAGTTGAGGGGTTTCTTGAACTCATTCTGTGGTGGAGTAAAGCTTCAAAGGGATATAGAAGGGAAGCATAAGGGGCAGCTAGGTGGCATAGCGGATAAAGCACCGGCCCCTGGATTCAGAAAGACCTGAGTTCAAATCTGACCTCAGACACTTGACACTTACTAGCTGTGTGACCCTGTGAAAGTCACTTAACCCTCATTGCACTGCAAAAAAAAAAAAAAAAAAGCATAATCCTGCAGAGGTTTATCACTAATTCCTGTTGGTGAAGGAAAAATGTCTCCATCATTTTCCCTGCCATTGACAACTCTTGACTTTATGGTCCCAACTCTATCTTTGACAGACTTGAAGATTGCAGAGTTCTTCATCTGTCCATGCTTCAGGCTGATGGCAGATCCTACATTGGACCGGGCAGCTGAAGTTTTCTGTCCTGCCTGGGAGTTTGCTGAATCTTCTTGTAAAGGTGTGCCCATTTCTCATTCCACTCTCCAAAAGTCTCAGATGTTTTTTTTTTAATAGGCATCATGTCAATTCTTTGGGAGATTCTGTTTCAGTCTAGCCAGGGGAGTCAGGCTCAGCTTCCTCTTCAGCTGTCCACAGTGTCTCTCTGGCTCTGAGGATCTGCCATAATGAGCTCTTAGGAATTGTTGTCCTAGCAGTCTCTGTATCCACAGGTACAGCTGTCATAGTATCTGACAGCAGACTTCTGTTAGGGGAATTCAGGTTGATATCTCTGTTGCTGGGGTCTATGTCTGGGTAGTGTCTGTGGCAAGGGACCTGGGCAGAGCTTAATGTCTCTAGCTCCCACCTGGAGCACCTAGAAGCCTTGCCACCAGTCATTGCAGCTACCACTACCACACATATTAACAGTTATAGCCACACTCACCCCTTCATTGCCCAGTCCACTGGCTTCTTCTTTTCTTTTCTTTTCGCCAGGCAATGGGGGTTAAGTGACTTGCCCAAGGTCACACAGCTAGTGTCAAGTGTCTGAAGCCAGATTTGAACTCAGGTCCTCTTGAATCCAGGGCCGGTGCTTTATCCACTACGCCACCTAGCCGTGCCCTCACTGGCCTCTTCTTAATCCTCTCTGCAGCCTTTGACCCTGTTGGTCACCCTCTTCTCGATATTTTCTTCTTTATAGGTTTTTAGAGAACTCCTGGTCCCCCTCCTACCTAAGTGACCCTTCCTTCCAGTGTCCTTTGCTAGATTTTCCTCCAGGTCACACCCATTTACTGTGGGTGTCCCACAGGGCTCCATTCTGGCTTCTCTAAAGTATTTCACTTGGTGGTCTCCTCAGTTCTCACGAACTCAATTAGCATCTCTATAGTGATGATTCTTTTATCTCCGCATCCAGCCCAACCGCTCTACTGCCCTCCAGGCTTGTATCTCTAACTACCTATTGGACATCTTGATTTGGATGTCCTAGAGATATCTTTTTGGTTTTTTTGCAGGACAATGGGGGTTAAGTGACTTGCCCAGGGTCACACAGCTAGTAAGTGTCAAGTGTCTGAGGCCGGATTTGAACTCAGGTCCTCCTGAATCCAGGGCCAGCGCTTTAACCACTGCGCCATCTAGCTACCCCCGAGATATCTTTTTTTTAAGAATAAAAATTATATTTTTAATCAGCCAATATCTGCCTTCTCCCCTTTCCAGTATTGTGCCCCACTCCTCCCCTCCACAACTGACAAGACACGAAAAATGAAACCGTAACAAACACATATGGTTGATCTAAACAATAGGCATGTCAAAAAAAAAAAAACCCCAATTATCTCATTCTTCCTTTTAAATCCTTCACCTCTATCAGGAGGTGGGTGGCATGTTTCATCATTGGTCATCTGGAATCATGGTTGGTCATTACACTGGTAAGTTTTCAGCACGACAGTATTCTATCACATTTATATACTATAATTGGTTCATCTAATCTCCAATTTGTACGTACACCCTCAGATTTCCATTCTTTGCCACCTCAAAAAGAACTGTAAAATTTTTTTATGCATCCTGAGAGTTTGCTTTGCTTAGAACTAATTCCTTCTTTAATGTCCCCTTCTCCTTAATTCCCCCCTTTCCTTCCTAAGTCCCCGTTAAGTGAAATGTACTTCTGTACCCAACTCTGGGTGTGTGTGTTCTTCCTTCTTTTGACCAGTTCAGGTGAGAGTGAGGTTCAAATATTAGCTCCTCCCCCCACCCCACATCCAGTCCCCACCTTGTTTGTTTAAATGTCAACTTGTGGTGGGATTATTATTATTTTTTTTGTCTGCTCATTCTTCCAGCCTACTTCCTGACTTTGGACTCAATGTTCTGTAGTGCTTCTGTAAGGTCAGGACTGGTTCTGTTGCTGCTTTCTTGGGGTATTGAGTGTTGTGTTGTTCCAAGATATTGGGGACAGGCTGAGGATGTGTGTACCTGGGCTCTGAGCCACACTATTGCTGCTGGCTTCTAAACTCCCTCTTTTCTTGGTACCCCCCCCCCACCTCCCTACCCAGGAATGCCCTTTACAATCCTTCTTGGATCTGTGATCTGGAACGGGATAGCGTGCAACCAAACTGCTAGTCCACTCCTGTCCCCATTACAGTGCCCTAGAATGGGTCTAGGATCTCCTCTTGCTCTGCTTCCCATGTCCAGGGTCTGTCGACCTCCATGTCTGTCTTCTTATGCTGAGCTGGGTTGGACAGATGACTCACAGCAATTTTTCCTGGATTACTCTATTCAGGATTAGATCTGCTACATTTTATAGATTGTCTGGAGGTCACTGTATTACTTCTTACCACTCAGCTTTCTTGGTTCCATCTCCTGTCTACAGACCCCTTAAACTCAACATGTCCAAAACAGAACTCACTACCTTTCCCCCTACACTTTCCCAAACCTACCCTATCTCTGTCTCCCAGTCCCCCAGGCTCACAACCCAAGTGTCATCCTTGACACCTCATTCTCATACCTCCCACCCCATCCAACTTATCACCAAGGCCTGTTGATTTTAGTCTTTTTAGCATCTTCCCAATACGTCCCCTTCTCTTCTGTGAAATTGCCACCAGCCAGGTGCAGGCCTTCATTACCTCACACCTGGAATACTGCTACAGCTTGCTGGTTGGTCAGCCTGTCCATGGTCTACCCTCTAAAGTACATCCACAGGCAGCTAGGTGGTGCAGTGGATAAAGCACCAACCCTGGATTCAGGCGGACCTGAGTTCAAATCCAGCCTCAGACACTTGACACTAGCTGTGTGACCCTGGGTGAGTCACTTAACCCTCATTGCCCCACAAAAAAACCCAACCAAACAAAAAAAATACCTCATTAACTAAAGTACATCCATAACTCAGCCATCAAAGTGATTTCTTAAAGTGAAGGTCTGACCAGGTCACTCCTCAGTACACTTCAGTGGTTCCCTATCACCTCCAGGATCAAATCTAAAATCCAGTTTTGCACTCAAAGCCCTTCATAGCCTAGTTCCTCTCCCCAACTTTCCAATCTTCTTACACCATACAACCCTGCATTTATTATTATTATTATTATTTGCAGGGCAATGAGGGTTAAGTGACTTGCCCAGGATCGCACAGCTGGTGTCGAGTATCTGAGGCTAGATTTGAACTCAGGTCCCCCTGAATCCAGGGCCAGTGCTTTATCCACTGTGCCACCTAGCTGCCCCCTTGCATTTATTTTTTGATCAGTGATCCCCCTTCCTTGCTGTTCCACAAACTAGACCCACTATCTCCCGACCGCAGGCATTTTCCCTGGCTGTTCTTCATGTACGCTACATTCTCCCTCCTCATCTGCTCCTCTGGGATTTCCTGGCTTCCTTCAAGTCCCAGCTAAAATCTCACTTTCTACAAGAAGCCCTCCCCAAAGCCCCTTCATTCTGGTGCCTTCCCTCCATTCATCACTTCCTGTGTGTCTGTATATATCCTTTTTATATGTGTGTGTTTACTTCTTGTCTCTCCCATTAGACTGTCAGCCTCTCGAGGGCAGGGGCTGTCTTTTGTCTTTCTTTGTATCCTCCAGAATTGAACATAGTGCCTGGCACACAGTAAGAGCTTGATATTTATAGCCCGACTGACTAATGGACATACTTGCTTTACACTGAATCTGGTCAGAAAGACACCTCGGATATCCCCATGATAAACAATGCTGGCTCTAGGCTTTAGATCAATATCACTTATATTAAGGGAACCTCTATTCGTTCCTTGGGCTGGGGGGAGGCCATGGGGCGGGGCTCGGGAATAGGTTCTGCATTTTATCAAAAGTTTTTCCTTCAATTATTGATGTAATTGTGATTTTAATTGTTCTTGTTATTAATAGTCTGTTATGTTTATAGTTTTCACAATATTGCACCAACCATGGATAACCTTCCTAGGATGGGTGCAGGCTGATTCTACTGCATTCATAGTCTCTAGTGCACACAGTGATATGTTGCTGTAGCGTCCTTACCAATGCTTTATTTTAATTAATTAATTTTTTGGGGGGTGAGGCAATGGGGGTTAAGCGACTTGCCCAGGGTCACACAGCTAGTTAAGTGTCAAGTGTCTGAGGCCGGGTTTGAACTCAGGTCCTCCTGAATCCAGGGTCGTGCTCTATCCACTGCGCCACCTGGCTGCCCCCTCAATGCTTCATTTTAACTGTTTACACCAGTATTCATTAGGAATATTGGTCTATAGCTTTCGTTTTCTGTTTTGACTCTCCCTGCTATCAAGACCATATTTCTGTCAAAGAAGTAGTTTGACAGTCCCCTTCTTTTCCTTTTGTTCCCCCTCCCAAACAGTTCATGTAGTATTAGAATTAAGCATCCCTTAAATGCCTGGTAGAAATAACTTGAAAATCCACCTAGTCCTTAATTTTATTTTTCTTTGAGAGTTCACTTATGGCTTGTTAAACTTCTTTTTCTAAAATTGGGTTAAGTCCTTTAATTCCTTGTCTTTTAATCTGGGTATTTTATGGTTTTGTAAATATTCATCCATTTCATTTAGTTTGTCAGTACCTCAGAGTTGTTTTAATTTGCATTTCTCTCACAATAACTTGGGGCATTTAAAAAAATGTTTGCGGATAGTTCTTTTTTTTATTTTTTAAAGATTTATTGATTGATTTTTTTTTTTTGGTGAGGCTATTGGGGTTAAGTGACTTGCCCAGGGTCACACAGCTAGTAAGTGTGAAGTGTCTGAGGCCGGATTCGAACTCAGGTCCTCCTGACTCCAGGGCTGGTGCTTTATCCACTGCACCATCTAGCTGCCCCTGTGGATAGTTCTTTTGAAAACTTAGTTTATATCCTTTGACCATTTATCTATTAGGGAATGGATCTTAGCCTTATATGTTCGTGTCAATTTCCTGTAGATTTTAGATGATACATTTTTGTTAGAGATATTACAGGAAAGGAAGGGTAGGGGAAGGGAATAAGCATTCCAATATAGCATCTACTATGTGCCAGGCACTGAGCTAAGTGCGTTACAAATATTATAATCCTGGGAGATAGGTGCTATTATTATCATAATTTTACAGTTGAGGAAAATGAGGCAGACAGAAGTTAAATGACTTGCCCAGGGTCACAAAGCTAGTAAGTTATCCTAAGGACACATTTGAACTCAGGTCTTATAGCACTCCTATCTACTGTGCTACCTTACCTGCTTTTAAACTAGCTGCATTGACTTTTTGCATGTGAAACTTCCTAATTTAAACAATAAAAATCGTATTCTCTGTTATCACAGTTTAAGTAAGCTCCTTTGTTTAAAAGAATGACGGTATAATAGTTGCTGTTAAACTAAGGGAAGGAGAGAAGGACTAAGTATCTATTTAGTACCTACTATGTGCCAGGCCCATGCTAGGCACTTTGCTGCTCTTATCTCATTTGATCCCATCCTGTAGGAACTGTGAATCAGCTTTAGAGAAGTAAGAGTATAGAAGCTAAGATACATACCTAAGCATCAGCTACACAAAATGCTGACAGAAGCAGTGGAGATGACCCAGGAAATGGGGAGGAAGAAGGAAAAAGGGGTTGCCGTGGTTCTAGGGATAAGAAGAGTATATAGACACAGAGAGGAGGTAGAGTGCACACAATGAAGAGCTTCCTAAGTTGCTACTGAGAGACATTTGGGGCACTAGGGAAAGGACCCTCGTCAACACCCCCAATAGGAGCAAAATTGGAGAGCATGACGTCCCCTAGGAGAGATGGGTAGGTTTCCCCGAATCAATCACCGTGGCCAGTAGCCACATGTGCACAAACACAGCTGTCCATCTGTTGCTGCATCCTGGGGTCATTGTGGTCCTTTTGACAGGTATACAGACCCAGCTGGGAATGGCACACCATGGCCTGTCTACACTCTGTGTCTACATCTGCCTCCGTGGTTCCAGGAAAAAACTAGGCCTGGAAGCCAACAACTGTTACGTCTACTTTGACACAGATGTCGACCAAGCGTAAGTCCTTTGGGAGGAGAGAGGCCTGTGATCCTCTCCTTCTTTCCTAAAACCCAGGCAGGGAAGGGGTCCCAAATGACTCATGGGGACGTGGTCTCCACTCTGCAGCTGCTCCCTCACCCTCTTAGAGGTCAGGCCTCCTTCCAGAAGCTCCTGCATCTTTTTTTCCTCCCATCTCCTAAGCCAGCTTCCTCTTCCCTTAGTTGCCAGGATCAGTCATTGGTCTGACTTAAGGTGTCTCTGGCAGCATTTTTGGACCCCAGGAATCTGCCAAGCTCCCCTTCTACCAAAGTGTCCTGTCTTCTTCTTGTGAGAGGGTTAAGACACCACCTCTGGGAGTGGGATTCCTCCTTTGAGGGCTCCACTGATCCAGGCTGTAGAGACCCCAGTCATGAGGCTGATCTCTTCTTTCCTCCCCACAGGATGGAGAGCTACCTGTCCCTACCCAGGGAGAAGGCTGTGGCACACATTCCCTTTTTCTTCATCACCTCAGCATCAGCCAAAGACCCAACATGGAAGGACAGGTTCCCAGGTGGGTCAGAGGCCGTGGAAGAGGGGAAGGGAAGAGGGCCAGCATGGGCCCAGCCCCAGCTACAGTGACCAGAGTTCTATTTCCTCAGACCAATCCACACTGATCATGATGCTGCCTGCCCGCTATGAGTGGTTTGAAGAGTGGAAGGAAGAGCCCCAGGGCAAGAGGGGGCGAGAATATGAGGCCCTGAAGGACTCCTTCCTAGATGCTTCTTTGTCTGTGTTGATGAAACTGCACCCTCAGCTGGAGGGAAAGGTGCAGTGTAGGGATAGGGCCGGGAGAGCCCCTGGGCATGAGGGGAGCTGAGGCTCAGATAGCTCACCTTGGGAGGGGATGATGGAGCCTGAGGCCCCATTGGATTTCTCCATCTCAACCCTCTTCTTTACCTCTTCAGGTTCATAATGTATCAGTCGGGAGTCCACTCAGCCATCAGTTCTTCCTGGCTGCCCCCCGTGGACAGAACTATGGGGTTGCCCATGACCTGAACCGTCTCCAGCCCCATGTCACGGCCACCATGCGGGCCCAGAGCCCCATCCCCAATCTCTACCTTACAGGTATAATGCCTCACTATGCTAGCACTTGAGCCGCCTCTGCGTCCCTTTGGCTCTCAGCTCTTCGCCGCCATCCCTCCATCCCTCCCCAGGCTCTGTCTTTAAAGTTCTATGAGCAGGGACAGCTAGATGGCGCAGTGGATAGAGCACTGGCCCTGGATTCAGGAGGACCTGAGTTCAAATCCAGCCTCAGATACTTAACACTTACTAGCTGTGTGACCCTGGGCAAGTCACTTAACCCCAATTGCCTCACCAAAAAAAAGTTCTATGAGCAGAAGGCATTACTGGATCCTTGGGGGAGGCTGGGGAGATGGTGGGGGAAGAAGATAGAGGCTTTGATTTGTGGTGCCTCTACCAGGGCTTCTTTTTGGGGGGGGGCGGGGGTGGTGGTGAGGCAATTGGGGTTAAGTGACTTGCCCAGGGTCACACAGCTATTAAGTGTCAAGTGTCAAGTGTCAAATTTGAACTCAGGTCCTCCTGAATCCAGGGCCAGTGCTCTATCCACTGCACCATTTAGCTGCCCCTCTACCAGGGCTTCTTAACCTGGAGTCTAGTAACTTGTTTTTAGCATGTTGATGACTACATTTCAGTATAATTGGTATAAAATAATTGGCATTCCTTTATGAATTTAAAAACATTCTTTGAAGGGGGTCGCAGGCTGTGTTAGCCTGCCAATGGGTCCATGCCACAAAACAAGTGAAGAACCCCAGTCTTGGGCAAATTCTTTGGATTCCTGGTATTGGACTGACTAAGTGACCGGGTCTCTGAGCTCTTGGTGCCTCCTGCACCTTCACTCAGTAGCAGCTGTCCTGCCCAGCCCCTCACTGATTTCCCCAGAGAAGGACAGAGCATGTCCTGCAGTGAGGTGGGAGCAGAGCTCAGTGGAGAGCCCAGGGGTCCTTTACCTTCTCCCAGAGCTCAGGAAGTTCCCTGGCTGAGAAGCAGACTGGCTGCCCTGCTTGCCCCAGCATCCCATGACCTGCTCTTGCCTTTGCCTTCCAGGGCAGGACGTGTTCACCTGTGGTTTGTTTGGGGCCCTGCACGGGGCCCTGTTGTGCAGCAGCACCATCCTGCAGAGGAACGTGCACCTGGACCTGCTGAGGCTCCGTTCCCGGGTCTCTGCTGCCCTGCCCAAGAAGATCAATTAGCACAGTCCAAGTGGCACAGCCTCAGTGGCAAGGAGCCCTGGGTCCCGGGTGGACCTGAGAGGTGGTGCCTTGATGATGCCACGGTTCTAATGCAGAGCTGTCACTTCGATATCCAAGGCGAAGTCCAAGGAGGTTTTTTTTCTTTTAGATGACGATTGCCAAGTCAGGTCCTTGGTGATCTTGGGGCAGGAATGGCACTTCCCAGCAGTGTTTAAAAGGGGATCGGGCTAATTCTGAGGCTTCTGTTCTGGACGAGTCATTCACTTGTGATATTAAACGTCATCACCTCCTTATCCCCTCCAACAGTGGCCATCTCATGGTGTGTGGTGCGGTGTGTCTGGAGTCTGCTCCTCAATGCCTTTGTGCCTGGTCAAGTCACTTCACATCTCTAGGCCTGTTTCCTTATCTGTAAAATGCAGGGCACGGGCTACATCATTTCTAAGGTCCCTTCCAGCCCAAATATTATCACAGCTCCTTGTGACAGGCAATATGGGGCAGTCAACAAGCGTCGGTTAAATGCCTCGTATGTGCCGAGTGCTGGCGATACAAAGAAAAGCAAGAGATGGAGCCCAGACCAATGGATGAGAGAGCAGCCTGGGTGGCTGGAGAAGTCTGGGTTCAAGACCAGCCAATGACAAATGCTGGGCAAGTCACCAGACTTTTAAGGGTTCTAGGGTAACTCTTGTAAGACTATAAGTGGCCGAGGGGTTCCCCACGCCTCTAGGGCAGGCACTGTCTGCCTCTGCACCGTATCCGAAGGGCCTGGTTTGCACAGGCTCCTAAGGGTGACTTCTGCCTTCGTCAGTGTTCTTGGTCGGGTCATTCTGAAGCTTTCGATCATAGCGCAGAGGCCCCCTTCTGAACAATCAGGTGAGGGAGGTTACGTTAAAGGTATAACCTCTGCTTTTCTTGTTTTTCTATGTGTTAGGAGCGCCATGTTCTTATCCTGGCCTCCCTCACACAGCTGTTTGGGCAAAGTGCTTTCTGAGTCCTGCACAGAGCAGGCACTGAACTGTCTGCTACACTGAGTTGCCATCCCTGTCTCCTACACTTCTGGAAAGGGGAAGAGGATGGATGGGAAGGTTTTTTGGGAGATATCCGTGCAGACTTTAGAAGGCCTGGGCCAAACTGATTTTGAGCAAGCAGCAGACTCATCTACAGCTTTTTAATCACTGGCCACGGCCCACCCAGGGCTGAAGAACATCAAACTTAGATGACCAGATTTTAGGCAGCTGCACTAGAGTGGTTCAGTTTTTCATCTCACTTATACAGCTCTTACAATGAGTATTTCTGGAGAGCCCTGGGGAAGGGGGAGGCGGGGTTCACAGCAACATCCTCTGCATCATAGGAGATTCCCAGAGAGCCTCCGGTACGTTCATATGTTCTCCATCCCCTGAACTTCCCCAGTCACAGAAGTGGAGAACCCTAGGCTCATCAACAACAGCTACTCAAAGGTGGAGGCAGAACCATGTCTGTAAGTTCTTTTCCAAAAGCTTTAGGGCTTAGGTGAGGGCACAGATTCAGCAGGCTTCCTCTTTCGGGATAATCAGCTTCCTAGTCTATGGCCTCCTACCATTATTCTGTATTTTTAAAGTGGAAATAAAATTTTCACAAAACTGTTATTTCTTTCCTCCCAAGACCCCTGTCCCTTAGTAAGGACATTATTAAGAAGTGTCCAGAGGAGGGAACCCTGGATGCTGCAGGACCTTTGTGCCTGTCAGGTGAAGATTTGTTGAAGGATTGGAAAAGTCAAGACTCGGAGGGAACATGAAGTGTCTGGAAGGGTGTGGAAGAGGGATTAGCTTGTTTTCTCTGTCCCCAGGAAGCAGAAACCTCGAACAACTGGTAGAAGTTGCCAAGTGGGAACTTCAGACCTGATGTCAGGGAAAACCCAGCAATGGGAGCTGCCTCAGGA
Organism: Dromiciops gliroides; assembly: GCF_019393635.1. Classification (NCBI taxonomy): domain Eukaryota; kingdom Metazoa; phylum Chordata; class Mammalia; order Microbiotheria; family Microbiotheriidae; genus Dromiciops; species Dromiciops gliroides. The sequence goes on from NC_057862.1 coordinate 666,124,586, forward strand.
GGTGTGCAAGCGGCCAGGGTCTCTTCCTACTGGAACGTTAGCAGCCCTTGCCTAAATAGCAATGAGATTTCTCCCAACTCTCCAATTCAGTCAGTTTGTAAAACCATTTCTGTACCTGTTATACAAGGAAGTAACATGCGCCTAAAGAATGCTGCTCCCACATATCTATTATTCACGAAGGATTTTTAAATATTTTAAAATATTAATTCGGGGAGCAAACATCCCAGGTATTTCTAAGTTAATAAATAGCTGGCATACTCAGTCATGTTGGATTCTCTCAATACTGTTAAAGGCTTTCATTAAGGCCCAATTATACTTTCTATTCTCTGATTTCTACATACCCTTTTATCATGCAAGAGATCTGGACTGAGTGACATGCCTTGCTCATACAGAACTTTCTACCCATTTTTTCATCTTTTTTTTTTGGCCCTAAAATGAACAGTTTATATGTGAGCCAGCTCTGGAGTGGTCTGAATTTTATATTCTAGAATCGCTCTGGTTTCAGGGCTTCCTTATAAAACCGCCTTCAGGAAGGGAAGCCATTGGCCAGTGGATATAAATCAGCAAACACCAAATAACGTTGAACAAATCAGGTAATTTATTGGTGTCATTTGGTAAAAAGTGAAAGTTTAGAACACTACACATCAATTCACCAAGAAGGAAATGGGTCAGACAACCCCAAAGGGCAATAATGTTAAGAGTCAAATGACTCCATTTTGCAAGGCCAACTTGGAAACCACAGGAACATATACACCAACGAGCGAGAGGAACCTTTAAAGGAAGCTGGGTCTCAATGCAGCTGGAAATGAAAACCATAGCTCATGAAATCCACCCACAGGTGTGGAGAAGCCTCCAGATAAAGTCATTTGGCAAATCCACGCCTGATGTGCAGAGAGACTTTGGGCAGAATGGACCATGGCACTGAAGACTACTATGAGACCCAAACAGGTTTCCAGGCAAAAGCCCGGTCAGTACTGAACTCAGACCTTCTGGCAAGACAGCCCAGCAACTGGGGCTCATGCCTGGTCCTGTTTTAAAACCACATGTACAATGGATCCTGGCTCTGATTCAGCTTCAAAGTGATTTTCAAAAACACAGGTTAAGATTAAAAAAACAACAACAATGGCAGTGAAGTGAGGCAGAGAAAAAAGAAATAATCCACAGTTAAAATAATGGGAGATTTTAAGGAAGATCAAAGAATCTTACCAAAATTCCTTTAAAAAATGAACCCCCACAAAAATTCACCATAAAAAAGAATAGAAATGCTTGGCCAAGATCAGCTGATCTTTGGGGGGCTTTACTCAGCCCTTTTGGAAAGTTATTCCTGACATTTAGTCTTCATCCCCAAATTTCAGGCCAGATTTTGACCCCTAAAAAAGTATTTAAGGAAAAATTTCTGGGGAAATGCCCCAAATTTCCCAAATAACCATTTTGCCCAACAGTCTTCCTTGAGTTTTCATAGCAAAACAATCTTAAGTTCTTTTCTCTATTTCAGCATAACCCACCCTCCCCCCAGCTCTTTCCTCAACTCAAAGAAGCACGAAATTAGAATTTCTCATTTTTATTGGAAACATCAGTCGGACAATGCAACATCATTCTTCCCTAATAAGGTTACACTTCCTCAATGCCATAAAACACTTCTGCCTTCTATTCTCCTTTGGGTGAAGCCAGAAACCTCTAGAGAGCTCAGATCCTGGTCTAATGCCACACTTAGGTGGCAACTTGCCAAATGGCAAATGTTGGCTCCAAAAACTCCAGTATTTACTGAGCAAGAGGAAGATAAGGATTTCAACTGAAAAGACAAGTTCACACCCATTTGAAATGTTTGAATACTGAAACAAAGCCAGCTAAAGTTAGTCAGGGCTAGTGGAGTTCAGAGAAAAGAAGGATGCATGTGAAAGAGGTGGGACCAGAGGGCCCCCTGAAGCAATTGGTCACATTCTAGAGGAGAGGATGGGGGGGAGAGACTGGCAGACTCAAGGGCAAGCAGATCATTCACAGGTTAGTGGTGAGATCGCTCCGACTTTAGCACAAAATAAGTATTTCAACATGGAAAAGTTATGGTTGGAGAGCTACATTGGTACTAGGTTGTTCTTAATCCTGAACACCATGCAAGAAAGCCTGGATTTATTCTGAGGCAATGGGAGGCTTTTGAGCAGAAGTGAAAGGAATATTTTAGGAAACTGGAGCCGTCCTCTGTGCAAGGTGAAGGAAAGGGGGGAAAGAGACTGCAGGAAAGGAGATCAGCTGGAAGGCTACGACAATAATTCAGGCGTGAGATGAGGAGTTCAGCATTAGGTTGATGGCAGTGGAAACTAAACAAAACAAAGACCGAAGTAAGAGACATGTTAAATGAAGAGTCAATATAGTTCTACCTGAGGAGTAACGGGGTCTAGGTAACGGAGAGCGAAAGTGACCCTAAGAAACAGGTTAAGTCAGGAGTGAGGGAAAAGTCCAAAGGATGGGGAGAGTCTGCTTTTAGCTTTGCTGAGTTCCAAGTAACGGGGAGCCAAACAGCCATGGGGAAACATTCAACTAGTAGCTCTAGATCCCGGACTTGGCCTCATCAGGGAGGTTGGGGTTAAAGATATCAAGTCACACAGTGAATGAGTTCCCTGAGCAAGTAGTAGAATGACTAAGTGCTGAAGAATGTTTACTGTTGAAGGGGCAGCATGAAGAGAAGCAAGCAGCAGCAAAGGAGAACAGCTGGAGAGGGAGGAAAAGAATGGAGGATCACAAAAACCAAAGGAGGAAGGACAGGATTCTCAATCTTACTTGTGTGAGAAGCTGAGCAGTGACAAGGAAAATGAGAGGATGATCACCAAAAGGAACGGAGGCAGATAAATAGGAGAGAGACGTGCTACCTGATTGGGAGCAGAGAGGGCAAAACTGATCAAATGAGGGAATAAATTAAAAATGCTCAAGAAATGGGAGAGGATAACTCAAAAAAAGAAAACACCTGAAAAGCGGCAGAAGAAACTGGAGCAAGACTGGAGGCACAGGGAGTTTGCTCTAGAAAGAAGCGACATTTCTTCCTCTGCAGTGAGGGATGACACAAGGACACTGGCTGGTGGAAGCAGAGATGAGGACAAATGAAAATATGCCAGTGAGAGGGCTTGGAGCTTTTTAAATGAGGGAAGCAGGGAGTTCAATGAATGAAATGAAAACATGTTAATTCAAACCAACGTTTTCCCATACTTTGAAAGCAGGAGAGAATTCATGCAACGATTTGAAGTGAACCTTCTGCTAGCTTCCCTGCAATGCACACAATCAGTGTGTGGCCTGATGTTTCCCTGAGGTGAGCTGTTTTGCTCGGGCTTTCCCTTTACCCAAAGTCCTTTGAGGTTTCCCTGTAACAAACTGATAAAAGCAATTATTCTGTGACTGACTGACTTTAAACAAAGTTTCCAGAAGGGACACTACACCTAAGACACTGCCTCCTTGCCTCTTGGGAATTCCCACAGGCCAATGTGTGAGCCTTAATACCAAGGCAGAAGCAGAGCAGCCCCACTCCAGAACCATCAAAGGCTCCCAATCTCCAGAACCCTTGAAAAGAGACCAAGCCCAACTGGCTGGGAAGTTCTTAGGAAAGCTCTAAAAGAAAGGTAATGTCAATGACAAATACAAACTGGGTTTAGTGGGAAATCTTCTCAAAAACTTTTTAATGAAAATGATGTGGTTCTCATGTTCAAATTTCTACTGTGCCTCTGGATGAAAATCTGGACATTTATAAATGAGCATCTTAGAATTCTAAAATCTCTAAACCTAGGGGCTTTGCTCCCAGAAACCCAAGCCAAATATATATTCAGTGCAACTGAAGGGAAAGTTGTTTTCCTGAAGCAATTTGCAAACATTAGAAAGAATGAATAATCTACGCTTGATGGGTAGGAATCCACATGTAGAGAAGAGCTCTCAGGTCCTAAGGCTCTGCCACTTTGGTCTTTACCATCTCTTCAGTGAGTAGGACCCGCTCTCGAGTTAGCAGAGACTAACAGTCAAAGAGTGCGATGCTTCCTGCTAAGGCAAACCTTTTTACCACAAAGCCCCAACAACAGCATATCCTGGGTCATGATTCTCCTTTGGTCACAGCCCAGAAAGCTCTTGCTCCTCTTCACTCACCCGTAGAGGAGGAAAGAATGGAAGAAAACAGTATAACAACCAGCAAACATAAGGAGTATGATTTTATCAAAGTGCAGGTGCGAAGAAGGAACCATTCCCTGCCTTGACTGGCCAAGACTTGCCCAGGAGTCCCAGCTCAGGGAGACAGACAATGCCCAGGGCAGGCACCATTCTTCAGGGCTCTTGTACTTCAGACACAAAGCAGTAGCGTGGGCATATTTCTCAGGGTGAAATCAGATCTAAAACAACAACAAAAACAATGCATCTCATTTCCAAGAATCCTTCTTCACCCCCCACCTTGCTTCTAGCTCTCTGTGATTTTGAAAAACTAACTGCACAAGATACAAAACTGGCTTTACAAATTTAAATGAGAAAAAGGCATACAAATACAGGAGTGGTTAAATGAATAGCAGAATAAAATGGACCTTCGAAGTCAGTTGTTTTTTTTTTTGGTGGGGCAGTGAGGGTTAAGTGACTTGCCCAGGGTCACACAGCTATTAAGTGTCAAATGTCTGAGGTCATATTTAAACTCAGGTCCTCCTCACTCCAGGGCCAGTGCTCTATCCACTGCACCACCTAGCTGCCCCCTGAAGTCAGTCTTAAAAAGCAATCTAGGGGGCAGCTAGGTGGCGCAGTGGATAGAGCACTGGCCCTGGATACAGGAGGACCCGAGTTCAAAGCCAGCCTCAGACACTTAACGCTTACTAGCTGTGTGACCCTGGGCAAATCACTTAACCCCAATTGCCTCACTAAAAAAAAAAAAAAAAAAAGCAGCAATCTAGGGGCAGCTAGGTAGCCCAGTGGATAGAGCACTGGCCCTAGATTCAGGAGGACCTGAGTTCAAATCCAGCCTCAGACACTTAACAATTACTAGCTGGGCAAGTCACTTAACCCCAAATGCCTCACTCACACACACACACACAAAAAAGGCAATCTAGGGGGCAACTAGGTGGTACAGTAGATAAAGCCCCGGTCCTGGATTCAGGGGGACCTGAGTCAAATCCGGCCTCAGACACTTGACACTTACTAGCTGTATGACCCTGGGCAAGTCACTTAACCCTCACTGCCCTCCAAAAAAAAAAAAAAAAAGGCAATTCAGGGCTTGCATTGTGCCAAGGGCCAGTGACCATGAGAGGGCCTATGTGGCCTCCTCAGCTAGGGCAGAGGGACTACGCCTGGCTCTCTCTGTTGGCAGCAAAGAGCAGTTTAGCCGGTAGCTGAGCCCACCCCAAAGGCCAGCCTTACGTGTTCCTTCTCCATTCTGCAGGACGAGGAGAAAGAAGGGGCTGCAGGGCAGCTGCACAGAAGTAGGAACATACTGATGCTCCTCCCACTGAGGCCCTTGGGATGGAGAGAGTTCCATCAGGCTCACCAGCCTCTGGTCAATCTGACACATGCTTGCTCTGGTCTCACCTCTCTAAGAAGATGGGGACACTTCTGCCCCTTGTAACTGAATGCTCCCTCTGTCCTGAACATTTGGCTTAGAAAATCATCAACCCCATGTTCTTCCTAAGCTGTCTTGTTCTCAGAGACAGCTGGATGGCACAAAGGGTAGGGAGGTGGGCATGAAGTCAAGGAGACCTGAGTTTAAATGAGTGGTTTAATCAAGCCACTTTGGGGGGGAGGGGGGCGGGGTAATGAGGGTTAAGTGACTTGCCCAGGGTCACACAGCTAGTAAGTGTTAAGTGTCTGAGGAGGGATTTGAACTCAGGTCCTCCTGAATCTAGAGCTGGTGCTTTATCTACTGCGCCACCTAGCTGCCCCGAGATAATATTTATAAAGTGCTTTGCAAACCTTAAAGGTCTGTATCTAGCTACTTCATGCTCTTCTTTCCAACCTTAGAGATGCTACACAACTGCAGGGTTGGCTTCCTCACCTGAAGTAGTAGCGACCCTCCCAGAGATTCTGGAATTTCTTACCTTCTGGTCCAAGCGTTGGTAGTCACTGGCCTTTGGTCTCCTGGTGACTTTGGCTCTCTTTCCTTCCAGGGCAAAAGCAATGATCTGGCAAGAAAGAAAGAAAGAAAAGTAAACAGATTAGATATAGATACACTAAATGATTTTTAAAACATATTCTGTAAGTGAGACATTTTCCAAGCTTTGAAATCAGAGGTAGTCATTCTGGAGATTTCGTGTCTAAAACTAGAGAACTCTTTAGAACAGAGCACAATTGTCACATCTGGTCACAAAGCAGCAGTTTTCATGGTTGTTACTCATAATGTAAACTTTACATCCTTCACGGCCACTAGGTGGCGCCATAGTGCAAGGAGTGCCAGGCCTATAGTCAGAAAGACTCATCCTCCTGAATTCAAATCTGGCCCCAGACACTTGCTAGCTGTGTGACCCTGGGCAAGTCACTTTACCCTGTCTGCCTCAGTTTCCTCATCTGTAAAATGAGTTGGAGAAGGAAATAGAAAACCACTCCAGTATCTCTGCCAAGAAAACCCCAAATGAAGTCACAAAGAGTTGGACACAACTGAGAAATGACTCAACAACAACATATCCTAATCACTGTGTCAGAAAAAGGAAAGTTCCACTCTTGCAATATTAAATTCACATATTGGTTCATATTTCTAAAATAAAACATTGAAGAAATACTTAAATTCATCTTAGTTACCAACTTCTTTTAATCAGGGAACATATTCACATCAGAAATATATACCATTTAACAGCTAGGTGGCACAGTGGCTAGAGCACTGGCTGTGAAGTCGGGAGCACCTGAGTTCAGATCTGACCTCACTTACTAGCTGTATGACCCTGTCCAAGTCACTTAACCACGATTGCCTCAAACACCTGGGGCTACATCTCTAGTCGTCCTGATATCTATCTTGCCACTGGACCCAGATGGCCCTGGAGGAGAGAGTGAGGTTGGTGACTTGTGTAGCCCCCCCTCACTTAAATCCAATTCACCGCAAATCATGACATCCCCTCACATTGTCATGGTCCTCTTTGAGAATGAAGGACAAACAACCACCATTTAATACAAGGGTTTTTAACTTTGTGTTGTGGACCTCTTTGGCAGTCTTGTGAAGCCTAGGGACTCCTTTCTCAGAATACTGATTGATTACCCATCCATAATTGAAATGTTCAATTTTAGAGGTTAGTAAAAATAAAGATGTCATTTTTTTCCACGTGAGTTCAGAGACCCCATAAAATCTACCCAGGGATCCCCAAGAGGTCTCAGTGCTCCCAGGCAACTAAGACTATCAGTTCTAGATGGGCTGACCATCTTCATTAGTGGAAGGAGTTTCTACTACATGAGCTCCCCACACCAATAAAATCACAGGTTCTACCTCACAGCAACCTTTCCCAACCACTATAAGCAAAATACCAAATAAAAATAAGGTTTCTTAAGTGATCAGCTTGCAAATCTAACCCTATGTAGTCACAGTAATAATAACCCTTTAATAAAGCCCTTTAAGGTCTGCAATCACTTACATGTTGACAATATCCCGTAGTCATATAACTAGACAGCTACAAATTTTCTTCATACGTGACTGAGGGGAGCCCTGTTAAGAATAACATCTCGGTCCTATGAGGTTGGTAGTACAAGTATTAACACAAATATTATTATCACTGCAGCACTTATATTTTGTATTCTTTTTTTTTTTTTTTTGCGGGGCAATGGGGGTTAAGTGACTTGCCCAAGGTCACACAGCTAGTGTCTGAGGCCGGATTTGAACTCAGGTACTCCTGAATCCAGGGCTGGTGCTTTATAAGTGCTGCTCCCAGCACTTATATTTTAACACATCTTTTAAAATCCCATTTTTCCAAGCTGGTTGCTTAATCTCTCATTTTAGACTGGAAGTAATGTAAATTTTCAAGGTTTTTTGTAAGATCTGACACTGAGAGGGCACATTAAGACTAGAGGAAGGGTAGACCAGATATCGAAAGTCAAACTAATAACAGGAGGCTCAGGAAAGCAAAGCAGCTAGCCAGAGCCTGGGATGACAATGTGGACCTAAAATCCCAAGTGACTGAAAGGCATCTGGGTGATACAAAATCTCCTTCCTGATGTAACTCTGAACCCACCTTTCGCTTGTTGTGATAGGCGATGTACAGGACAGCTACCAGGATGGCTGCTGTGACCAGGTAGGCAAAAAAGTGGCTGCTCTCCGAATTCTCCTTGCCTGGGCCATTCTCCTTCGAATAAGGACTGCCGTGGTCAATGCTGTCTGCAGGATGATTCCCGTTGGCGTCTGTTCTGGATGACTCTTCTTCATAACTGTCCTTTCCTGCCACCTGATTGGCTTCTTGCTTGGTGGGCTCATCCTCTTCTGGATTGGTGGGCTCACCCTCTTCCAGGTTGGTGGGCTCACCCTCATCTGGGTTGGTGGGCCTGTCCCCCTCTGGGGTGTTGGGCTTGCCCCCCTCAGGGGTGTCAGGATTGTGCCCCTCTGGGGTGTCGGGCCTGCGTCCCTCTGGGGTGTTGGGCTTGCCCCCCTCTGGGGTGTCAGGATTGTGCCCCTCTGGGGTGTCGGGCCTGCGTCCCTCTGGGGTGTTGGGCTTGCCCCCCTCTGGGGTGTCAGGATTGTGCCCCTCTGGGGTGTTGGGCCTGTGTCCCTCTGGGGTGTTGGGCTGGCCCCCTCCTGGGGTGTCAGGATTGTGCCCCTCTGGGGTGTCGGGCCTGTGTCCCTCTGGGGTGTTGGGTTTGCTCCCCTCTGGGGTGTCAGGATTGTGCCCCTCTGGGGTGTCGGGCCTGTGTCCCTCTGGGGTGTTGGGTTTGCTCCCCTCTGGGGTGTCAGGATTGTGCCCCTCTGGGGTGTTGGGCCTGTGTCCCTCTGGGGTGTTGGGCTGGCCCCCTCCTGGGGTGTCAGGATTGTGCCCCTCTGGGGTGTCGGGCCTGTGTCCCTCTGGGGTGTTGGGCTGGCCCCCTCCTGGGGTGTCAGGATTGTGCCCCTCTGGGGTGTCGGGCCTGTGTCCCTCTGGGGTGTTGGGTTTGCCCCCCTCTGGGGTGTCAGGATTGTGCCCCTCTGGGGTGTCAGGCCTGTGTCCCTCTGGGGTGTTGGGCTGGCCCCCTCCTGGGGTGTCGGGCTTGCCCCCCTGTGGGGTGTCAGGATTATGCCCCTCTGGGGTGTCGGGCTTGCCCCCCTGTGGGGTGTCAGGATTGTGCCCCTCTGAGGTGTCAGGCCTGTGTCCCTCTGGGGTGTTGGGCTGGCCCCTTCCTGGGGTGTCAGGATTGTGCTCCTCTGGGGTGTCGGGATTGTGCCCCTCTGGGGTGTCGGGCTGGCCCCCTCCTGGGGTGTCGGGCTGATCCTTTCCTGTCTTGGTCCCCGCACTGTTTCTTACGTGGATGGTCTGCTCCTTTTCCGTGTCCTCCCCTTTGTCATTCTTGGCCTTGTCATTAGCCCCGGGGTCGAGCCCCGGGGCCGAGTCGGTATCCCCCGGGGGGCTGGCCGGTTTCTGGGGAAGCGAGGTGCGGGAACTTGCTCCTCCACCCCCCGCACCATCACTGCCCTGGGCTCCTGAAGGGAGAGAACGGGAGGCGGGGGGTCGTGACAAGGCTGGAGGGGGGAGGCTTGTGACAGGTGGGGGTCGTGACAGGGGTGGGGGTCGTGACAGGGGTGGGGGTCGTGACAGGTGAGGCAAAGCGGCGGGCAGGTCGGCAGGGAGGGCGGCGCCGGGGCGGGAGAGAGGCTGGAGTCGTCCGGGGCCCTCGGGTGAGGAAGCCGGGAGGGTGGAGGCCAAAGAGCGGATGTCCCGCCGGGCCGGGGAAGGGCAGGCCGCTGTCCGGCTCGGCTCGAGGCCGGGCCCCAGGGGCTGAGGGGGAGCGGCGCTGGGCTGGGCCTAGGTTCGGGTCCCGATAGGGGTGGGGGGGGGGTCCTTACCGGTCGCGATAGCAACAAGCCACAGAAGCGCGAACGGGCGGAGGAACCGCATCCTGCGGGAGCCACTGCGCTTCCGCCCACGCACACTCTCGCGAGATCAGCGGGCCTGCGGCGGGATCTTGACGTCACGACTAATCGTTCTGGCTCCCCGCCCCACTGCCTGAGCGCGAGATCGAGGCCTCTTGCTCTCCCGCCCCGCCTCCCAGGGGCGTGGCCTTCCCAGAGCATTCCCGACCATACAATTCTGATGCATTAAACACCTTTTAGGGACTAGATTACTTAGCGACAGCCCCCCAAAAGGTCCGGGTTCAAATTCTGCCTCTGATCCGTATTCATCAACCAGCAATCTCTAGGCCACTTTCTAAGGCCCTAAGTGGCAGGGAGGTACCAACCTGGCCCGGTAGCGGGGGCTTCCTACTCTGCTGGTCCCGAGCCTCCAATCTCTGAAGTGCATGTCCAGTAGACATCTTATACTCAGATCTTTTCTCCTAAACGCTCCTCCCTCTTCCCCATTACTGTGGAAGGCACTCCCATCTTCCCAGGCCCTCAGGCTCCCTACCGAGGAGACATCCTGGACTCTACCCCCTCTCTCACCTTCCTTAATCCAAGCTGTTGCCATGGTCTGTCTATTTCACCCCTGTAGGATATGTCGTAGATTTCACTTCCGCTGCTTCTCTCTCGGATTTCACCTCTGCTGCATCTCCAGAACACTCTCTCTTCTCTTCCCTGACCCTGTCCCAACCCTGGTGCAGATCCTTATCACCTCACACCTGATTACCTCAGTAACCTGTTGGGGAGTCTCTCACCACTACAATCCGTCCACCATTCAGCCACCAAAGTAATTTTCCTAAAGCACGGGTCTCACTCATCATGTTACCTCCCCATTACCCCAACACACACTCAAAAAACTCCAATGGCTCCCTGTTGCTTTCAGGATCAAATTTTTTTAAAAAATCCATTTGGCATTCAAAGCCTTTCATAACCCAGCCTCCTGCCTTTGCTTTCTTCTAATGCTTTGCTTCCTCATTTGTACTCTGATCCAGTGACCCTGGCCTCCTGGCTGTTCCACAAATAAGACCCGCCACCTTTCTGCTCTGGTCATTTTCTTTTCTTTTTCTTTTTCTTTTTTTTTAGTGAGGCAATTGGGGTTAAGTGACTTGCCCAGGGTCACACAGCTAGTGAGTGCTAAGTGTCTGAGGTCGAATTTGAACTCAGGTCCTCCTGACTCCAGGGCCAGTGCTTTATCCACTGCGACACCTAGTTGCCCCCTCTGGTCATTTTCTAGGCTTGGAATGCTTTCCCTCCATCAACTCCGATGATTGACCTCCGTGGCTTCCTCGAAGTTCCACTGAAAACCTCATCTTCTGCAGGAAGCCTTCCCCCACCTCTCAATTCCAGTGTCCTCCTTTCCTCTCTTGCTTATTTCCTACTTATCGTGTATATTACTTGCTTTGTATATATTTGTTTGCAGTTAATTTCCCCCATTAGATTGTGAGTTCCTTGAAGGCAGGGACTGTCTTTTGCCTCTTTGTATCTCCAGGGCTTAAGTACCATGCTGGGTATGTAGTGGACAATTAATAAATATCGATTGATTGGTTATAGCAGTGTTGTCTCCCCCTAATTGAATGTGAATGGAGCGAAAAAACAAAAACAAAAAAAGAACGTGAATGGGGCAAAGTGACGAAGAGGAGAGGTCCAGAGAGTGAGATGAGTCGGGAATGAAGTGAGCATGGCCAAGGCCTCTTCTCAAGGGGCAGTCCAGAGCAGAGTCACTAAACAAGAGAGTGAGAATTAAGGGGTTCAAATTTAAATTTAAAAACTTAGCACATAACAGCCTATCCCAGCTATTCAACTTTTAGACGCTAGAATCCTTCAATAAGCAACTCTCTGTGTTTAATACTGGAGGCAGCAATGGGGTAGAGAAGAGAAAGGCTGGCTTAGGAGTCAAGACCTGGGTTCAAATTTTGCCTTTGTGTGACCTTGGACCAGTCACTTATCCTCAAAGACTCTTAAGTGGCAGAAAAGGTGCTGATCTGCAGTGATAGAGGGAGTTATCTCACCCGGACACCTGGAGTTCTATACAGCAATGATATCCCTGGTCAGGGCCAAAAAAGTCCCAAACCACAAAATTGTGCCTCCTCTCAGGTCTGCATCCTCCTTGCTGCAGAGCTCCTTCTCTGGCCTCAGGTAAGATGCATGATAGCTGTTTACCATCCTATAAGAAAGCCCTAGATGAGCCTAGAAATCCTTGACTAGTAAAGCCCCTTGGTGGCTTTACCACTGGATACAAGAGGAGGACGGGAGGCCAGCACCTGATTTCCAAGTATACCCAGTTACCAAGAAGGCTTGTTTCTAGAAAGGGAGAATCAGGGTGTTCATCAGAGCTGAAATTAGGGCAGGTCAGCAAGGGCTTTGCCTCAGGGCACCAAACTGAGCAGGCACTAACAGTACTTGCAAGCCATCTATGGCATGAAGACAACAAAGCTTGGCACCTCCTTACCCGAGAATAGTTAGTGAAAAGAAACTACCAGAGGTGGGGGGAGAGGAGGTAGGGGGATCTCTCAACTGACTACCCTGCCTCCCCCAACATAAGAAAGTCCAGTGGCTCCCTGTTGCCCTTAGTCAGTCATTTAGTCAGTCAATAAATACCTATTAAGTGCCCACTCAGGCACTGTGCTGATATCACTGTGCTTTTGTATCAGTGGTGATACAAAAAAGGCAAAAACCAGTCACTGCCTTCAAGGAACTGACAATCTTTATTTATTTATTTTTTTTAGTGAGGCAATTGGGGTTAAGCAACTTGCCCAGGGTCACACAGCTAGTGTTAAGTGTCTGAGGCCGGATTTGAACTCAGGTACTCCTTTGAAGTCAGGTACCCCTGACTCCAGGGCCAGTGCTCTATCCACTGCACCACCTAGCTGCTCCAATCTTTAATTCTTGAGGATAAAATGCAAACTCCTTGGCTTAACATTTAGAGCTTTTCACATTTAGAACTTTGGATTATTGTTCCTGATTTATTTTTTATTATTCCTGTTAACACATTAGACCAGTGGTTCTCAAAGTGTAAACTATTTTCATAATAATGTTAAAATGTTTTCATTTACGATGAGGCAAATATCAACAGATATAATTCACATAAACAAAGTTCTCTGAGGGGTCCTTTCTAATTTTTAAGAAGGTAAAGGGGTCCTGTGACCAAAAACTTAGAGAGAACCACTGCTCTAGACTATCTAACCCAGATGACCATTTGGGGTTCCTCTTTGTCATTTCCCAATATGATCTAATTGGATCCGATTAAATGGGGTCAAAGGAGACAATATGTAAAGTGTTTCATGAACCTTAAAACTCAATTTAAATACTATCTATTATTATTATTATTGTGGCAGCTAGATTGCACAGTATATAGAGGGCTGGGTCTAGTGTCAGAAAGACTCATCTTCCTGAGTTCAAATTTGGCCTCAGACACTTAGCTAGTTGTATGACCTTGGGCAAGTCACTTCAACCCTATTTGCCTCAGTTTCCTCATCTATCAAATGAGCTGAAAAAGGAAATGGCAAACTGCTCCAGTATCCTTGTCAAGGAAACCCCAGATGGGGTCACAAAGAGTCAGACATGACTGAAAACAACTGAACAGCAACACAGAGATAATCTCCAAACTAGCCTGTCTCTATCTTGTTTGTCCATAGTTGTTCACGTGTTGTCTTCCCCCATTAGATTGGGAGCTCCTGGAGAGCAGGGACTGTCTTTAGCTTTTCTTTGTCCCACCAGCTTAGCACAGTGCCTAGCACATAGTAGGCACTTAATAAATATCGATTGACTGATTGGCATATTTCCTATGGTTTGGCTGCATAGAATTTAGCCCAGGGCTGGCATTGCTGGTAAGACAAAAGTAAAAAGTTGCCTACATAAAGAGGTTGGCTACAAAAGGGTGGTGGGGGGGCATTTAGCCACATCATGGTTCATCTCCTCCCACCCTCTCTCACTTTACAGAAGAAAAAATCCAGGCTGAGATAGGTTGACTAAGTTACTTGCTTCGAGTCACACAGCCGGGATTTGAGATAGGACTGGGATTCCAGTCTAACTGATTGATTCAAATCTAGCATTCCATGGATAACTCTAGGCTGCTGCCACCTCGTCTCAGGGACCTGATGTAAAAAGTTGGGCAATAGGGAGCGGAAGAGTATACGGAAGCTAGAGAAGAAGAGTCCCAATCCCTTTTTGGGGAGGGTGGAGTTGCACCAGGTGTGTGTGTGGGGGGGGGGGGGGCGCGGGACACTTAAAGCAAAAGATGAAGTCACCCTGTGGCCATGGTTTGCAGCTACTCCCAGGGTTGGGAATGGTTGGGTGTTCACCCAGCTTGGCTAATTTCTAAGTTAGAGAAGTGGGCTGGTGGCCAGCCTTCTCACAAATGGAAATGTGTTTGTCCTTATTCCAAGGAGGAAATAGTTTAGAGATCCCATCCTGCTCTGTAAGCCCTGGGGTCTTTTCCCCACCCTCAAAGATACCCTACTGCCAGGGTCAGTTCAGGAGGGGAAGTGAAGGCATTCAGTTAGCATTATAGCTCCCATATAGCTCATGCCTTCCTTTTCTAAAGAAGTTAGGGCGGCTGGCATTTATGTGAATGTGTGACTGATTTCCTCAATGGGAGGCACTCCCACTATAGAAATTTGCCTCACCAGCACTGTCTTAATTAGTTACAAAGGATTTCTCTCTCTCTCTCACTCTCTCCCCCCTCCCTCCTTCTCTCCTCCCTTTCTGTCTCTGTCTCTCTCTCTCATACACACACACACACACACACACACACACACACACACACACACACACACACACACACACGGATTTAGAACTGGAAAGAGAACCTCAGGAGTCACCTAGGCCAATCCTTTCATTTTATAAATGAGGAAATTGAGGCTCAGAGAGCTAAAGTGATTTGCCCCCTTTCACTCAGGTACCAAGGAGCTGGAATTCAAACCCAAGTCTTTTTGACTCTCTAGCGGGTGACCTCCTCCCAATGCCCCACATGCCCCTTCTCCCTGGGTATGGGGAGTTTTGAGTTTTCATATTTTTTTTTTTTGCAGGGCAATGACTTGCCCAGGGTCACACAACTAGTGTCAAGTGTCTGGGGCTGAATTTGAACTCAGATCCTCCTGAATCCAGGGCTGGTGCTTTATCCACTGTGCCACCTAGCTGCCCCTGAGTTTTCATATTTCTATCCACAGAACTTAGGACACTAGCATGCTAGGTGCTTAACTGCTTCATTGATTGGTCTGAGCAAGCTTGGTAGAAATTCAATGACATGTTGGGAATCATACAACTCGACTCAGAGGCCAGATTTGACCCCCAGCCTTCCTGCCTCCTCTACCAGTCCATGCATCAGACCTGTTTCCTTGGTTCTTTACTAACCTGAAAATTTTCAGGTTTTTTGTTGTAGTTGTTTTTCTGGGCAATGAGGATTAAGTGACTTGCCCAGGGTCACACAGCTAGTAAGTGTCAAGGGTCTGAGACTGGATTTGAACTCAGGTCCTCCTGAATCCAGGGCCAGGGCTTTACCCGCTGTGCCACCTAGCTGCTCCCCAACTTTTTTTTTGACAGCTAGCAGGCCAAACAGCCTGGTGTAATGATTGGAATGACGCCACCTACTGGAGACTTGCTGTGGAGAGCTCCACCATGAGGAAAATGCCTCAGAGGCATTGTGGCTTTTCCTTGGCGTCAGGAAATGACGTTTGCTCATGGGTGCTGTCTATCAAGTCTACCAGCCAATCAACTGGAGAGCCTCCTATGGTCTGGGAGGAGACAGGGAGGAAAGGGAGCCTGCGCAGTGAGCGCTGGCCCTTTTGGCTTCCGGACTTGATGGTGGTGGCGGCAGAGGACTTCACAGGAAATTTGAGGAAAGATAAGAATGCCAGGCTGTTAGAATTCTGTTCTCAATCTTTTTCTTTCTATTTTCCAATAAACCCTTAAAAACCTAAACTCGTTTTATCAGTGATTTTTAGTCAGTTTCCCCAAACTGGGGGAACACATTAGAATCCACATTTAGAATCTTAAATTACACACTGGGGGAGCCCATGCTTCCTTGGATTGGATCTAGAGAGCCAGAACAAAGCAAACAGTGGCCCCAAGGACACATCCAGACAATAAGATTATTCACATCGACTTGAGAAGATGACTTTTTTAGTCCAGAGCCCAGTAGCTCCAGGGGCCCTTGCCTGCACTTTGGACACAGGAGCCTGGCAGTCCAGCTGGGGCGGCTCCTCTAAAGGATCTGGGTGTGACAGTCTCTGGAACCTTCTCCCCTCATCCCTGCCACCCTCCCCAATGGGAGGGGACATTGTTTTTGGTTCTAACTCACAGAACCTGGCGCATGACGGGCTCATCGTGTATATTTATTTGCCCAGTAAATGGAACAGTTGAATGGAAGACACACATACTGAGGAGGGCTCTTGCAACTGCAATTTTATTTTCTTTTGTGAAAATAATGTGACAACTGGGAGTTCAAATTGCTCCAAAGACATAAAAACAAAACAGAAATACACACAAAAAGAAGCATGGTGGGGGATAGGGAGGTGAGAGGGAGGGTCTCAAAACTTTGGCAGACTATGTTAACCTGGTCCTCGCCAAGGGGCTGGGCCTTGGGGGTCCAATCCTCTCCCCTGGGACCATGAGGATGAAGTTTGGACTGGACATGGGAGACAAAGAAAATGCAGACATTTTTGTGGAGAAGGTGTCTCCCATCTGGCACACCTCCAAATGTTGAGGGCTAGGGCCAAACTGCTCCAGAGGAGCCCTCTTGTCAGAGGATAGAGGAGAGATTCATGTCATAGTCATGGAGTCTGGGGGTAGGGGAAGAAAGGAGGTGGCAGGGTTAGGGGCGGGAGCAGGTAGATAATCCCATTGAGGACGGGAGATGCTAGTAGGGTCATTAGAAGACAGCTTCTTGGTGGACGGCTTAGCACCAGGCAGAGGACCAAGGTTGGGGAAGGCAGAGACATGAGGCATGTTGGATACTGAGAGCTGAGCCTAGGGAGGGATGAATACCTAGGGGTGGGAGAGACAGGAAGAGGTACCAGGTAGGGAATCACAGGGATTACAGACATGCAGACCAGAGAGAAGAGGGAGGGATGGAGGTAGAGAAGGGGTGGGACTCGGGGGAAGAGAGATGTCTCTTCTGCACAGGTCAATCCACCATAGCACAGAGAGGATAACAAACTACTTTTCAGGTTTTTTTTTTCCTTGTCTTCTTTTTTTTTTATTTTTAATTTTTTTTTATTTAAAAAAAAAGAGCTCTTGAAATCAGCTACCGTTTACATCTACAAAGTGTAAAGTGCTGCTGTTACCAGACACTTTACCGAATAGTCCAGAGTGGTCAAATATTGACCAATAAAGTTTCCTTTTTATTTTTTCTGAATCGCTACTTCTGGAGGAGCCCCTTGGCAGCAAGGAGAGGACGGGGCAGGGTAGGCTTTAGTGAGCAGATTTGGTAACCAAGGAAAGAGGCTGGGCCTGTAGCCCAGGCAGGGCCTGGTGGGCATGGAGAGGGGCCTGGAAAGAAGAGGGTGAAGTCAATAGAGTTGTGGGCACGGAGCTCAGGGGGAGGGGCCGGGAGAGGAGGGGAGGCTGGCTGCCCATGGGGCCGGAAGAGGCAGCTGCAGCGGCCTTGGCAGAGAGGAAGGCGGCCGAGTGGAGGGCCAGTTGGGCCCGGGCCTCTGGCTTGGTGGTGAGGGAGAGGGGCTGGGCTTGCTCCGAGTGAGTGGCCGCCGGGGCGGCTGGAGAGGCCAGGGCAGCAGAAGGGGTGGCTGGGGAGTCCAGCATGCTCCCATGTGAGGAGGCAGGGCTGTCACACGGCTTCTCAGGAGGTGGGTAGTGTAGACACGGCTTCTTGTTCCTGGAGGTCAGAATAGCTGGAAGAAAACAAGAAGGAATTTTAGGGGGTTAGGAGAGATGCAGGCTTGGGATGGAGAGAAGAGATCTGAGGGACAGGAATACGGAATCTATACAGCAACTACAGTATGGTCAGGTAGCTGGAGTCCCAGAGAACAGTGCTGGGCCTGGAGTCAGGAAGAGTAGAGCTCAAATCTGACCTGAGACAATTATTAGCTACGTGACCCAGGGCCAGTCACTTGACCCCTTCCTTCCTCAGTTTCCTCAACTGTAAAATAGGGATAATAATAGCACCCACCTGTTAAGTTTGCTGTGAGAACCAAATGACATAAAATTTGTAAAGCATTTAGGACAGTGCTTGGCACATAACTGCTTAATAGTTCTTTAATCTTTTGCCCAAGACAATAGAAGCTTAGGTGGAGCTAAAAGACCCGAGTTCAAATCTCTCTCAGACACTTATCAGCTGCGTGATTTCTGGCAAGTCTCTTAACCATTAAGTTCCAGTTTCCTCAACTATAAATGGGCATAGTAAGACACGCCTATAACAGCTATTTTGAGAATCAAATTAAGAGAATGCATGTAAAATACTTTGGAATCCTGAAATCATAGTGATAATTACCAGCTATAATAATAGCAATAACAATATAATTTATCATCGTTGTTTTCTGAAATGCAGGGATCTTTGAGAAAGGTCATGAGCATCTCATATAAGAGGAGAAAGCAGCTAAGCTAAAAGAGCCAGGGAAGTGGTGTAAATAGAAGGCTGGATGTTCCTCTGTAAGACCTGGGTTTGAATCCCACCTCTGACACCTACTAGTTGTGTGACCATGAGCAAGTGACTGAAGCAAGTGTTCTGTGCCTTAGTTTCCTCATCTCTAAAATGGGGATTGCAATGATGATGGGGATGATGATAAATACCAGCTATGCCCCCTTCACTTGATTGCAAGAACATCAAACATCAAGGAATTGAATGTCAGGCCCTTCGCAAACTTGAAAGCCCCATGTAAATGGCAATTATTAATATGATTGTCACCCAGCTCCCTGGAGTCTGGGGAATGAGGTACCCCAAATATCTTTGGATGTGGGAAGGGTAACTCCCTCATTATGCAGATAACAGAGCAGGGGCCAGGAGGTAACCTGTTCCACATCACCCCGGGAGATTTGAATGCAGGACCTTGGACTCTAGGCTCAGGGCTCCTCCCACTGGGTCATTCTGTTTCCATAGACATTTATTGAGTACTTTAAGACTTGCAGAGTGTTTTCCTCACTGTGCTTAGCACTGGCACACGGTACGTGCTAGATCAATGTTTATTGACTGACTGACAGCAAGGATGGAGGGCTGGCATCAGAGTCTAGAAGTCTGAGCCCTGACATACATTGTCTGTGTGACTCTAGACAAGCCAGGCTGCTCTGCAGAGAAGGTGCTGACCTGTATTGGGGGAAGGAGTTTCCTCACTGGGAGCTCTTTATGTCAGTGAAAATGCAGGATGGGTTCAGAACATAAAATTCCTAACAACCTTGATGGAAGGTAGAAAACTTATCAGCGTGCCCAATTTACAAGGAAGGAGTCACACAGGTACTAAGTACAGCCAACAATGCCTCCTCCACAGTAGGGGATAGAGAGCCTAGCTCCTCCTTCGGTCTCCATGACCCATGGCCCCACCCCTGGTGTCCAGGGAGAAATGGAGAAAGGGTCATCAGTGTAAGGAGGGACTCACTCTCAGCCTCTTGAACTTGTGGCTGTGGCTGTGGTGGAGGCTGTGACAGCTGCTTCTCACGTTTTCTCTTCTTCTTCTTGCCCTGAAAAAAGAAACCCATGGAGAGATGATGGCGTTAGAGACATGGCGGCCGAAGCCCAGCCTGGAGGAGCCCACAGGAAGAGAAGGTAGGGAGAAGGGGGCCCCCTATGCCAGGGTTTCCTCTTTAACAATGAGACCTCCTCTGCCTTTCCCAGGGGGCCTCAGACTCTTGGTCTTTCTCTCAATGGTGACTTCCCTTCTACTCTGTCTCTTATAGGGCTCGGAGCCAGGGAGATCTAGGTGCTAATGGTGTCTCAGACACTTTTTTTTTTTAAATTTCTTTTTTTTTGCGGGGCAAGGGGGGTTAAGTGACTTGCCCAGGGTCACACAGCTAGTAAGTGTCAAATGTCTGAGGCTGGATTTGAACTCAGGTACTCCTGAATCCAAGGTCGGTGCTTTATCCACTGCACCACCTAGCCACCCCCACCTCAGACACTTATTAGCTGTGTGATTCTGGGTAAGTCACTCTACTGCTTGGTGCCCAGTTACTCTTGTTTAAAATGAAAGGGTTGGAATCCATAAACAGTCCCTGCCTACAGAGAGCTTATATTCTAATGAGTAGTTGGTGGAGGAGGACTCACATGTTCTTACAGACCTTTCCCTCTATCTAGGATTATAGGATCATAGATTTAGAGAAGGAAGGGACCTTAGAGGTCAGTTAGTCCAATCTCCTCATTTTATGGTTGAGGAAACAATGAACCCAAGAGGTTAAGCATCTTGTCTAATTAAGGTCACATAGGTTAGCTAGGTAGGGTAATGAATAAAATGCTGGAGTCAGAAAGACTGTTCTCCCAGAGTTCAAATCTAGCCTCAGGGGCAGCTAGGTAGCACAGTGGATAAAGCACCCATCCTGGATTCAGGAGTACTTGATTTCAAATCCATACCTGAGTTCAAATCCGGCCTCAGACACTTGACACTTACTAGCTGTGTGACCCTGGGCAAGTCACTTAACCCCCATTGCCCACAAAACAAAACAAAAAACAAATCTAGCCTCAGGCACAACTAGCTGTGTGACCCTGGGCAAGTCACTTAATCATGCTTGCTCCAGTTTCCTCATCTATAATATGAACTGGAGAAGGAAATGTCAAGCTACTTCAGTATCCTTGCCAATAAATCCCCCAGTGGGGTCACAAAGAGTCAAACACAGCGAAAAAATGAGTGAACAGGTATTAAATTGCAGAGATGAGATTAGACCCAAGCTGTCTTCACAATCTAAGGGACCCCAGGCTTTTAAAGCCATCACACGGCTCAGACTTCCCCATGGCCACAGCTACTTTCTGAAACCTCTAAGCCCAGGATTCCTGGCAGTTGGAATGGACCACATAAGCTCAGTATGTATGAGTCAACAGTGTGATTCAGCCACCAAGAAATTTTTTTTTTTTTTTAAGGCAATGGGGGTTAAGTGACTTGCCCAGAGTCACACAGCTAGTAAGTGTCAAGTGTCTGAGGCTGGATTTGAACTCAGGTACTCCTGAATCCAGGGCCGGTGCTTTAACCACTGCGCCATCTAGCTGCCCCCTAGCCACCAAGAAATTTAACGTTGTCTTTGGTTCAGGAGGAGATGGTCCCATTTTATTCCGCTCAGGTCAGACGCATTTAAGGAAGGATATCGATGACTGAGATATCCTGAGAAGGATGAGTACACCAACAGGTCTTGAGGTTAGGCCAGATGATCTACTAATGGGTATTCTGGAGAAGGGAACACTCAGGCAGGAAGAAAGACATCCCCTCCAACAATCTGAAGCGTTGTTACTCATAAGAGGGATCTGACTTGTGCAGACTCAGAAGCATTGGTGGAAATCACAGAGGCAAATGAGCTGACTGAAAATAAACAGCCTTGAAAAGTGGTCACTGAGGTCATCCATCAAAGGCTGTTTGGAGGAAGCCCTGTGGACTCTGCTAAATAGAGTGGATTCTTCTTCAGGTAACTATTGGGCTAATTGTTTCCAAGGCCCCTTCTAATTCTCGGATTCTAATTCTGTAAAGCAGAGGGGATGCCTGGAACTTAGGGCCACCCCCAACGTAATTCCACGTTTCCTTAAGCAGACTTTTCTTTCTCTCCCTAGACCTGTGTGTTCAAGGTATAGGGAACTCCATCACCCTATGCAGACAGACCCCTAACCTGCAACTTAAATCTTACTCAGTTACTCAGAGCAATTCGAGGTAAAATGATTTGCCCATAATCACATGGCCAATATGGGTCAGAGGAAGGACTCAACCCCACATATTCTTGGCTCCAAGGACAGTTGACCATATGCTTCTTGCCTAACCTTCTTAATTCCTGGAGACTGACTAGAGCTTCCCAAATCCCCTCTGGTGAGTGATTCTCACAAAGCTTCTCCTGGCCTCGGGTGGACACTTACGTAATTGTCCCGTGCTGACCAGGTGGGATAGAGCTGGGAGTGAAGCTGCCTCTCTTTGCGAGCCAGCTCGTAGTACTTGGCCTGTTCTTCCCTTGAGAGTGAATGCCACTGTGAGGGAAAAGCAAAAACCAGAAGTGAAGAGCCTGGGAGGGAAGAGATTTCTCCCCAGCAGTAAGTCAATAAGCATTTATTGATCACTTTCTATGTGGCAGAAACTATGTCAAGTGTTAAGGATACAAAGTGTAAGGGGCACAAACAATTCCTGCCCTCAGGAAGCTTACCTTCTAACTAGGAGCAAATGTGTAAGTAACTGTAATACAGAAAGGAGAGATGGAAGGGGAAGGTACTAGGAACTGGGGGAAACCAGACAGAAGGTCTTGTTTGAGTTGAGTCTTAAAGGAAGCCAGGAGGTAGGGAGGAAGAAGGGCGTGGGGGACAGACAGTACAAAGTCCTTGAGTCAGGAGATGGAAGGTACATAGATTTGGAACAGCAAAGAGACCAGGGTACATGGACAAGAAAAAAGTTTATGAGGACTGGAAAGTCAGGGAGGGACCAGGTTAAGAAGAGTTTGTTAGTTTGTTTGTTTGTTTTGGTGAGGCAATTGGGGTTAAGTGACTTTCCCAGGGTCAAGTATCTGAGGTCAGATTTGAACTCAGGTCCTCCTGAATCCGGGGCCAGTGCTCTATCCACTACACCACCTAGCTGCACCTTAAGAAGAGTTTTAGATGCTAGCTGGAGGTTTTGATGGTTGATCTTGGAGGCGATAGGGAGCTCCTGAAGCTCCTTAAATGGGGGAAAGGGTTTACATGGGTTTCCTTTAGAAAAAACACCTTGGAACAGCTAGGTGGCACAATGGATAGAGCACCAGCCCTGGATTCAGGAGGACCTGAGTTCAAATCTGGCCTCAGACACTTGACACTTACTAGCTGTGTGACCCTGGGCAAGTCACTTAACCCTAATTGCCTCACCACCCCAAAAAAAAGAAAAAAAAAGAAGAAAAAACACCTCCGTGGCTTAGCTGAGTGGAGGGTGGATTGGAGAGGGAATAGACTTGAGGAAGGGAAGAACAAGGCTGCCTTTATTATGAGAACAGTACCGTGGAGAAAAGTCATCTTTGGTGGTGGGCAGCCCTGGAGGAGAAGGCTCTCTTTGGCTTAACTTGTGGCTCTTTACTTCCTCTGGGCACAGTGACATCGTGAGTCAGTCCATCAATAGACACATATTTAGTGCTTACTATGTGTCAGGTTCTATTGTTAAGTGCAGAGGATATTAAAAAAAAAAAGGATCTGCCCTCAGGGTGCTTACATTCTAGTGGACAAGGGTCTCCATGTTAAACTGGATTATGAATAGAAAGACCAAGGGAAAAGTAATTCAGCTGTTCATACCCTTTGCCCCAGAGATCTCACTGGTAAGCAGTGAGACCCCAAGGAGGTCAAAGTCATTTAATTTGCCAAAATATTCATAACGCTTTGTGTGGTATCCAAAAAACTGGAAACACTATGGCTTGAGGATGGGAATTGGGGAACAGAGGAACAAACTATGACAGAGAAATACAATGGGATATTATTGAGCCTTGAGGGACAGTGAATATGAAGAGATTCAGAAAACTTTGAAAAGACTTGTATGAACTGATGCAAAATACACAAGCACATACAATGACTCTTGCAATGTAAATAAACAATAAAACAAAACTACACATAATTGAAACAACCAGTCTTGGCAACAGGGAATAAGATATATGGGCTATGATAGAATATAAAAATGACATGACAAAATAGAATTGAAATGACTTGTCATAAGAGAGGCAGGGGAATGTGGAATGTTGCAGATGCTGTTAATCACAGTCAGGTAGTTTTGCTTAACTTATTTCTTTTTCTTCATCCCAGGGGATGGCTCCATAGGGTGGAACTGAAGGGAGCATATTCAGAAATGACTGTGATATCAAAGCAAGACTTCAGTGGAACTTAGCAATTAAAGAATGATAAAACAGTCACTTAGGGTTCGATATGATGATGATGGTGACAATAAGGAAAAAACAAAAGGAGACATTAGAACCTTGAAGCTGCTTTAAGTTGCACTAAAGGCTGTTTGATTGGCTTGGCGAGGGGAGAGGTGGGATATTCCTACCCTCCTTCCCAGGATCTGGTTGATGGCTGCGCTCTCTTTCAGCGTACATTCGGCGACCACCTTGGCCCTCATTTCCTTCATATACAACATGAAGGCATTAAGAGGTTTCTTCACGTGGGGCTTCTTCTCTTCTTCCTTTTTCACCGTCACAGGGGATTTCCTGAGAACAGATGGAAAGGATAACATTGGACCCATTCTTGGAGACAGCCTGTCCGCTCCTCTGCCTTGACCTCTGCAGAGGCCCTAGGAATGGGAAGGTGAAAAGAAAACTTGGGGCCCCTGCTCCTATCACCTCACAGTGGCTATTGTGGCCCCCATCAATGGTGTCTATGACATTCTCTACCAGGTATGGCAGAGGAATAGTGGAAAGAGGAATGAATTTGCAGTCACTGGACTTGGATTGCTGTCCTATCTCTGTCATTTGCTACCTGAGTTACTTTTGGCAAGTCACTTAGATTTTCTGGGCCTGTCTGTTGAGTGAAGGTGTTGGGTGACATCATTTTGAAGGTCTCCTCTAGCCCCTACATTCTATGGTTCCAAAACATTGCCCACTGCTGAAAGGTGGAACGAGTCCTCTGAGTTCTCTGACAAAAGGTCTGAAATGGAGGGGATGAAACATAGAGAGTCCAAGTGAACTATTTCTAGGGGAGGAAACCTAGGGAATAGTTGCCCATCCCATCTTGGCCTCCCAAGCTTCCTACCTACATCACATCATAGTCAACACACTGAGAGAAATAGAACCCAATCCCTCCTCTCCGGTGTAGAGGTTACTTACGCACTCACGGATGGGCTCATAGTGGGGGGCGCGGGTTCCTGTTTGACGATGGGTGAGACAATGGCTGGATGGGGGATCCCTGATGTGGGCAGACCATGGTGGGAAGGGGCCACCATGTGCGGGGAGAACCGACTTGAGACCAAACTGATCAGGGAGGGAAACAAAAGATATAAACTCGGGGTTAAGCCTTGGAAACTGTCCTGTTCCAAGTTTTCAATAAGAAACCACTCAGCCTTAGGGCATGAACAAATAGCGCTTCTAAGATGGTGTCTGGGGAATGGGAAGCTGATCCCCTCCCGCCCAGAGAAAGATGCCAATTCATTCCACTCATACTGTTAATTCTGGACACAGACAGACAAGAGAACACTGAGAAAGAAAGATCAGAGGGTCAGGAGAAGGGAGAAAAGGAGGCAGTCAGTTACTGAATCAACAAGTATTTATTAAGCACTAATTGTATACCAGAAACCATATTAAGCAAAAAGGGATACACAGAAAGGCGACAATATGATCTCTGCCCTCAAGAGCTCACATTTTAGACACTCAGATACTATGTAGATTCAAGGCAGATACAGTGTAAATGTAAGGTAACCTCACAAGGAAGGTACTAGCTGTAAAGGGAACTGGGAAAGGCCTCTCATAGAAGGTGGGCTTGAAGGAATCCTGGGAAATTAGGAGGCAGAGCATTAGGCCAGGGTATAGGCAAGGAGATGGGAGATGGAGGGCTGTGTCCGAGGAGATGCAATTAGGCTAGCAGAGCTGGACCAAGGGGCCATGGGAGAGAGGGATAAGAGTTAGGGCGAAAGAGGTGAAAATAACAGAGGGTCAAAGAAAATGCAATAATACAGCATTCATTAAATTCCTTCTAGGTTTTGTTGCTGTTCAGTCATGTCCAACTCTGTGATCCCATTGGGGGTTTTCTTGGCAAAGATACTGGAGTGTTTTGCCATTTCTTTCTCCAGCTTATTTTTTTTGTGTGGGGGGCAATGGGGATTAAGTGACTTGCCCAGGGTCACACAGCTAGTAAGTGTCAAGTGTCTGAGGCTGGATTTGAACTCAGGTACTCCTGAATCCAGGGCCAGTGCTTTATCCACTGCACCACCTAGCCACCCCTCTCCAGCTTATTTTACAGATGAGAAAACTGAGGCAAACAGGTTAAGTGACTTGCCCAGGGTCACACAGCTAAGAAGCATCTGAGGGTAGATTTGAACTCATGAAGATGTCTTCCTAACTCCAGGCCCAGCACTCTGTCCACTGTGCCATCTAGATGTCCCTTCTATGTATCAGATACCAGAAAGAAAATAGTTGTTCCCCTCAAAGGACTGACATTTTATATATCTTCATATAAGAAGAAGATAAGTGGAGAGAAGGGGGAAATAAGGTGTGAGGACCAGAAGGCAGTGGGGCAAGAGAGAGGGTCATGGGGAAGAAGAGGTGAGGGCCATCGAGAGGAAGGTAGGAGGGACACAAGGGATGGTAGAAGATGGAAGGAGTCATCCATGAATCAGTGAGTAGGGAATATGGTGGCCATTGGAAAGGAAGCCAGAGGTGGGAGAGTGAGGGGTCAGGGCAGGGAGGTCAGTAGAGGTTCAAGGATTGGGGGGGGATGCTAATCATAGGGAGAGGAGTCAAAGAGAAGGAAGGAGGTATGAGGGGCAAGACCCAGCCTGGGCTTCTAGTTATATTCCCTTTGCTATCGAGAGAAAGGTTGGCAGAGAGAATGATTCCTAAAGCAATGGAAAGGATTCTAAATAGGGAGGCAGAGGGTGTGGGTTCAAATTCTGGCACTGCCCCTTACTACCCAAATGCCACTGGGCAAGTTCCTTCCTTGGTCTTTTTTTTTTTTTTAGGCAATGGGGGTTAAGTGACTTGCCCAGAGTCATACAGCTAGTAAGTGTCAAGTGTCTGAGGCCGGATTTGAACTCAGGTACTCCTGAATCCAGGGCCGGTGCTTTAACCACTGCGCCATCTAGCTGCCCCCTTTTTTTTTTTTTTTTAGTGAGGCAATTGGGTTTAAGTGACTTGCCCAGGGTCACACAGCTAATAAGTGTTAAGTGTTTGAGGCTGGATTTGAACTCAGGTACTCCCGACTCCAAGGCCAGTGCTCTATCCACTGCGCCACCTAGCTGCCCCCTTCCTTGGTCTTTTGATTGTTCTGGGTGACTTTCAGTGTCTATACACTGGGAGAAGGCGTCAACATGCACTGGTGTGTGGTGTTCTCTATACCAGTCAAACCATGGGTCTGTTCCTATCGTCATCTCTCTCACCGGAGCCAGGTGCGCCTTGGCACAGAGGAGCAGGAAGGAGAAGAGAGCTCCGTATCTCTATTCTGATTGCCAGGACAAAGGCCAATCTCAATGGAAGGAAAGGAGAGTAACCTGGTAGGGGATAATCCCCCTTTTCCAGGTGCCAGCCCAGCCGGAAAACTTACCTGGACATCGAGGCGTTCATGGCAAGGGCTGGGTACGGGTGCCGGAAGCCACCAGGAGGGAGGGAGTACATTGGCTGGCCTTGCCTAAATGGTAAAAGCAAGGAAACCTCATCAGTGCATTAGGAAAAGTGGAGGCTGGTAGAAGAGAGGAGGGGAAGAGAGAGAGCAAGCAGAGAGGACTAGATTCTGGCAGAAAGGGGGAGGCGGGTCCCCAAAGATGACAGAGGTGGGACGCCATCTCAGTCGGAGAGGCCAATGGCCAGGGAGGGTCACTGTGCTATCCGCTAGGGCGCCCCTCCCTCCTAGATGGTCTGCTCCCGAGGTAGATTAGGCTGACCGTGCTGTTAAGGGGCTGGGGGAAGAGAGAAGGGAGGGTCTGCAATCTTCCTTACTGTGGGACGAGCCAGCCCAGCGGATGGGGGATCTGACCAACAGCTCCAGGAGACAGCGGGTAATAAGGGGACAGCTCAGCGGGGTGAGGTGGCCTGGGGATTCCTGCTTCAAAAGAAAGACCCATTACATGGTGCCTGGGCTTCTCTCCCCATTACATCCTACCACATCTCCTAGAATCCCCTTTTATTTTCTAAAAAATTATTTTTAATTTTTTTTCAATCTTAAAAGTAAAGTATATTATGTTTTTCCAGTTACATGAAAAGATAGTTTTCAACATTTGTTGTGGGTTTTTTTGTTTGTTTGTTTTGTTTTTGCAGGGCAATGAGGGTTAAGTGACTTGCCCAGGGTCACACAGCTAGTAAGTATCTAGTGTCTGAGGCCAGATTTGAACTCAGGTTCTCCTAAATCCAGGGCCAATGCTTTATCCATTGCGCCACCTAGCTGCCCCCATAACATTTATGAGGTTTTTTGCAGGGCAATGAGGGTTAAATGACTTGTCCAGGGTCACACATCTAGTAAGTATCAAGTGTCTGAGGCCGGATTTGAACTCAGGTCTTCCTGAATCCGGGGCTGATGCTTTATCCACTGTGCCACCTAGCTGACCCCACATTTGTTTTGGTTTTGTGGGGTTTTTTTGTTTTTGTTTTTTTGAGGGGCAATGGGGGTTAAGTGACTTGCCCAGGGTCACACAGCTAGTAAGTGTTAAGTGTCTGAGGCCGGATTTGAAATCAGGTACTCCTGAATCCAGGGCCGGTGCTCTATCCACTGCACCACCTAGCTGCCCCACCACATTTGTTTTTATAAGATTTTGAATTCCAAATTTTTCTCCCTCCCTCCCTTTCCTTCCCTTCCCCAAGACAAAGCAATCTGATATAGGTTATATTCCCCTTTTATTTTCATCATAATAACTAGAATTTACATAGCAATTTAAAGTTTACAAAGTGCTTCACACATTATCTCACTCGATTCCCAAAATAATCTTCTGAGGTAGTTGCTCTTATTATCTCCATTTATGAAATGAGTAAACTAAGATACATGTCTTGCTCAGGGTAAAATGGCTTGTGAGTGTCTGAGGCAGAATCTGAACTCGGGCTTTGGGGACTCCAAGCCCAGCACTGGAGCTACTGTCAGACCCAGCTGCCATGCTTGTTTTCTCCTCTAGGTCACTCCTTAGAGCTGCCGTCCAGTTGAGGCTGAGATTTGAGGATGGCTGAGGCTAGGTGCTATTGTTAGGACAGACACTGCCCCTGATCTGCAGAGTTGGAATCAATCAACAGGCATCTATCATACACCTACTGTGAGGCAGGCTTCAGGTATACAAAGACAAAGATGAAACATTCCCTGCCTTCAAGGGGCTTACATTAACTCTACCAGGTCCTCTGTTGGGAGGGGATCTCCCTCCATTATAACAGGATAAAGGGTAACTAGATTGAGGAAAACACTAAACTGCCCCCTTAGGGTGGTTCTAATTACCCTAGAAAGAATGGTGGGGTGGAGAGCTAGGCTGTATGAAAGAATGTGAATTCACTTTCAGAGTCAGAGGACCTGGGTTCAGATCCTGGCTGATGCTCACTAACTGTGATGTTGGGTAAGTTATGAAATTGATATGGGCCTCAGTTTCCCATTTGTAAAATGAGGGGGTTGACTAGATGTCTTCTGAGGTCCCTTCCAGCTTGATCTAGGATCCTATTCATGGGGTGACTATAAAATACTAATGCTATTCATAATAGACATTTACAGAGCCCTTTAAAAGTAGCAAAGTGCTTAACGTAACCTATTTCCATTGAGGCTTAAAACAAGCCAGTGAAATCATTAGCATGGATTTAATTATTCTTATTTAGGGTTGAAAGGAAAAGTTAAGTGACTGACCCAGGGTCCAACAACTAGTAAATGTCTGAAGCAGGATTTAAAATGTTTTCCCTGACCCCAAGAGCAGTGATCTATCCACTAAACCAGTCAGTGAGTCAGTCAATAAAAAATGATTAAGCACCTACTATGTGCCAGGTACTATGCTAAGGACTGGGGAAGCAAAAGGCAGCCCTACCCTCAGAGAGCTCACAATCTAGCATGGGGGACAACATACCAACAATTATGTGACTAATGAAATCATGGATCCAGATGAAACAATGGTGTAATGTCTCCATTCCAGTCAGTGTGGAGATGGTTACATTTATGAATACTGATTTCAGGGCAAAACAATTTCTAAGAACACCCCCCTCCCAATCACGGGGAATATCCCCTTTCCCCCCAGAGCTGAGGGCAATTCTGAATTAAAGGGAAGGGCAATTTTCTCATAGGCAGGGGTACTGTCACCAGGAAGGCAGACCAACCCCAACCCAATAGTGGCCCCCATGTCTAGGAGGTCACATAACAGGGTGGCCTCACTGGAGAAAGCACCAGGCCTGGCATTTACTCACTCACTCACCTGTCTTTGGATCAATCTCTGGGGAGAGGTGTGCAGGTGGGGAGCCAGGGGAAAAGTGATCATTGCTGTAGGTGATGAGGGGAGTCAGTGGGTGCATATGGTGAGGGTGCTGGACCACGGGAACTTTGTTGGACTGAAAGACAAAGAAGAAAAAAACCCACAGATAAACTCCAGGCAAGGGAGATAGTGAAGGGAAAGAGGGCTACTCATTGTAGTCTATGAAATCTCCCTTCTTCCCTCCCTCCCTTTCTTCCTTCCTCCCTCCCTCCCTCCCTTCCTTCCTTCCTTCCTCCCTCCCTCCCTTTCTTCCTTCCTTCCTCCCTCCCTCCCTCCCTTTCTTCCTTCCTTCCTTCCTTCCCCCCTCCTTTCAAAAGCACTTATTGAGCACCTACTACATGTCAGAACCAGTAACATAAACCAAGAATAAAACTGTCTCTGAGCTTAGGGAGCTCCCATTCCCCTCTCATAGGGAAAGGAATGGTCCTTAGGCCCCAGGCTGGTCTCCACCACACATCTAACTAGCCCTCCAGCCAGCATTTTCAGGATGCCTACTGTGCACTCAGTCCTGTGCCAGGGGCTATGGAGCACGTGGAGGATATCCAGAAGGGTAAGAGCTTCCAATCTTGCTGGACAGATACAATTGACACAGGTGGAGCAATCGGAGGACACTCAAGGACTTCACACAAGGAAGCTGAGATAAGGACAGACTTGTTCTTCAAGTCTCCAGTTGGGGTGGGGGTGGGGGTGGGGGTGGGGTCAAGAGGCGGAGGGAAGGGAGAGGAGCTGGGAGCTGTAACATCAACTCTTCAGGGAGCTTCATTCATGGGATTCAGCCAAGAATCACAAGGTGAGGTTTCACAGAAACAAAAGCTGAGTTGTCTTGAAGCCCAACACATTTCAAACCTCTTGGGACAGCAGAAAGGGCTTTTAGGAGTGATGGATGACTTTCTGCCCTAGTAGTAGGCAGCTAGGTGGTGCAGGGGATAGAGCGTTCAGCCTGCAGTCCAGAAGACCTGAGGTCAAATTCGACCTCAGACACTTACTAGCTGTGTGACCCTGGGCAGGTCACTTAACCCTGTTTGCTTGTTTCCTCATCTGTAAAATGAGCTGGAGGAGGAAATGGCAAATGACTCCAGCATCTTTGCTACAAAAATGCCAAAGAAGGTTACAAGCAGCAGACATGACTGAACAAATTTGTCAGGAGCCGTATTAAGCCCTTGATGAATATTATCTAAATTGATCCTCACAATGAACCTGTGAAGTAGGTGATGTGATCCTAGGAAACTAAGGCAAAAAGAAGGCTCTTCAGTGTATCACTGTCCTCCATTATTGGCCAGAGGAATAAGGGTAGTTAGTTAGCCTGAAGGTGAGAGAAACCTTAGGGGGCCATGGTTGCATCTTTTATTTTATATTATTTTTTTTATTGAGGCAATTGGGGTTAAGTGACTTTCCCAGGGTCACACAGCTAGTAAGTATTAAGTGTCTGAGGTCAGATTTGAACTCAGGTACTCCTGACTCCTTTTTGTTTTTTTCATAGTAGCATCTTAAAGAACTTTCACATGAAGGAAGGATTAGGCTCATTCTGTTCTTCCTTAGAGGGCCAATGGGTGCAAGTTGCAATTTAGGCAGGACATCGTTCAAGCATCTGGGGCTGGATTTGATTTCAGACTCAACACTCTAACCATTAGAATGCTTGGTATGGGGGCAGCTAGATGGCACAGTGGATAGAGCACTGGCGCTGGAGTCAGGAGTACCTGAGTTCAAATCTGGACTCAGACACTTAACACTTACTAGCTGTGTGACCCTGGGCAAGTCACTTAATCCCAATTGCCTCACCAAAAAAAAAAAGAAAAAAAAAAGAATGCTTGGTATGGACTGCTTCGTTTTTGGCTTTGTCTATCTTAAGTGCCTAGCACGGTGCCAGGCATGCAATTGCTGCTTACTAAATGTTTGTTGATTAAATGAATAGGAATTTTTGTTTGTCTGAGGAGCTGTCCTAGGTGCTAGGTTAGAAGATGAACAAGCAGAACCATTTTTGCCCTTATAGAGCTTAACTTACTTTCTTTGAAGATAGATCTTAGATGTCTGTTAGTATAGTTCTGGCGTCAGGACTTTACCTCATGGAGAATCATGTGTTTTTTCTTTTCTTTTCTTTTTTTGGGGGTGTGTGTGTGGCAATGAGGGTTAAGTGACTTGCTCAGGGTCATACAGCTAGTAAGTGTCAAGTGCCTGAGGCCGGATTTGAACTCAGGTCCTCCTGAATCCAGAGCCAATGCTTTATCCATTGCACCACCTAGCTGCCCCCTGAGCATTAAGATATTCTTTTCTATTTTTGTTTTTTAATTAGGGAAACAGGGGGTAAGTGACTTGCCTAGGGTCACACAGCTAGTAAGTACTGAAGCTACATTTGAACTCAGGAACATGATTCCAGGCCTAGCGCTCTATCCATTTCACCATGTGGTAAGATTATTGGAATTTGGCTGACTGATTGGGATGAGCCACACCTGGCCTGCCCTGAGTGTGCTGCTGATGTCAGCAGGAGAAACCACTCTCCACAGGCAGCTTTGAAGGACCTCCCCTTTTCGGGGAGGAAGAGTAAACACTCACTGAGGGGAGCTCAGTCTCTTCCAGAGTGACTTTCTTTCTGGTGGTGCGAGCAGCAGGAGCAGACGAGCCCTGTGGGCCCTGGCTGCAAAGCTGGTTTTCTATTGAAACTATGGACCCCAGGTGGTGAGTTAACATACGAGCCCTGCTCTTTTGAATTAGCTGAACTGGAATCAAGTTTGGGGATTGTATAGACTTAGGAGGATTATCCGTATTTCTTTTTCCCTATTCCCCTGTCTTTGATTTTATTAATTTCACCTTTGCTGTTTATTTCATTGCCATTAATAAAACCTGATTCATTTGTGGAAAAGAGGCTGTTAGACTCCTTTCTTATTGGCCTGGGAGAAATATCTAAAAAGGGCAGTTTGGAGGGGAGAGAGCTTTGGACCTAGAAGTCCCTCATTATTTCTGGGACCCCAATATTATGGTGAGCCACACAATTAACTCTCCATATATTAAATTTGGCCCTCACAACCACCTAACTGCCCCCAAGAAATTCTTTTCTGGAAAGCCTTGAGTGGCATAGTAGTTAGAGCAATGGACCTGGAAACAGGAAGATATAAGTTGAATTAAATCTGGCCTCATAATCACTGTGTGACTCCAAGCACATCACTTAATCTGCCTGCCTCAGTTTCTTCATCTGTAAAAAGGGAATACTAATAGTACCTACCTCCCAGGGTGACTATGATGATAAAATGATTTAATAGTTGTCCAGTGCTTTATAAACTTTACAATGCTCTATAAATGTCAGCTATTATTATTAGATGTATTTAAAATACATCTATTTTTCCGACTCCCTGTGAGAAAATAATAGAGTTTTGGGAACACACAAAGGGCCCCCTCTATTGATTTTATTAAG
Source organism: Dromiciops gliroides (assembly GCF_019393635.1). Lineage (NCBI taxonomy): Eukaryota > Metazoa > Chordata > Mammalia > Microbiotheria > Microbiotheriidae > Dromiciops > Dromiciops gliroides. Next base: position 666,158,184 of record NC_057862.1, read on the forward strand.
ATTGATTGGATTGACTTTGCTGATTGACTCAGTTGTAGTTAACTTGATTGGAATCATGCCTACCTGAAGTGCTGGCCCTCAGGAGGGTGTGAACTCTGACCTCTACATGGGACCCCCTTCAAGTCCAGTGAACCAATGGATTTGGTTGATGCTAGCCAATGAGCTTGAAACAGTGTGTAAGGACCGCCTCTCCTCCGGACCCATAAAAAGCTTCTGCCCACAGTTATTGGGAACAGGCTCCTGGTGGAGAATGTAGAAGAAGGAGGCCAGGCTGGAGCTCTAGGCTAGAAAGGCCTTTTCTTAACTTCCTGACCCAGGTGTTATCTTTTTACTATATTTTAATAAATGCTTAATTCCCCAAACTGCTGCTAAAGCTTCAAATTTATAAGGAGACCCCCCCAGCTAATTTTCCCCAAACTTGGGACAGAAATAAGGTGACCACACATTTAGTTTTACTCGTCACATCCCCCATTTCCAAAGGTACACCTCCAATCTTCCTACTCAGGGAGCTCTCCCTTGTAACAAAGGAGAAAGAACAGAGGTACACAGAAGAGGGTTAGTAAAACCAGCCAGCAGCTTCACTGAGTGGGACAGGATCCACACCCAAGGTCTGCTCCCCAAGCCAAGAAAATAGGGAGGGGGGAACCGATTATATTTACAAAGAAAAGAATGCCTTGGGCCTTCCTGGAGCTGGTGTCCTAAGGAGAAACCTGAAGCTTAGATGTGCTGTCCTCAGCTTGTTTGGATAGTGTGAGCCTTGGGAACTGGTGAATGATTGACTAAGGGTGTGCTGACTGGACTGGGGCCCAATGAGTGAGTGGAGGGATAGAATGGAAGAAGGAAACAAGGGTGTGATGAGATAAAGCAAAGCCACAACTGAGTTTTTTCCCTATTCCATGTTGCCTCTCAGCTGAAAGTTGAATCAGGGCCTGATTCATCCACTACAAAGGTGACTTGGAAGATTCGGTGGAAGAGAAAATCTAACGAGTCCCTTGAGAATCATTTTCAAATGAAAAAGTATTGACTTAATGCCACTTCCCGCAGTCCAGAAGTGATTGATTGTAGGAATTTCAGCCTCCACTAGATGGTGGCAATGAGCAGCAAATCCAAGGGACAGAAAGGAAATTGAACAAGGGCTTGTGAAATGCCTGCCTCATAAATTAGAGGCAGCAGGCCAGGTAAGCCATGAACCCTGCTCTCAGGGAGCTTATGATCTAGCAGGGTCATAGGTTTATCGATGGAGAGGTGGAAGGGTTAGACTCATCAGGTAGGTGGTGAATGTAATAGTCGAAAGGTTTGTAGGACGTCTAAATAATTCTAAGAAACAAGCTTGGCCGACGAGTCAAGAAGAGCCAATTCATTTCCCTTCAGACCTTGAAAAGGTTTATGGGTTGTTTTGCTGAACTTTGTTCCCTTTCATCATTTTATTTTTATTATATCATCCATCCATGCGCTGATGACTGAGGAAAGTAAGTGTGGCAGAGGATGATGCTGGACTTGAAAGTCAGGAAGACCAGAGTTAAATCCTGCCCCAGACACCTACTAACTGTGTGACCCTGGCCAAGTCACTTACTCCCTGCTTGCCTCAGTTTCCTCCACTGTAAAATGGGGATATATTAGCACCTGCCTCCCACATTTGTCATGAAGTTCCTATTTCCTTTCCTGTTTAGTCTCTTTGGAAAAGCTGCTTTTTCCCTGGTTCTATCCTGTTTTTGCTCCTCAGCCCAAGACAGAGCTCTGGGTCTAAAGTCTCCTAATCTCAGAGCAAGAAAAACATCTCATCTCTGGTTCTCCAGTCTCACCTTTGAGTTCATGACACACACTCCCGAGAGGCCCCAAGATAACCTGAACAGCATCAGTGTACAGATCCCCTCTTGGGAAGGGGGGGACAAGAAAAAGGAGCAAGCATTTGTTAAATACCTACTATGTGCCAGGCACTGTACTTTGCAAAATGTATCTCATTAGATCCACGTAATAACTCTGCAACATAGGTGCTATTATTATCCACAGTTGAAGAAACTGAGGCAGAAAGAGGTTAAGTGACTTACCCAGGGCCACACAGCCAAATTTGAGCTCAAACCTTCCTGGCTCCCAGCCCAGCATCTTAACTACTATTTGACCTAAGTGTCTCTTGGCAGAAGCTACTACCCTTTTCTGGCTTGTCCTCTTAACTGCTTGTTTAAGATCAGTCCTCAGTACGTCTCTTGACTTTTCCCACTGTTTGCTCACCTTCCCAATAGCTAATGGTTACAGTATTACAAATTACTTAACATTTCCCAACCATTAATTTATGTGAAAGACTCAGACAGTGACATTCTGTCTACAGAATTTCCAGGAAGGACAAATGTGATGGAGAGGAAGTATTTGTCACACGATGTCACTTGTGTATTTATTATATTATATGTGTTGATGTAGGTGAGTTTCAAAAAATGACCGACTCTTGGCCAATGTATCCTATGAAAATGGATGGCCCAGTTTATTAGCACAGATAAAGTCCTTTTTAGCCTGAGCTAGGACAGAATCTCAAGAACTGTTAAGAGACCCCCATCAGCCATCTAGTCTAACCCATGTCTAGAAAAGAACCCCCGTTAACACTAGCCCTCTGCTTGAAGACCTCTAAGGAGGGGGAACTTGGCATTGATCAGAGAGGCCCAATCCATTAATGGACAATTCTAAATAGTTAGGGAATGTTGCAGGACATCCTGCCTAAATTACAACTTGAACCCTTCAGCCCTCCAGGGATGAACAGCACAAGCCTCATCCCTCCTTCATATGAAAGTTCTTCAAATACATGAAGATGCTACTATATCCAAAGAGACACTACTGAACAGGGCCACACTCCCACCCAGGCCAATGAACCCCACAAATCCACTGCAGAAATACCAGCCCCCCCAAAGATAGCTGGCTCAGCATGAGCCATCACCATCACCATCACCGCCAAAATAACTCTAGGACTATCCTGGGGAGCAGGGCTAGCTTCATGCAAAAGGCCTGAGGAAGGTAGATGGTCCAGGGCATTTTCCACTTGGAATCCTAAAATTTCAAAGCTGGCTGGCTGGGTCTGGGGAGATCGTGTGGTTTAATGTCTTCATCTCACAGATGAAATGACCCAGGGGTTAAAGAGGTGAACTGATGGGTCTTTAGTGATAGGGGCAGCTCATGGCTGAAGCACCTCTGCCCACATAATTGGCAGGCCTATTCAGCCAACAGGCGTTCTGCCAGCCTCCAAAGAAGAAAAGGATGGAAAAAGCTTTCACAAACACCTTCTGGATTGTGCCAACCAGGCTCAGCAGGACACCTCATTCCCTAAGTGTTACTTACCGATATGACGGTTTAGCTGAAAAGACAATCTAAAAGTAATTAGGCACTGGGGAGGCAGTTCGGAACAATGGAAGAATGTTGGAGTTGGGTTCATAACCCATCCCTGTTACTCATTATGTGGACAATGGGTGACCTTGAGCAAATCAATTCACCAGTGTCCTCATCTGCAAAATGGGAGGGGGGTTGGACTATATAAGGGAGCAGAAGGCCCCTTCGAGCTCTCAATCTAAGATTCTATGATCATCTATAATTACTGCATTATGAAACATCATCATGCCTAATTTGCAGGAGCACAGTTTCAATGCAGAGTTGCCAAGGATGTGCCAAAAAGTCAGCCTTCTTGATCAAGGACAGCAAAAGACCCAGCACTCTGGATAGCATGAGAACACAGCAGCAGGTGTGGGCTTGGCAATCAACTGTTTGTTGGGGAAAAGCATTATCAACTCTCTGAGGCAGCCCAGTGGGTGTTGTACAGGACCTTGAATCGGGAAGACAAGGGTTCAAATCTAGCCTCAGACACTTAGGAATAGTATGATGCTGGGTAAGTCATTTTGACTCTCAGATTCAGTTTCCTCAACTATAAAATAGCACCTACCTCCCAGGGTTGTCGTGAGGATCAAATGAGATGATATTTTTGTTTATTTTTATTAATTATTATTATTATTTTTTTGCGGGGCAATTGGGGTTAAGTGACTTGCCCAGGGTCACACAGCTAGTAAGTGTCAAGTGTCTGAGACCAGATTTGAACTCAGGTCCTCCTGAATCCAGGGCCGGTGCTTTATCCACTGCACCACCTAGCTGCCCCTGTTTGTTTATTTTTTAAACTTAAGAGTATTTTATTTTTTCCAGTTACATGTAAAGATGGTTTTCAACATTTGTTTTCCTAAGATTTTGAGCTCCAAAATTTTCTCCCTCCTTCCCTTCCCTTCCCTTCCCCATCCCCAAGACGGTAAGCAAATTATATTTGTAAAGTGTTTAGTATGGTGCCCTATGTAAATTTTGGCGATGTGGTAGTGATTATGATGATAAGGGAGATGATCTAATACTTATTCACAAAACAGCAGCGATGCCTGGCACCACAAGGACTCTGTCTGAACTAACACAGGACAGACAGTGATAAGGATTTGCCTGGGAACCAAACAGTCACACGGGGTCCTGACCTCACATCAGATAAGCTGGTGGTCCTGGGGGATTTCAATGCATGCAGAAGCAGAGACACTAACATGCAAAGAATTAGAACTGAATTAGAAAAGATGGTTAAGGGTAAGTTTAGCTGTTGTTCAGAAAGCATATCTTGCATGGGATAGTGACTGTTAGCACCATGGGGGCACCAGACTACATAGAATGCTGGACCTGAGGTCAGGTAGACCCGAGTTCAAATCTGGGCTCAAACACTAGCTGTGTGTCCTTGAGCAAGTCACTTAACCACTGCCTGCCTTAGTTTCCTTAACTATAAAATGGGGATAATAATATCACCTACCTCTCCCAGGGTTATTGTGAGGATCAAAAGAGATAATACTTGTAAAGCACCTTGCAAACCTTAAATTGTTATATAAATGCTAGCTGTTCCTGTTATTGTCATTATTATTGTTCAGTTGTTTTTAGTCATGTCGACTCTTCTTGACCCAATTTGGGGTTTTCTTGGCAAAGACACTGGAGTGGTTTTGCCATTTACTTCTTCAGCTCATTTTACAGATGAGGAAACTGAGGCAAACAGGGTGAAGTGACTTGCCCAGGGTCACACACAGCTAGTGTCTATGGTCAGATTTGAACTCAGGAAGATGAGTCCTCCTGTCTCCAGGCCTGGTACCCTATCTACTACATCACCTAGCTGCCCCATTGAACCCCAACAACCCTGGGAGGCAAATATTATCATCACTTACCCCCATTTCACAGATTGACTATCAGTAGGAAGTTAAGTGACTCGCCCAGGGCCACATTCAGACCATAAGTATCGGAGGCAGGATTGGAACCCAGGTCCTCTTGTCAACCGGTCTAGCACTTACTATGGTGCCTCTAAAAATTTGCTCCCATTTCTATGACGCCGTTTTGTTTTGTTTTTTGGTGAGGCAATTGGGGTTAAGTGACTTGCCCAGAGTCACACAGCTAGTAAGTGCTAAATGTCTGATCCGGATTTGAACTCAAGTCCTCCTGAACCCAGGGCCAATGCTCTATCCACTGCGCCACCTAGCTGCCCCTATGACGCCTTTTTTTTTTTAAAGTGAGGCAATTGGGGTTAAGTGACTTGCCCAGGGTCACACAGCTAGTAAGTGTCAAGTGTCTGAGGCTGGATTTGAACTCAGGTACTCCTGACTCCAGGGCCGGTGCTCTAACCACGGCGCCACCTAGCTGCCCCGGTATGACACCTTTTTAAGAGCTACTAAAACATGTACAACCAACCACCTTGAGAGGGAGGTGCATCAATCAATGTGGGGGCTGCTCCTGTCACTGAAACCTAGCCATCTTCTGCTAGGCACTAACCAGCTCATCTAGGGAGAGCCCCAGTGATGGGCCAGGTAAGGAGCTATCTTTTGTCCTCCTGAGAAGGTGCCAATGGGCAGTGCCTGTATCCGCCAAAGGGGGAAGGTTTGGACATATAATGTTTCCAAAGAACAACTTTCCAGTGATCTAAGCCCATTTAATGGGGGCTGGGCTGGTGAAACGCCACTGATTAAAGCCCTTTGTGTTATCTTGAAATTAAGCAAAGGGAATTCTGTGTCCAGTTTAGTGGATGTTACTGCTAAGAGGTACCATGTTCTTAAACAGGTCTGTTTTCCTCTTAACCAATCGGATTCTTCACCAGAGACTCTGGGAGCCTGGATGTTTATCTAAAGACGAACTATTGTTTAAGAAAGTATGTTTAGGGGCAGCTAGATGGCTCAGTGGTTAAAGCACCAGCCCTGGATTCAGGAGTACCTGAGTTCAAATCTGGCCTCAGACACTTGACACTTACTAGCTGTGTGACCCTGGGCAAGTCACTTAACCCCAATTGCCTCGCTAAAAAAAAAAAAAAAGTACGTTTAGTGATAGAGTGCTGGACTTTAAGTTGGGCGGGCATGAGTTCAAATCTTGTAGCAGCTGTGTGTGAACCTCGGAAGTGACTGCTTTCTGCCTCAGTGACCTCATCTGCAAAATGGGAATAATAAGAGCACCTGCTAGGAGGTAGGTGCTCTTCTTCTCTGCGTTTTACAGATGAGGAAACCAAGGCAAATAGGTTAAGTGACTTGCCCAGGGTCATGCAGCTAGAATGAAATGAGATAACACCTTCAGTGGAATATAAATGCCAGCTCACTTTCCATTTGTCAAAGTAAAACACCCAAGGGAAGCAGATCCTGTGGAGGAATTCTAACCATTTCCATGGGATTTGGCAGATTAACCCTGAGGTTATCTGCATGAAATAGTCACAGCTCTGAAGGGTCTCTTGAGCTTTTCTAGACTGGGCTTCTCAGAAGACTATCTGTTAAGCATCTATGTGGGGAGGCAGCATGACAAGTGGAGGGAATATTGAACATGGATCCAGGAATACCTAGATTTGAGTCCTTCCCGCAGTACTCCCTAGCTATGGGATCCTGGGAACAGCACCTGACCTCTCTCATCCTCACATTCCTTATCTGTAAAAAGGGGATAATAATATTGATAGCAGTCATTCTCATGAGGCTGGTCTGAGACTCGGAGGAGGCCACAGGACAGCTAGGTGACACAGTGTGCTTTATTCTCTAGGTGCCGTAATAAGTGAGTAGGATCCTGGGCTTGCAGTCAGGAAGACCTGAGTTCAAACTGTGCCCCGGACTCTTACCTAGCCATGTGATCCCATGCAAACACTTAACCTTCCCTCAGTCTCAGTTTCCTTATAAGTGTGTGGCCTCTGAGAAGTGACTTTTTTCTGCCTTATCCTATCAAATGGGGGTAATAATAGGACTTACCTCCCAGGGTGGTAGGGAGGGTAAAATGAGATCTTTGTAAAGTACCTTGCAATCCTAAAGTGCCATGTAAATGATTATTATTATTATTAATGTAAATTAAGTGATTAGGTAAAATATATCACATTATGCATTATAATTGTTCAGTTGTTTGGTTGTCTTTCAGTCCTGTCTGACTCTTTGTGACCCCACTTGGAGTTTTCTTGGCAAAGACACTGGAGTGGTTCGCCATTTCCTCCTCCATTTCATTTCATGGAATAAGAACTGAGGCAAGCAGGGTTAAATGACTTGCCCAGGATCACACAGCTAGTAATAATCTGAAGCCAGATTCCAACTCAAGAAGATGAATCTTGCTGACTCCAGACCCAGCTCTCTATCCACTATGCCATGTACCTGCCCCAGGTATTATATAAATATAAAATAACATATAATAAAAACATAATCATAGGGCAAGAATAATTACATTCTTTTGTCTTTGTATCCGTAGCTCCTACAACATCAACCCCCACCCCCAATACATACATACATATGTACATACATACATATTCTTTCTCTCATTCTAATTTACTTGTTATAGGGAGTTCCTCAACCAAGAAAGGTAGATGAGGAATTTAGAGCCTCTTAGTGTTGTAGGGGCAAAGAGGGGTGGGGAGGGGGGACAATGAGAAGCCGAATGACTTGTCTCAGATTACCCAAGCACTATATGGGACTTGGCCCAAGGTACCTCTGGGAAGCCAGCTGGTTCTCTCATAAGCCTTGCTACCTGTCACAGAGTAGAATTTAATACATGCTTCTTGAACTGAGTAACATCTATAAAGCATGCTGGAAACTTAGGAACATTACATGCATCTCAGTTATCATCATGCCTATTGTTTTAGGCACAGCCACAGCTAGGTGGCAGTTTACCAAAATTCAAACACAAATTGAGCAGCAACAACAACAAACTTCTGCTCCTTGTGAGCTTACAGTGAAAAGCACCAAGCTCATCCAGGAGATAAACACTCCAGGAAGCCCTTTCCAGAGATTTTAAGGCACAAGAGAGAAGGATGGAAGAGTGGATTGGGAAGACTGTGCTGAAAAGCAAGTGGGGCTGATTTTATGGCCTTCAGCATTATTTTGTTTGAACTTTCTTGGGTTGTAAGGGAGATCTGGGAGATAGGATGGGAAGGGTCCCTCGGCCTGAATTAGCCACCTCAGGAGCTATGCCCTCATCCCAGCCGAGCCTCCTTCACTCAGAGCCCACAGAAGCTAGGGTTAAGAAGTGGGGATTCAATTAAGGGGGAAGAAGGCACTAAAACCCAGCCTTGGCAGTGAGCCAGTGAGCAGGCCAGGAGAGGATGGCAATGAGGTGTCCTGCCCTGCTCCAGAGGAAGATCAGGGGAAGGACCCAAAAGGAGGTACTGAATGTGTTTGTTTGTTTCTTTCTCTCTCCTTTCTTCCTTCCTTCCTTCCTTTCTTTATTTTTGCGAGGCAATAAGGGTTAAGTGACTTGCCCAGGGTCACACAGCTAGTAAGGGTTAAGTGTCTGAGGCTGGATTTGAACTCAGGTCCTCCTGAATCCAGGGCAGGTGCTTTATCCACTGCGCCACCTAGCTGCCCCATTACTGAGTTTCAAAAACTGGATTTGATGCTACAATGACAATCAACTTAACTAGATCTTGCTAGGGCAGCTGGGTAGTTTAGTGGACTTGACGTGAGAAAGATGAGTTCAAAACCTGCCTCGGACACTTGCTGGTCAAGTGGCTTAACCTCTTCCAGCCTCAGTTTCCCCCATATGCAAATAGGGAGTAATAAGAATGGCATGTCTCTCACAGGTTGATATATGCATCAAATAAAATGATACATGTAAAGTGCTTTGTGAATGTTAGTTGTTCTTATTTCTGCCCAATCATTTACCTTTCTTGGTTCCTTTGATGCTGGGTCCCAGTGCCTCCTCCTTGATAATCCTGTCCTCTGGTTTATATTCATGGGCTTTCACAATTGGTCATCCTCAACCTACCTTTTCAGCCTTATCACCTATCACTCCCCACCCATTAACCCTGAGGTTGAGGCAAACTGGCCTTCCTCTTCCTCTTCCTCTTCCTCACACTCAACTCTCCATCTGCCATCTGTGTGCCTTTGAATGTGCTGTTGCTGGTGCCTGGAGCCCTCTTCCTCCCCATCTCCATCTCTCTGGGTTCTTAGTCCCTAGTTTCTGTTGTGTCACCTTCTATTTGAAGCCTTTTTTATCCTTCTTCTCTCCCCCAATAGTGCCTTTCTCCCCAAAAATTATCTTCAATAACTTTAACATCCATACTGAAGCTAAATTCCCTAAACACTTAACTCCAGGGTCTCTTTAAATTCTGTGACCTACTCTGTCATCCCCCCTTAGTCATACAGAGGGATGGTCTCACCTAGGATATCTGCGGTTCAGTCATTTCAGTCTCTTTGTGACCATTTGGGGTTTTCTGGACAAAGATACTGGAGTGGTTTGCCATTTCCTTCTCCAGTTCATTTTACAGCTGAGAAAGCTGAGGCAAACAGGATTAAGTTGATTTGCCCAGGGTCACACAGGTAGGAAGTGTCTGAGGCTAGATTTGAACTCAGGAAGATGAATCTTCCTTGATTCCAAGCCCAGAACTCTATGTCAGGGTTTCTTAAACTTTTTCCACTTGTGACCCCTTCTTTCCTGAGAAATTTCTACATGACCCCAGGCAAATAGGTATAATTATCTATAAATGTTGTACATTTAGAAACCTTTTACTGTTGCCAAATTTTTCGTGACCTCCCCTCCATTCAGTTATGCAAGCCCCTATGGGGTCTGGACCACGGTTTAAGCAGCTTTGCTCTATGCACTATGTCGCCACCTAGTGGCATACCTAGGATATCACCACCATATCACCATAAGTTCCATTTCCTTAATCAAAAACTGACATTCCCCTATTTGACCATAATCTCCTACCACTCTCTCTCCCCTAGTGTCTCACTCCTCCTAAGCCCATTATTTACCCTTATGGAGACCTCCAATTCATACCCTCCTCAGGATGTTCTCAAGCTGAGAACCCCTGCTCTCCCTTCATTTTCCCTCCCTTTCAATCCTACTGAACTAATTCACTTCTATACTTTCTCTATTCCCATGGTCCCTTACCTTGTGACTGCTTTCCTCTTTTTTTTATGTATAAGGTATTTTATTTTTTCCGTTACATGTAAAGATAGTTCTCAACTTTTGTTTATACAAGCTTTACAATTTCAGATTTTTCTCCCTCCCTCCCCTCCCTCCCCCCTCCCCTAGACAGCAGGTAATCTGATATAGGTTATATCTATATATCTCTATACATATACATATAGATATATACACACACATATATATACACATAATAACATTAATCCTATTTCTGCATTAATCCTGTTACAAGAGAAAAAATCAGAGCAGTGATGCAAAACCTCAAAATAGAAAAAAAAAACAGCACCCAAAACAAAAGAAATAATATGGTTCAATCAGCATCTATACTCCACAGTTCTTTCTTTCTTTTTTTTTTTTCTTGGATTTGGAGATCCTCTTCTATCATGAGTTCCCTGGAACTCTTCTGTACCATTGCATTGGTGAGAAGAATATAGTCCATCACAGTAGGTCAACACTCAATGTTGATGATACTGTGTACAATGTTCTTCTGGTTCTGCTCATCTCACTCGTCATCAGACTGCTCTCCTCTTACCAAACTCCATCCCTGGATTATTCCCATTACCTGCCTCCTCTGCTTCTACCAATGTAGGACTGAACAGAGCTGCTAGATGTAACACAACTGTGCTGACTGCGTACATTATCAATTCATGCTCTCCAACCTTAACTGGGCTCTCACTGCAGCAAGGCAATCCTTTTATTCCTGCCTAATTGGTTCCCTATCTCATTCCCTACAGAAGCTACTCCAAGTCTTCTCTTCTCTCCTTAAGCCTTCCATCTCCCCTCTCCCTTCCCAATGCTGATGCCATATTTTATAGACCTTACCATCCCCTCAAGTTATCATACCAAGTCCTGCCTACCTTTCTCACTCAAAATTCTAGGAAAAACTTTTTTCAACACTTACTCTTCAACCCTTTCCAAGGGCTTCCAACATCATCATTCTACTGAAATTACTCTCTTCAAAGACACCAGAGTGTTCAATGGCCAGATCTGATGGTTTTTCCCAAGCCCCATCCTCAGTCTATCTCTGCCTTTCAAACTTGACACCTCGCTCTTTCTGTGGGAGATACTCTCCCCTCTGGGTTTCCTCACACCACTTTCTCGTGGTTCTCTCATTCAACTAAAAGTTTCTTTTCAATCTTGTTGGAAAGAGCATTCATTTCATGTCCCATAACTGTGGTTATTCCCCAAAGGGACTGTCCTGAATTCTGTATACTCTCCCTTGGTGACCTCATCAACTCTCATCTCTACAGATGACTCACAGATCTATATAATCAGACCCAATGTTTGCCCTGAACTTCATCCCTGCATCATTAATTGACTAGTGGATTTTTCAAAGTGAATATTCAGGAGAAAGCTTTAGAAAAAAAATCTTTTCTTCAGTTAACAAGCATTTATTTTTTTCCCTCCCACCTTCAACTGCAAACAGTCTCATAGATATCTTCAACTCATCATGTTGAAAATTGAACTCATTTTTTCTCCTAAACCCATCCCTTTTCTTTGTTTTTTGTTTTTTTTTGGTGAGGCAATTGGGGTTAAGTGACTTGCCCAGGGTCACACAGCTAGTACGTGTTAAATGTCTGAGGCCGGATTTGAACTCAGGTCCTCCTGACTCCAGGGCCAGTGCTCTATCCATTGTGCCACCTAGCTGCCCCCCATCCCTTTTCTTAACTTGCCTGTTTCTGTTGAAGGTACCCCCATTCTTTCAGTCATTCAGATTCTTACCCCTAACATCTATCCTAGAATTCTCATTCTCTTTTACCCCAAGTATCTCATAATTTGCCAAAGCTTGCTGTCTCTACCTCACCAACATCTCTTGCATCAATTCTTCTTTCTGTTCATATAGCTACCAAGTGAATTGAGGCCCTAATCACCTCTGACCTAGATTGCAACAATGTCCTCACTGGTCTCTCTGCCTCAGTTCCCTTCCCAATCTGGTCCATCCTATACTTCACTGCCAAAGTGATTCTTCTTAATCTCATGTGTGATCATGCCACTCCTCCACTCAATCAACTTCAGTGGCTCCCTATTGCCTTTCAAGTAAAACATAAAATTCTCTGGTTAGTTTAAAAACCCTTCTGGTCTGGAGGCAGCTAGGTGGTGCGATGGATAGAGCACCGGCCCTGGAGTCAGGAGGACCTGAGTTTAAACTGGCTGTGTGACCCTGGGCAAGTCACTTAACCCCAATTGCCTCACCCCCCCCCCAAAAAACCCCAAATAAACCCTTCTGGTCTGGCCCCACCTGGTATTTTTTAGCCCAACTATACAATTTGGCCTTTTTGCACTTTATAACCCAGGCAATTTGGTCTTGTCTTTATTTCTTGTTAAAGACTCTCCATCTCCCACCTCCGTGATTTTGCACAGGCCACGTGTCATACTTGGAATGCACCCTGCCCTCATTTCCACCTCTTTCACCTCAAGACCCAACTTAAAGACCACTTTCTCTAGAAAACCGTTCCTGCTCCCACATGCTAGTGCCTTTCCTTCCAAACTTTTGTTGTTGACTTTCAGTCATTTCAGCCTAACTTTTCATGACCCTGTGTGGGGCTTTCTTGACAGAGATACTAAAGTGGTTTGCCATTTCTTTCTCCAGTGATTTTGTTTTTGTTTTTGGGGTGAGGCAATTGGGGTTAAGTGACTTGCCCAGGGTCACACAGCTAGTACGTGTCAAGTGTCTGAGGCTGGATTTGAACTCAGGTCTTCCTGACTCCAGGGCCAGTGCTCTATCCACTGCGCCACCTAGCTGCCCCTCTCCAGTGATTTTTACAGATGAAGAAACTGAGGTAAACAGGGTTAAGTGACTTGCCCAGGGTCACACAGCTACTAAATATCTGAGGCCAGATTTGGACTCAGGTCATTCTGACTCCAGGGGAGCTAGGTGGCAAAGTAGATAGAGTTCCAGGCCTGGAGTCAAAAAGACTGATCTTCATGAGTTTAAATCTGGCTGGAGATACTTACTAGTTGTTTGACCGTCGTTTCCTGATCTGTAAAATGAGCTGGAGAAGGAAATGGCAAACCACTTTAGTATCTTTGCCAAGAAAAACCCGAATGGGGTGACAAAAAGTCAGACAGGACTAAAAGACAACTGACCGTTAACATTTATCCTCTTTATATTTATTTTCTATATATTCACACATGTACTTGTCTCTCCTGATACAAAGATAGCTCCTTGAAAACAAGAATTGTTTTATCCTTGTATTCCCAACACTTACTATAGTCCCTGGCAAGGGTTAGTATTTAATAATAGCTGATTGATTCCTGATTAAATTAACCTCTAATATTTCCCCTTTCCCCAAGTTCTGTGGATTTTTCTTGAGGGGAGGGGATGATCTAAGGGTGGGGAAACACAGCTGGGGGCGATAGATACAAGGAAAAATGAGAACTTTGCTCCTTCTCCTGCGTTTTCTACAGGGCAGAACAATGTGGAACCTTCTCATGTTCCACAGGTCACCACTGCCTCGGAAACCACACATTCTTCTTCTTCTTCTTTTTTTGGTGAGGCAACTGGGGTTAAATGACTTGCCCAGGGTCACACAGCTAATAAGTGTCAAGTGTCTGAGGCCGAATTTGAACTCAGGTCCTCCTGAATCCAGGGCCAGTGCTTTTATCCACTGCGCCACCTAGCTGCCCCTCACACATTCTTCTTTATCTATACACATAACCTCTTGAGGAAGGGCCCACCAGGTCTTAGCTCTTCCTTCATGAAGCCATCCCTGATGACTTTAGCCCTTAATGATTTCTCATCTCTGAAACCCCCCTGGCCTTTAAGAACTCAAGCCACCAAATTGAAGTTCCTCTGTAATTCATTCACCACAGTTCTCTTCAAGACCACTAGAGGGCACTCGTGTGACAGCAGAAGGGGGTGAGATCCATTGGAATGGCAGGGCTGACAAACACCAGGATTGGTCCTGTTACGATTGTATCCCATTTCTGCATTTGTTCCAGTTGGGTCTAGGCCTAGGTTCACTCTTTGAAAACAGGGTCTGTTCTCTGAACCGATGCTCATGATGTTCCTCCTACTCTACCTATCTTGTTTGGGCTATTGTATAGGGTCATAGACGAAGGGTGAGATTGTCCAGAAGGGACGTGCCCAGGGCATAGCTAGTAAGCAAGAAGCTGGATTGGAACTCAGGTATTGCTGACTCCATGTCCAGTCCTCTCTCTACTACATCACCTTGCTTCCTCAATCTAAATTCTATCCATCCTTCAAGATGCAGAAAAGATCCCGCACCTCCAAGTCCATTGCTTGATCCAATGTACGATCTAGCTCCCTTGAGTATCTTCCTGAGTTCAAATCCAGTCTCAGACACTTCCTAGCTGTGTGACCCTGGGCAAGTCACTTCACCCTGTTTGCCTCAGTTCCTCACCTGTAAAATGAGCTGGAGAAGAAAAATGGCAAACCTCTCCAGTGTCTCTGCCAAGAAAACCCCAAATGGGGTCAAGAAGAGTCAGACATGACAGAAACGACTGAACAACAGATCCATCTCCCTTAAGGTCCTTCCTGATGCCAAGACCTTGAAAACAAGGATTGTCTTTGGCCTTTGTGTGCGTAGCCAACACTGGGCACATTGTTGTTGTACATACTTGTCCAACTCATCATGACCCCTCGGACCATCACACGCCAATGCTGCCCATGGGGTTTTCTTGGCAAAGAAAGCCAATTAAGGCAAACAGAGGTTAAGTGACTTGCCCAGGGTCACACAGCTAGTAAATGTCTGGGGCCATATTCGAACTCAGGTCTTCCTGACTCTAGCTGCCTTCATGACACATAGTAGGTGCTTAATAAATGCTTATCGATTGTCTTCCTCCAAACAATAACCCAATCAGATTCTTGAAGACAACTCTCCTGTCTCCTCAGGATATCACACTCATTTCCTTACCTAATCCTTAGATAATAAGCATACCAGGCCCTTGCTCATCTCATCTGGCCTCCTCTTTGACCTGCCCTAAGTCACAGAGCTTACACCTATGTCCCTTTCTCCTTTCTTATATTTCTAAGCTTTACCTGTTCAGGCTCAGGAATTTAGGATTTTGAATTCCCCAGCCATAAATATATTAAAAAACAAGCAACATTTGCCTCTCACTGGGCCCATAAAGGGGAAATGAAGGGATCAGGAGGGGAGGGATGGGTCTCAAGTGTTTTGGGGAGCTGTGGACTTACCAAGTGTGCAGGGGACGGTGACCTCGTGTCCTTCACTGTGGTGCTGGATGGAACATCGATGAGGGGCCATTTCATCTGCAGGTACTGAATGGAGGACAAAAAGCAGCCAGGTCAGAGGGGGCTCAGCAGGGAAGTAGAAAGTGGTGTTCTCCTGCCTGAGCCACTTATGAAGTGAGGGCACCGCGGGCCCAGCAGCCCAGACCCCAAACTATGACTAGGCGAGCACGTTGGTTGTCATCCTTCTATCATGATCATCGTTGCCACCGCCTTCACACACCTTACTTTCATTCCAACTTAATACTACCTGTTCTTTAATCTGGTCTTCCGCCTCTATCCAGGCCTAGAATAATTTCCTCAAGACAGATTGAGTGTTGGACCTGACGCCTGGAAAAGTCGGCTTCAAATCCTTCCAAAACTACGAGCTTTATGACCCAGGGTTAGAGTCATGAATCTCTTTGAGCCTTACCTTCCTTAGCAATAAAATGGGGATATTAATGAATACTTCTAGTAGCTACCTCACGGGGTTGCATTGTTTTGTAAGCCTTAAAGCAAGGCACATGCCATCCGTGATCATTATTAATCCTCATCTTATTTAAAAAAAAAAATCACGCGGAGACGGTTTTTCCCCTTTAGGCTTTCCTAAAATCTTCAGTTTCTCATGGACTGAACAGGAAATCAGAATACTCGACTGCCAATTAACTAGCTGTGTGACCATCAGCAAATCACTTTTGCCCACTGCAGGCCCAGGTTTTCTTGTTTATAAAACAAGGTATGGGGACCTAGTGGGCTTTTAAGGTTGTTTGATCTCTAAGATTCTATCATTTCAAAAAGCTCTCATCCTGGGGGGCCGGGGGAGGCATGGGTAGTCAGGAGACCATGGTGGCCTCCTTCTTTAATGCCCAATACTGACCAGCTTCAGGGGAAAGGGGTTTTTTTTTTAGGGGTTGTTGGGATGTAGGAGAGAGAGCTTGCTAGATCAAGTCATGCAACTTTGAGTAAATGACTTCTACTCTGGGACTGAGTTTTCTCATCTGTAAAATGGGATCAGCTGGGATCTCCTTACTACTCTATTCTTATTGACTCCCTATATCATTTCCTGGGAAGTTAGGTGCCACAGTCCACAGAGCACTGGGAATAAAGTTAGGAAAATGAGTCTTCCTGAGTTCAGATTTGGCCTCGGACACTCACTAGCTATGTGATCTTGGGCAAATCGCTTAACCCTGCTTGCCTCAGTTTCCTCATCTGTCAAACGAGCTGGCAAAGGAAATGGCAAACCACTCCAGTATCTTTGCTGAGAAAACCCCCAAATGGGGTCACGGAGAGTCAGACATGAAGGAAACAACTAAACCACAACAAACAAATTTCATTTCCCACTTCTCTCCTCAAGCCCTCAACTGTTCCTTTTCCTCCCACTCTCAGAGCTGATTATTTCGTCTCCTACTTCACTGGGGATAATAATAATAATAATAAGCAGCTAATATTTAACATAACACTTTAAAAATCGATCCTCTCAACGATCCTGTGAGGTAGGAGCAACGACCATGTCCATTGTATAGCTCAATAAACTGAGGTCAAGTGACAGAATCAAAATTACAGGGAGCTGATACTCAAGACAAATAAGAGGATATGAAGAGAGCAACCATGCAGTCGCCCTTTGAGGAATTCCAGCTGGGTGGCCCAGATGACCCGTATTTTCCCACCATGACAGAGCTGGCAACTGATTTCTGAGTTGCCATTGTGATCTTTGAGAAGACACGGGGATGGGGAGGGGCGCTACAAGATCGAAGGAGGGCAAAGAAGCCCGTTCTCAGAAAAGGGAAGAGAAAGAGAGCACATGGTAGGCTCCTAAACTCTACTTTGATACCTGGGAAAACTCTAGAATGGGTCATTAAACCGATGGATGATGAACACCTGGAAAGAAAAGTGCCCTTGCCCAGGACAGCCTCCCATGTGACTCTGCCGGCTCAGATGCACTTCATGCATTTAATTCTGTCCTGACATTGTTCCATCCTCCAATGAGGGCAGGGACCACTGTGGTACAGTCAGAGGGTGCTCCTGATTTGTGAGTTTGCATGTAAGGTGCTTGTTAGTCCTTCCCCAGCCCCATTTTCTGGTCAGTTGATTCATTCTACTGGGCCTTGGTTTCTTCGTCCAGAACATTAGCAGAAAGCAGGCTGGGTCCTGCAGTGTGCTAGAAAGGGCAGCTGATTTGGGGTCAGGACTTTCCTGCTAATACCTAAGTGACCAAACCATTCCCTTTCTATGGGCCTCTGGTTGACCATCTATAAAACAATGACTTGGAAGATCCATTCCAGTCCTAAATCTATGATTCAACTGTCATCTGGGACCCACAGTCTCCTAAGATGGTCAGTTTCTCTCTTTTGCTCATTGTCCCTATTTGGAATTGATCCAGGAAAATCTCTGAATATACTGAGGGGATAAGCAGGCTTCTTCCTGTTTCTCCTAATGGGTCCCCATGTTCTGAACAAGCACTCAGGCTACCAAAAACACAATAGATATTTCATACTATAGAAAACGCACAAGACACAAAGAGTTCTCTTGAGAGTTCTCAAGATCCCAACACCTACAGCAGCCCCCTGGAAGGAGAATAAACTTGGCGTTGTCAACAGAGCAAGCCTTCTGTCATTTCAATGAGTCCTCCCTTTCCATAGTCCTATATAATACCCCATGGCATATAGGTGGTGCAGTGGATAGAGCACTGGCCTTGGAGTCAGGAGAATGTGAGTTCAAATCCAGTCTCAGCCACTTGACACTTACTATGTGTGTGACCCTAGATAAGTCACTTAACCCCGATTGCCTCAAACATCCAGGGCCATTTCCGGCCATCCTGATGCATATCTTGCTACTGGCTCCAGATGGCTCTGGAGGAGAGAGTGAGGCTGGTGACTCTGCACAGCCTTACCTCAGTTAAACCCAATTCAGTGCAAATCATGATACCACCTCTTGATGTCATGGTCCTCTTTGAGAAGGAAGGACAAACAACAATATAATTCCCCTAAGAATTTTAGTACTAACCTGTGGCTTAGACTACAAGCAATCTCTTCCTGATATTCCCATATTCTCCAATCAATGAAGATTTTTTCAATCAATATTTATTGAGTCTACTACATGGGGGCAGCTAGGTAGCGCAGAGGACAAAGCACTGGTCCTGAAGTCAGGAGGACCTGAGTTCAAATCCGGCCTCAGACACAACACTTACTAGCTGTGTGACTCTGGGCAAGTCACTTAACCTCAATTGCCTCACCAAAAACAAAACAAAACAAAAGAGTCTACTATATGCCAGGCATGGTGCTAAACAGGATGGATATAAAAAGAGGCAAAAGACAGTCCCTGTCCCCAAGGAACTTACCATCTAACAGAGGAGTTTTCAATCTAATGGAACTAGACAACTTTTAATTTGGGATTCCCTATGAGGCACCTAGGTATTCACTCTTTTCTAACTAGAAAGAAGGCTGTCTAGTAGATTCAAAATTCCACTTATTCAATGCAGGAGTTGGGAGTTCACAAATAATGCATATGAGCTACCCATTAAAGCCAAGTGGGTTATGGACAGGTAATAGACCTTGGTCACTTGCTTCTACAGGAAATCAATCAGTGATCTAGTTGCTATTGCCTCTTGGGGCTGGAAACATCCACTCTTGGGATTTTTCCTCTTAGGCTAAATGCCAGCGCATGTCTAACTCTGCCATGTGCTTCTGCTACAAGTCACCATCGACTACTCCTCTAGGGCAGGGAGTAAGAGGAAACCACATGGAAATAAGTTTCCCACCCCCAGAATTCAGGCGTGCCCTGATGTATGCTGGTCAGTCTTCTGAAAAGTGGAAATCCAAACAAGAGGGGGATTGAGAGGGTCTGGTTGCGTGCCTCTGTCACTGACTATCTCCTCTACCAAGTCAGCCTTCCTGAGTCCTAGTCTTGGAGGCTGTTCCAGTCTCTGAAAGTGAATCTGGAAGGCACCACTGCACATGCCCACACTTAAAGGGGAAGGCAAAGAAAGGATCGTAGATATTTGGTTCTGAAAAAGAATTCCCCCCTGCTTTTTATAAAAATGGGGCAATGAGGGTTAAGTGACTTGCCCAGGGTCACACATTGAGTAAGTGTCAAGTGTCTGAGACTGGATTTGAACTCAGATCTTCCTGAATCCAGGGCAGGTGCTTTATCCATTAGCCCACCTAGCTGTCCCCCCTGAAAAAGAATCCTGATTAAAATATGGTCATCCAGCTTCTACTCATAGACCTCCAGCGAGGGGGGAGCCCAGGACCTTCCCGATTGTTCCAGTCTCCTTCAGGACAACTCTCATTGTTAGAAGCTCTTCTCGACATAAAACCTAAACCACCACTTATTCCCAGCTCTGCCTTCAGAAGGCCACTTGGGTCTCTCCTTCTCATACCAGCCATTTAACCACATGGAGATCTCTAGCATATCCCATCTACACCTTCTCTTCTCTGAGCTCAACCGCCCCGGTTCCTTCAACTGACCCTGGCAAGGCATCATCTCTGGGACTATTGTCCCGCTTGTTGTCCTCTGCTCCCCAGCCCACTTCTCTCAGATCTACTTGTCACTTCATAATCTTGTGATCTGGCTGGTAATGACACATCATCATCATCATAGCTAGCAAAGGTACAGTAACTACTGTGTACCAGACAGGGCAGCTAGGTGGCGCCTCAGTGTGCAGAGCGCTGGGCTGGGAGTGAGGCATCTTCATCTTCCTGGGTTCAAATCTCACCTCAGACACTTACTAGCTGTGTGTCCCTGGGCAAGTCACTTAACCCAGTTTGCCTCTGTTTCTCATCTGTAAAATGAGCTGGAGAAGGAAATGGCAAACCAACCACGCCAGTATGTGTGCCAAGAAAACCCTAAATGAGGTCACAGAGAGTCAGACATGACTGAATAACAACAACGAACCAGACCCCAGTGCTAAGCACTTTACAAATCTCACAACAACCCTTGGGGGTGGGTGCTATTATTATCCCTACTCTAAGTTGGAGAAATGTCACACAGCTAAGTAAGTGTCTGAGGCCAGATTTGAACTCAGGTCTTCGTGAGTCCAAATGACAACTTAATTAAAGCACCTATTTCACCCAGTGCTCACTCCATACAAAGCAGGCATTTGAGAGTCAGGAGGGCATACTGAAGAGAGCACTGGACTTGAGTTATTATGACCTGGGGAAGGTTCCTTCATCCTAGTGAGGCTCAGTCTGTCCCCCTGCAGTACTTATCCACCTCTCAGGTTGTTGTAAGAATGCACTGAGGATGGGGGCAGCTAGGTGGCGCAGTGGATAGAGCACTGGCCCTGGATTCAGGAGGATCTGAGTTCAAATCCGACCTTGGACACTTCACACTTACTAGCTGTGTGACCCTGGGCAACTCACTTAACCCTCATTGCCCAACAAAACAAACGAACAAATAAAAGAAAATACACGATTCTTCTTAAAAAAAAAAAAAAAAAAGAATGCATTGAGGTGGGGGCGGCTAGGTGGCGCAGTGGATAAAGCACCGGCCCTGGATTCAGGAGTACCTGAGTTCAAATCCGGCCTCAGACACTTGACACTTACTAGCTGTGTGACCCTGGGCAAGTTACTTAACTCCCATTGCCCTGCAAAAAAACAAAAAAACAAAACAAAAAAAAAGAATGCACTGAGGTGGGGGCAGCTAGGTGGTGCAGTGGATAAAGCACCGGCCCTGGATTCAGGAGGACCCAAGTTCAAATCCGGCCTCAGACACTTAACACTTACTAGCTGTGTGACCCTGGGCAAGTCACTTAACCCATGTTGCCCTGCCCCCCCCCCAAAAAGAATGCACTGAGGCCACAACTAATAAAACTATTTGGGAATGATGTAAATAAGAGCCATTATTAATATGAAGGAGACATTTTTGTATTGTCTCTGCCTCAAGAGAGAGATTGCAAACTGTAAAGTGCCCTTTTAAGCAGAGGAATCTTTCCCACCACAGCCGTTGACTTTGGCTCTCTACAGTGAGTTCTTCCTGCCAACTGTGAGAACAGCCTGGAAAACAATACCTCTGGGGCGTTGGGGGTGGGGGAAGGGCGGTTAATTTACTTCCAAGTGATTTAGATTAACCCGGTGTTAAGGCTCACATATGGAGAGAGGATGGGGGGGGCTCCCCTGGCAAATCAATTTGTGCCTGTTGTTTCGCACCCAGACAGCGCGGTGCTTGCACAATGCAGGCTCTCATCGGGGAGGTTTGGAGAGCAAAACCTCGTGACCCCATTCCTTAGACTCCCAGATGAAGAGGTGGAAAGGGACCTTAGAGGTCAAGGCCCCGTTGCCTCATTTTGCTGATGAGAAAACCGAGGCCCAGGGATTCAGAGTGACTTGAATAATCCCAGACAGGATTTGAACCCAAGTCCTCTGGCTCCAGATTCAGTGTTCTTTCTACTAAACCATCCTGCTGCTTTTTAATCAGAAAGTGCCCACCATTTAAAACCCAACTGCTAATCCATGGGTACCCATGTGATTGCTACCTCCCCATGATCTCTGGGCTCTCCATCTCCACGTAAATGGCAGGTCCGATTGGCTCATCGTGCCTCAAGGACCCAACGTGCCACTTGGGTTGTTCCATGCGGGTGACATTCTTCTCTGGGTTAGCTCAGGGACCCGTCCTGCAGGATGGCAGCCCCGTGGGGTGGCAGGGATGGGAGCCCCATGGGATGGCAGCCCGGGAGAATGTGCAGCCGATTAACTGCAGCTGTGGTCTGGAATTTCCCCAACATACAAATCTTGGTGATGTAAAACAGCTGAGAGGAAATCCCAGCATGCCCTGGATAGCGGCGGAGCTGCCAATATGCTCGGGAGATTAACCCTCTGACTCCCAGAAGTTAGAAGTTTCCTCTCTTCCTCCCAGCAAGGCTGCTCTCCCTCGTCCACGAGGCTCCCCTTGCTGTGGGAGAGACCGGGGACCTTGGGCGGGAGGGTCAGCAGATGGGCTAGGCCCGAGGAATTCCCACACTCCCCAAACTTACATGAGAGCCCTTTCAGGAACAAGGCTCAAGCCAGAAGCAGGGAAACCGAGTCTCAAGTTACAGAGTCAACAGTAATTCCTCCAAGAGATACACATTCCAGCCAGAACCAAGGAAAACACGTCTGAAGGGAGGTGACTCACAGTGACTAGGTCTCAGGTGAGACAGCTCCACGGAGCAGAAGGGCTCCCCTCTTTTGTTTGCTAAAAGGCAATGTGCTCCAACACAGTAGAGAGAGCATAGACAGAGAGTGGAGGCAGGGGAAGCTTGTCACAATCCGGGTTCTAACCCTGTATGCCTCACTTTCCTCACCTGTAAATTGGACTCCATCTCAGAGGTACATTTGGGCTAAGAATCCTACTCCATATGTCTTGTCCGGACCCATGATTTTATTGCTGTGGAAACTTCTTCCACCAGCACAGGTGGGCAACGCCAGTGAAATCAAGAACTCCTGAGTGTCTAGATTTAAATGAAGAATACCCGAGTTCAAAACGTGTTCCTACCTCCTCACTACCTGTGTTTCCTTGGGAAAGTCACACCCTTTCTGGGCCTGCAGAACTAGAGGCTTGAACTACAGGCCGCCTAAGGCCCTTTCTAGCTTTAAATCTAAAATCTTTATGATCTTCCGCTTAGAGGTACTGAGTAGAAAGGTGATTTGCTGAAGGGTAACGTTCGCCAGAGATGGGCCTAGGATGTTTTGTCCTTCAATTTCAAAGAAGACCAAAGACATCACTGAGCCATGTCTTGATTTGAGGGGTGAAATGGATTGAAGGGAGGCAGAGCGGCCCAAAGTCGTCAGCCTCACTCTTTCTTCCAGAGCCACTGAGGTCCAGTGGCAGGATCAAAGTCAGGACAGTTGGTGGTAGCTGGGTATGCAATGGATACCCACAGCCTCTTCCATGTCAGACTGAGCCCCAGGTACTCCACAAACGGTCCTTGCTTGGGCGTGAGCTAACCTTTCAGTCAACTGCCAAAATGTGCTAACTAATTTTGCCACAGAGAATGACAGGCTGGATGGAACACCAGGTCTAGACACAGGAAGACCTGAATTAAAAGTCCAGCCTCAGGAGCAGCTAGGTGGCACAGTGGATAGAGCACCGGCCCTGGAGTCCAGGAGGACCTGAGTTCAAATCCGGCCTCAGACACTTAACACTTACTAGCTGTGTGATCCTGGGCAAGTCACTTAACCCCAATTACCTCACCAAAAAAAACAAACAAAGTCCAGTCTCAGATACTTACTAGCTAGGGTAAGTCACATAACCTAAGTCAGCCTCGATTTCCTCATCTGTAAAATTGGGGTAATAATGACAACTACTCTGAGCACCAAATGAGATGTTTGTAAAGCGCTTTGCAAACTTCAGAGCCTACATAAATGCATGCTACTGTTAGAATTAGATTATTGTGGGGGCAGCTAGGTGGTACAGTGGATAAAACACTGGCCCTGGATTCAGGATGGCCTGAGTTCAAATCTGGCCTCAGACACTTGACACTTACTAGCTGTGTGACCCTGGGCAAGTCACTTAACCCCCATTGACTCGCAAAAAAAAAAAAAAGAAAAAAGAATTAGATTATTGTCATTAATAGTGGTGGTCATCATCATCTCTAGCTGTTCTGTCTGTCCTTTGACAGAATACACGATATAGTGAAGATGGCTGATGTGAAGGAATGCTACCAGAGCAGGGAGCCTGTTTCTCTTCTTCCAAGCCCACCTTATCCTGTCTCTGGGTCAGCTCCAGGACCCAAAGAACTGTGTCAGCCAGTACAGGGGAATGATGTTCCTGCTTCTCTGTTCTCTTATGGTAGATTTGGTCCCCTGGGGCTTAGCAACAGGGATCCCTTTGAAAGAGGTGCAACATGGGGCAGCTAGATGGCGCAGTGGTTAAAGCACCGGCCCTGAATTCAGGAGTACCTGAGTTCAAATCTGGCCTCAGACACTTGACACTTACTAGCTGTGTGACCCTGGGCAAGTCACTTAACCCCCATTGCCTGCAAAAAAAAAAAAAAAAAAAAAAAGAGGTGCAACAAAACTGCCCTGCTTGTGTCTCCCCACTCCTCACAGTGGAAGCCCTGCCTTAGAAAAATGAGGCCCATCTAGAGGAATGCTTCAACCCATTGGCTCTATCTTAGAACTGGGTACCTGTAGCCCCCCTCCCAGGAGATGGGCAGAGTGGTCTTCAAGGATGCACCCCTGCGGCCCCCAACTGCATAAGACAAGGGCCCAAGAGGCAGCCAAACAACAAACCCAGCTCCCTACAATGTACAAATGTCAGGGGGCAGCTAGATGGCGCAGTGGATAAAGCATCAGCCCTGGATTCAGAAGTTACTGAGTTCAAATCCAGCCTCAGACACTCGACACTTACTAGCTATGTGACCTTGGGCAAGTCACTTAACCCCCATTGCCCTGCCCCCCAAAAAAACAAAAACAAAAAACTGGGGAGACAATGAACTGCACACAGAGACGGTGACATGGTTGAAAGGAAAACAAAAATGACAATTCTAGCCTCAAAAGAGGCTATTTGAAAACACTCAGCAGTGTGTTACCTCCAGGGTTTGATGATCAAGGTCCAGCACAGGGAGTAGCACCCAGGCCTGCTGAGGCAGGAAGGGACCCCGGAAGCCATCTAGTCCAGTCAGCTCACTTTACAAAAAGGGAAAGTGAGACCCATGGGGGCTAAAAGAGGAAAAGTCACACAAAGAAGCACAGAGGACAGAATATTGGCTGGGGTCAGAGGACCCAAGGTAAAATACTTAACATCTGGGTAACCAAGGGCAAGTCATTTACTATTTCTTTGCCTCTGTATATATTCAGGACCCCTCCCCCCTTAAACGTAAGCTCCTTGTGGGCAGGGGCTATTTATGAGTTTAGATTTATATTCCCTGTGCCTTGAATACAGCTGGAATTTAATAGTGAGCCAGTCAATAAACATTTATTAAAGACCTACTATGTGCCTACTCTTGTTGGGCTAATTTAGATGGGCACCCACTTCTCTAGCTAAGGAATCGCCCTTGCTGGTTCATGCTTCAGGTTTGTTCTTTACCTTCATGAGGCTCCATAGCGTCTGATTTTAAATGGGGTAGGGGGTTGAGTTGGACCCCATGGCCTCTGAGGCCTCTACACGTCCAAGCATTACATAAATATAGACTATCATTCTTACCCTGTGCTAGTCTGGCCAATGAGGACACAAGAGCTTTGCCTTACTTAGCCACCCAACAGGAAATAGCAAAGTCATCTTTGGGAATATCTGTGACCATTTGTCGGGCATGATGGAAACTCTCCTATTTAGCCCCTTTTCTTGGCTCACTTGGCCATCATCCTAGTTCAGGCCCTCCATCATTTCTCCCTCGGTCTATTGTCTCCTTGTAGGTGGGCAGCTAGGTGGCGCCATAGTGCATAGAGCCCTGGGCCTGAAATCAGCAAGATTCATCTTGAGTTCAAATCTAGCCTCAGACATTAGCTGGGTGACCCTGGGTAAGTCACTTCACCCTGTTTGCCTTGGGTTTCCTCATTTGTAAAATGAGCTAGGAAAAGAAATGGCAAACCACTCCGGTACCTTTGCCAAGAAAACCACGGATGGGGTCCTGAAGAGTTGGACATAATTGAAATGACTGAACAAGAATAACAAAGCCTCCAGTCTCTCCCCCACACAGCTGCCAAAGTGATGTCCCTATAAAGCCTTCATCAGATATCACTCCCCTTCTCAAGAACCTTCCAGGGCTCCCCCTTGACTTCCTGCTTTCAAGATGCGGTTCAGATACATGCGGTCTTTTCTAAACCCCTAATTGCTGGTTTCCATCTTGGATTTATCCACATAGATTATACACTATTTGTGTATGTTGTCTGCCCTGATAAAATGTAAGCGTCGCCACAGAAGGAATTGTTCCTTTTTTTTTTGGTCTTTATCCCTGGTGTCTAGTTCAGTTCCTGGCATGTATGAGGCACATCATAAATGCTTGGAGATTGATTAATTGGTTACATGTAGGATAAAGTACAAACTTCACTGTTTGGCTTATAAAGGCCTTCAAAATCTGGCTCCAACCTATCCCTCCTGACTTAGTGAACATTAATCTCCTTTACACACTCCAAATTCCAGCCAAATTGGCCCTCCTTGTTTGTGCTTTCTCACGGGACATTCCATCTTCCATGAGCGAGTCTTTGCCCAGGCCATCTCTCATGTTTCTCCCTTCTCATCTCCTTCTCATGGGCATTGCCAGTCATCTCGACCTTTGTCCTGGCACCGGATCTCAGTGACTCTGGAGGAGAGTGAGGCTGACGACTTTGTGCGACTCTACCTCACTTAAATCCAATCCGCTCCCAAGTCGCGACATCACCCATGATGTCACTGGTCCTCTTGGAGAAGGATGAACCACCACCACCACCAGGATCACCTGCTTCCTTCCAAGCTCAGTTCAAGGATTAGTTCCTAAAGGATGGGTCTCTTCCAAATCCCTCCAGTTGCTAAGACCCTCCGCTTTCAAATCACTTTGCATCTACTTTATATAAACGATGTATTGAGTTTTCTGAATACATGCTCCTGCCTCCTCCCCCCTCCCCCAAAAAAGTATGTGAAAAGAATATTAGGGCAGGGTCTGTTTCTTTTTTGGCTTTGTAGCCACCCTCTAGTATCTAAGAAGCACTGAATGAATAGATTTGCACTTGGTAGGAACTCCAGAGCAGGGATGACTTGCCTGAGGTTTCAGCCCATGATGGAAGTAGCAAGAGATATTTCTTTAGGCACAGTTGGGCCTCTCAGAAATTCTAGGAAAGCAGGTCTACTGCCCACAACCCCTTTGACCCCACCCAAAGTGGAGAGGATGGTAAACAGGAGAAAGCCAGGAAAGACCAGATTTCTCTTTAATGATTAAGCCAAGGCTAGTTTTTTGGCGTGGTTTTTGCCTTAAACTACCTAATCTGTCCTGGCTGTATAGAGAGCCAATAAACATATTGTATTCTACCCCCATTCACCCTCATCAGAAGATCTACATACTCTGTTCCAGCCAAACTGGAACTTACTGTTCCCCAAACTTGGCCTTCCATCTCTGGCCTTGGTGCCTGGGCATCACCTCCTCCCACCACTGTGCCTGGAATGTGTTTGCTTCACACGCCTGCCTCGTAGAAACCTGGAGCTTCTTTCAAGCCTCAGCTCACCTCCTGCAGAAGTCTTGCCTGATTCCCTGCTAGTTTTTCCTCCTCAGCAAATTCTTATGCTGAGAGATATTGATCTCTCTTTTGTTTCATGGGTTGTAAAACTGCCTAAAATGATCCCAAGCTCCCCACAAAAAAGGAAAGGCTCGTATTTTTAACATCAACATTCCACTTCTGTGTTGGTATTAGGGCAGTGAGACTTTGCCTATAACAAACACAAAATAATTAAATAAGATGATCACACAAAGGGCAACTGAAGGGGATACGGTGGACAGGAGCCAACTACAACATTTAACCCATGAGGAACTCTGAAGAAAAGAAATAAAATATGCCATCAAGAAATTGAATAATGGGGGCAGCTAGGTAGTACAGTGGACAAAGCACCAGCACTGGATTCTGGAGGACTTGAGTTCAAATCCAGCCTCAGACACTTGACACTTCCTAGCTGTATGACCCTGGGCAAAGTCATTGCCCTGCAAAAAACCAAAACCAACAAACAAAAAAAGAAAGAAAGAAGAAATTGAATGACAGCAAACACGATTGAATAATAGCAAAAGAGAAGATGGGCTGGTTACATGGCAAGGGTGAGGAGATAACAGGTGGACATTGGTACCCTTGAGATGGTACCAGAAATTTAGGGAGGCCACCAGCATGGTGGGTGGACTCCCTGTGAAAGTCAGCAGCTGCTGCCCTCCCAAGTTTCAACTCTGCAGAACAGGCTGCCTGCCCCTCCTAGGTTAAGTTTATCACCTCTAATTTCTCTAATTAATATCACCTCTGTTAGCCTCATCTCCTCTCAAATTAGAGGGTAGACTACCATACTTCTCCCAGTGCCTTTCTTTATAGAGGGGAGATTTTAACTCCATAGAAAAAGATGCCCCTGGGCTGGGTACTACCTGGTGTCCTGTCTCCCCCCACTCTCTTTTCTGAATCCTTTTGTGTATTGTCTCTGCCCCACCCCATTAGATTATAAGCACCTTGAAGATAGAGATTGTCTTATTAATGGTCTCCCCAGCACTGAGCAGAATGCCTGGCATATAGTAGGTGCTTAATGCAAACAGATCTTACCTCTTTCCAGTTCTGTGGTTTGGCTCATAGTGTTCTGTTCCACTGTGGACTACTCTATTCTTCTTTATTGCCTGTTCATCCTTTGAGATTCAGCTTAAAACCTCCATTTTCTATGATACCCGAGTCAACCAAGAAGCTCCAGTAACACTTATGATATGTATTACATTTCTACCAAACATACATAATGCTTTGTACAGCTTCTTGTAAAGAATGGAATCTTCCTGAGGGGAGGGCCTGTTACATTTTTACCTTCCTATACTCAAAGCTTAGGTCCGGTCTTCTTGATGCTTAGGTCCAACACTGGTTCAATATCACCACCTCACAGTGAGTAAGACCTGCTAATAGGCAGGTACTTGTCAAAGGCTGCATAACACAAAACATCATCAGGTTCACGGTAGAGCAGATGCTCTGAGATTCTCTCTAGAATAGCCCTCCCTCCTGCAACACAGTTATGAGACCCTGAACAACACAACACAACCCCCACTAATATCTCTTTTCTAAGATGTCCTCTCTTCTGCAAGATGTGGAAAGGTCAGAAAAGTCTACTATGATCCAGGAAATAATTCAGTTGTCAGAAGATTATAAAAATGATTAAAATGAGCCATCAGAAAAAGCAGAAATAGTGAAGGATGGTTCAAAAAATGAGCCCTGTTAGGGGCTCAAGGAGATTTTCCCCTCTCTCCTCTCTGGTCTCTTTCTAAAAGGGGGTGTTTTCTCTATCTTCTGGACACTATGGAGGACATCAGGCTCAGGAAACATAATGAATTTTATGGTGTGTGTGTGTGTGTGTGTGTGTGTGTGTGTGTGTGTGTGTGTTTAATATACAAGATTCATTTGCAGTTTACTGACTACCCAGTCAGCAGATTTAAAAAAAAAAAAAAAGCTTCTGTCTCAGGGTCAGAGATCTAAGCCATTTGATGATTTCTAGATCTCTGGATCCAGCCTGATAGACCTTCATTCATTCAATGAATATTTATAGGGCCATAGGATTGATACCTAGAAGGGGCCTTAAAGATCCATTCCAACACTGTCATTTGACAGATAGGAAAACTGAGACCAGAGAAGTAAAGGGAATAGCCCAAGACTGCACAGGTAAGTTAACAGTAGAGACAAAGCCAGCCCTCTTTCTACCATTTCACATGAGTCTTCCTAAGTGCCTACTGAAGACAAGCTCTAAGCTAGGGGCTGTGAAAAATCCTAAAGACGTACAAGATATCAGTCCCTAAATGAGTTTATAGTCTGACTCTTAATGCTCAATTCAATGGACCTCTTTGACCCATCTGTAGGTTCTGACATCACTAATCATGTTCTCCTGGATACTTTTTCCTTCCCCTCAATTTCAGGGAAATTGCTCTTTGTTGGTTTTCCTTCTACTGGTCTTACCATATTTTCTTGAGTCGCCTTTGCTAGATCATGACTCATTGGTTGCCCACTAGTGGTGGGCATGTCCCAGTGGTCTATCTTCAGTACTCTTCCCTGTCTTCTCTACTGGGGATATTATTTGCTTCCATGGATTGATTTATAATCTTGAGAGATAACAATGGAAACTATATATTTTCCAGCTTAATCTCTCTCTAGGATTCTGGATCCAAATCCTCAACTGTCTGCAATAGCATCACTTGGACCTTCCATTGGCATCTTAAATTCAACATGTCAGCTTCTTCACAAAAGTCTTCCATTTTGCCAGTCTCCCAGATTTAATATATTGCCACATCACTTCCTTCTGCTCATCTTAACTTTGTGACCAAAAGTTAATGTAGTTACCTTTATTAATTTATTATTAATTAATTATAGTTAACCTTTCATTTCCTAGTTGAGTCTTGTTCTACAACACTTCTCCCATCTGCTTCTTTCTTTCCACTAACAGGCCTATAAACCCAGTTCAGAACTTCATCACTTCTCTCTTACCTAGACTATTTTAATCGTCACCCAATTGGTTCCCTGACTTCCACTTCTACAATCTATTCTCCACACGGGAACCAGAGACATCTTATTAAAACCCAAGGCATTCTATGACATACTTCTAGTCCCCAAACGTTCAATGGCTCCCTATCATACAAGGTAAAAATACAAATTCTCTAGCACGTAATTCAAGGCGCTCCACCACCTTGCTCCAATCTACCAATCCTGCCTCATTTCATGTATTCTACACTCCAACCAAATTGACTATTAGCTGCTCCATAAACGTGATTTGATGCTTCACTTCCTGCCTTCATGTATTCACAAAAGCCATCCTCCCTTATTTAGAATGCAATCCCTTTCTCATCACTGCCTGTCAGCACCCTGATCTTCCTACAAAGCTCAATTCAGGAATCCCCATTGTGGCCCTTTGGGGATCTCCCCAGTGATTAGTGTTTTCAGCCTGCTTAAATTACCTTGGCTTTACTTATCTGCGTGCATTTTGTATCCCCCTAAAAATAATGATGACAGTTAGTATTTATATAGCACTTTAAAGCTGGCAAAGTGCTTTACAAATATCTCGTTTGATCCTCTCAACAACCTCGGGAAGTAGATATTATTATTTCCCTCTTACACAAAGGAGGAAACCAAGGCTGCCAGAGGATAAGTGACTTGCTCATTATTGTGAAGCTAATAAGTGTATTCGGCTAGATTCAAATTCAGGTCTTGCTGACTCTAAGGTTGGCTCTATCCCTTTCAGACTCCCTGCATTGACTCACTTACTGGTCTCCACTTTTCCTTGCAATGAGAGAGGAAATTCTATAAGAACATAGATCCTGTTTTAGATATCTCTTCCATGCCCCATTGTACTCAGCACAAAGAAAGACACTGGCAAATCCTTGCTGAATTGAGATAAAAATAGTAATGAAGAATTTCCTATGGCCAAATACCCCCAAGTTTAAGGACTCTATTACACCTACTTAAGGCTAGATGTCTGGCTTCCACCATCTTATGTCTAGCTCCTGGGGCTGGAATGGTCTACTCTCCACTGGAATGAATCACCAAATAATGTCAAGCAGAGCCCAAGGCATGGATAAGCCTTCAAGAAGACAACCTGGTTTGTGTTGGTGACTCATCCACCTCCTCCTCTTTTCCTGATTTAGGAGCCAAGCTAATTAATGGAGCTGCGGTAACGGCATCATGCTGGGCTACTGCAGCTTTAAGCCCAGCTATAGGGGAATGACAGGAGCTAACAGAGCTTTCCTTCAGGCTCTAGCACATTCTTTAATTAATTAGGAGTGATGATCGCACTGCATAATACTGTCTGATCTTGTATGCCGTGTTCTTGCCTCTAGGTTATCTTCTCATTCAATAACGTCATATTCCATAATGTGAGTTCACCAGGACTATACAATGGGGCTGTCCTTAAGGATGCTGGTAGAGACGGAAAGCCAAGTACAGAGAAAAGCCCAGACAAGCCAGGGCTAGACAGAGTTCGGTGCTGTCTTAGGCTGGTTTATAAATGATCTTGTGAGAAATTTAATAGAGAAGGTGGAGTGGTTATGCCTAACTTGTGATTCTGTTTGGAGTCCAGAAAAAAAATTAATATTTAAGTTTAATTTAGAGTTCAGCCACTTGGTGAGATGGATCAGTGAAATACTTACTGTATACCAAGTACCAATGGTATGCTAAAGCCAACCAGAGCAGATTGTTAAAATTTCAGTGTGATCATTTATTTATACCTTGGAAATCAGCAAACATTACAAATCAGGACTTGATTTATTGTTGGTTTTTTAGCTGTCTAGACTTAATAAAATGACAGAGAAAATGTTCATAATGGAGATTAAAGTTAAAAAATGTGTCGTTCATACCCAGAGAGACAGCTGTTAAACATTTACCATCCTATCCCTGCCAGGTATTGTGATAGATGCTGGGGGTGCAAAGACAAAAATAATTCCCTCAAGGAGCTTATATTCTATCAGGAGAAACAACATCTACTTAGGTAGAGAATAAATAGAAAGTAATGATGGGGTTGAATTAGCTATCCTAGCAGCTGTAGTGAACAGCAGTATTCTCATTTAGGGGATGGTGTCTCAATTGAGCTTTTTTTTTTTTTTTTTTAGTGAGGCAATGGGGGTTAAGTGACTTGCCCAGGGTCACACAGCTAGTAAGTGTCAAGTGTCTGAGGCCGGATTTGAACTCAGGTACTCCTGACTCCAGGGCCGGTGCTCTATCCACTGTGCCACCTAGCTGCCCCTCAATTGAGCTTTGAAGGACACTAAGGATTCCAGAGGCAGAGACAAGGAGGAAGAGCATTTCAGGCACAGAGGGGTCAGCCTGTGTGTGTAGGCACAGAGAGATGGCAGATAGAATTTCATGAGGAAGAAGCAGTGACATGGCCAATTTGGCTAGACCCCAGAGAATCTGGGTGTGGATAACGTACAATAAGCCTCAACCTGGGCTGTGAAGAGCCTTAAATATCAAACAGAGGGTTTGATGTTAGAAATAACAGGTTGGGGCAGCTAGGTGGCACAGTGGATAAAGCACTGGCCTTGGATTCAGGAGAACCTGAGTTCAAATCCAGCCTCAGACACGTGACACTTACTAACTGTGTGATCCTGGGCAAGTCACTTAACCCTCATTGCACCACCCCCCCCCCCCCAAAAAAAAGAAATAACAGGGAGCTGTGGAAGGTTACAGGAGTAACATGGCCCACACTGGGCTGGAGGAGGGTGACTTTAGCAGCACCATTATCCGGCTGAAGGAAGAAGGGCCGAACAATGTGATATGAAGGTAAAAGGTAGAAACTCTAAGGTAAACAGCAAAACTCTGCAGGAGATTTCATTGACAAAAATGGGCTTGGGAATTTCTAAGTTTATGGATATTTTTCCCCCAGTGGGAGGAGAAGCTGGAATGCATCCCAGGTATCGAGGAGACAGGAAGCAGGATCTGTGTGTAATCAGAGGGAACAGGAAGGGGGCTTATCTCAGGCCTGTAAAATATACAACACAAAGGAATGGCTTCTAGCTGCTGAGGTCTCCCTTCTTCAGCAGAGATTCCAAGGCTCTTGGCGGCTCAGATCTGCGACCATTCCCTCCAGAGCGCTTAGAGAGCCTGTCCAAAATAAACAACTCCTGGGCATAAGGAAATGAGAAGTATTTGGACAGGCTCCCTTTGTAGTTCCGGGGAGAAATATTCTTATTATCCAGAGGGAAGCTCTGGAGACCAGGGCCTGTGGACCAGAGGGTGGCCCAAAGGGAAGATGCTGTCCCAGACTCCATGCATGGTCTTGTGATCTACAGCTAGGAGTTGGGTTCAAATTCTAGTTCTGTCTTGTGTGAGCATAGGCAGGTCACTTACAAGTCTCTGGATGCCAGTTTTCCCATCTGCAAAATGAGATGACTTGGCCTTTTTTGATTAGCCTCACCTCCATCATTCCTTCATTTCCCTGTAATTGAGTTTTTTGGGGTTTTTTTGTTTTGTTTTGTTTTGTTTTGGCCAGGCAGTGAGAGTTAAGTGACTTGCCCAAGGTCACACAGCTAGCAAGTGTCAAGTGTCTGAGTCCGAATTTGAACTCAGGTCCTCCTGAATCCAGGGCCTGTGCTTTATCCACTGTGCCACCTAGCTGCCCCCTGTAATTGTTTTTAACATATTTTACGAACACACATTTTATTTTGATAGTGAAGAATAGCCTTCATAGCAACATAATTTCTCCAATAATGAAAAGCAGTGATAGTGGATAGAAAGAACACTGCTATGGTCAGGAATAATAAAAATAATAGCTAACATCTGTAGAAGCACCAGGCATCTCCTTACAACAACCTTGGGAGGTAGGTGCTATGTTAATAGCACATACCCATTTTTCAGATGAGAAAACTGAGGAAACAGATCAAGAGACTTGCCCAGAGTAATACAATTAAATAAGTGTCTGAGGCTATATTGGAATTCAGGTCTTCCGTACCACAGACCCCACACTCTACCCTCTGTGCTACATAGTTGTCTCTAAGATGGCCTGGCTTCAAATCCTTTTATCCACAGTGAGCAATAGGCAGTGCTCTAAGATCAACAGAAACAGAGGCTGGATTGCTAATAATGTCTTGAAAGAATTAACGACAAGAAAGAATCCTCTGTTTATAGTGTCAAAAATATTTGTAGAAACATTATTTGTTGATTGTCGTTCAGTTATTTTTCAGTCGTGTCCGACTCTTTGTGACCCTATTTGGGTTTTTTTTTTTTTTGGCAGAGATACTGGAGTGGTTTCCCATTTCCTTCTCCGGCCCATTTTATAGATGAGGAACTGAGACAAAAAGGGCTAAGTGACTTGCCAAGGGTCACACGGCTAGTAAGTGTCTGAGGCTGGAGTTGAACTCAGGAATTCCTGACTCCAGGTCAAGCACTCTATCCACTGTGCCACCTAGATGCCCATTTGCTCAACATTATTTGTTATCCTCTTTTAGCCCCCCTCCCCCCCAAATCAATATAACAACTGGAAACAGTCACAAACCCAATGATAAGGGGATGGCTTAATGAATTGTGATATAGCCAAGGAATGGCATACTAGAATGATATTAAGATTGAAAAGTATGGTGTTGGGACAGCTAGGTGGCGCAGTGGATAAAGCACCGGCCCTGGATTCAGGAGTACCTGAGTTCAAATCCGGCCTCAGACACTTGACACTTACTAGCTGTGTGACCCTGGGCAAGTCACTTAACCCCCATTGCCCCGCAAAAAAAAAAAAAAAGAAATAAAAAAAAAAGAAAAAAAAAAGTATGGTGTTGAAAGACTAAAAACCACTGGATTTGCAGTGTTCAAACCTCTCCACTGTCTTTTTCTAACCCAATGACCTTGGGTAAGTCTTTTAACTTCTGGGCTTCAGTTTCCTTCTCTATAAAATGAAGGGGTCAGATTAAATGACCACTAAGATGGACGTCAGCTTCCAAATCTTTACAAAATGATGAAATCTGGTAAGTTTTACAAAATCATGCAAAGGGAAGAAAGGTGAGGTGGGATGGTATAGGATGTGTACAGAAAAGGGAAAACAAAGTAATGAATCACTGTGGAGATATGACTGGCCAAGAGGCTTGTGAAAGTGGAACACCAACCTTCACAGCTGACGAGGCCACAGATTCCAAGCTGGAAGGGGTATCAGAGGACAGAGCTTGCCCAAGGTCATACAAGTTAATAGTAACTACAAAGTTGGAGATTTGAACCCAGGTCCTCTTGACTCCAAATCTCCCAGTGTACAAAGGTCAGGATTGCTTTACTTTCACTTTACAAATATCTGGTTGATGCCATTGTCCATACACAGTGGGGGCTCAGGGGTATGGATCACACTCTACTTACTGAAGCCTTCCATTGGACCAGCTACAACACCTATCCACCCTAAAGTCTTAATGTTCTCCTTTTCCTGTCTTCGCTTTCTTTGGTGGTGACATCCTGGAGCAGTGTCTGTTACCCAAAATTTTAGCTCACCCTTAGTCAGAGATACCTTAAGATGCAGGATCTCTCTCACATTATATGTATCAGATTAGAAACTCCTTGAAGGCAAGGGAGACTGTCTTATTTACCTTTGTGTCTCTCCTAGCACCTACCCAGATTCCTTGAATGGAAAGCCATAAGGGAGTTGACCAGTGACTTAGTCAGGGAAACATCAAGATATGGAAACTATCAATGCAGGTTGGCATTTTCCCCAAAACTGGGAGGAAGGAGCCCTTGGGACTATTGTCAGGAAGAACTGGGTTTTCAATCTAGCCTCAGCCACTACTTGTCTTACTCTGGGTAAGTCACTTAACTACTACGGGCCTTGGTTTCCCCCTCTGTAAAATGGGGATAATAATGCTACCCACCTCTCAGGTGTTATAAAGTGGTATGCAAACTGTAAAGTACTATACAAATGCTGCCTAGTATTACTGTTGTTGTTACTGATTGAGCCTATCACTTAGCAAAATACCTGACGTATAGTGGGCATGTGATATATAGTTATTAATCAATCAGATTGTCCATGGTCATTGAGACAGTCTGTCTATCAGAGACAGAACCCAAATCCAGGACTTCTCAGCTCAACAACCCGCTGACTCTCCACTGTGAAATACCAGATGAGGTGATTAATCAAAGTTGGCTGAATTGACTTGAATCTACTGCAGAATCTTTAGTAAGCTTTCTCAGGCAGATTCTCCATTAGTCTGAGCTAAGATGACATCATAGTATCTTCTTCAAAAGGTGGTTAAGAAAGGGTCAGCTTGGTGGTGCAGTGGATAAAGCACTGGTCCTGGATTCAGGAGGACCTGAATTCAAATCTGGCCTCAGACACTTGATGGGGAGATAACCAATACATTTACTAGCTGTGTGACCCTGGTCAAGTCACTTAACACTCATTGCTCCACCAAAAAAAGAAAAAAAGAGGGCACGAAAAAAGCTGAAGAGAATTGAGAAGGTGAGCACAATGGTGAAACATCATAGGTTCAGAGACGGTTGGAACCAATCCTCTCATTTTAGAGATTAGGAAAATTTCCAAAACAAAAGTTTAGCAACCTGTCCAGGGTTACCCAGCTAGCAAGTGTTGGAGGTAGGACTAGATACACATTCTGTGACCTGTCCTTCTGCCGATGTCATGAGCCCCCCCCCCCTACCCCCCAGTGTCTCCCTCTCAAGATCTAAAGACCACATCATATGAACATCAATTGAAGGAAGCAAGCGTCTTTAGCCTGGAGGAGACTGAGGGCACACAACACCAATCTTACAGTATTTGCAGGAGATGGATTCCCTCTGCTCTACTTAACTCCAGACGGCAGAATGAGGAGCTGTGGGTGCAAGGTTAGAGAGGTTAAGTTTCATCTTGAAACTTCCTAAAAAATGAGAACCATCCCAAAGGGAATGGGACGCCTTGGGAGGTCATGCTTCTCCCACTTAGTGGGGCTCCTCAGTGAGGGATTCCTGCTCAGGGAGAAGTCAGGCTTGATGACGTCCAAAGCCCTTACCACCCCCCCCCCCACCGGAGACACTCAGTGCTAGTGTCTCCCAGTTGACTGCTAATAAAAGTGAACCACCACCTTTGATAAGCTTGCAGACTTTAGAAACAGTAGCCTGAAGAGAAGCTGGGTTGATCTCCATCCCAAGGCAGTAAACCACAAGCTCAGCTCTGAGTCCTAGAAATGGCAGCAGAAAGGGGTCATCTCAATTAATAACAGCCTACATGTCCATTGTCAGTCAGTAAGCATCTATTAAGTGCCTACTGTAAGCCAGGTACTTCGTAAGTGCTGGGGATACAAAGAAAGGTAGAAAACAGTTCCTGCCCTCAAGGAGTTCACAGTCTAGCAGGGGAAAATATGCAAAAGACTATGTACAAACAAGATATATATATATACAAGATAAACTGGAGGCAATCAACAGAGAGGGTAGCTAGGTGACACTATAGTGGATAGAGCACTGGGACTAGAGTTCAAATCTGGCTTCAGACACTCCTTGGGCAAGTCACTTAATCCTGCTTGCCTCAGTTTCCCCATCTGTAAAATGAGCTAGAGAAGGAAATGGCAAATCATTCTAATATCTTTGCCAAGAAAACCCCAAATGGGCTCATGAAGAGTTGGACACGTCTGAAATGACCAACAACAACGATAATGCAATTGACAGAGATGGCATCAGTATTAAAGGGGGATCATCTACGTGACAGACAATGAGACAGTGGCTGGAGAGCTGACTGGTGAAGCCAGGAAGACTGAGACTCAAGTCCCAATTCCAACATATAATGACTCTGTGGCCAACATTCTGGTCAAGTCTAAGATGATAAATTGTAAAGAAGGTGCCAAACCGCAATTTTCTAGACAATGAAATCACAAGTCCAGTGTCTGTCCAAAGTCCTCATGAGAAAGTCGATAGTTGTTGAGGGTTTACAGGGAATTTTATGATAACATTACTGGGAGAAAGCTAGAATAAGTGCTATTATTTGAATTGTACAGGGGGGGAAACTGAGGCTTAGAGGGGGTGAAGGGATCTGGAAATAGTTATACGAAGGGAAGAAGCACTGAGTCTCAGATCTAAACCCATGTTTCTTGGCCCTTTTCCACTACAGAATAACAAGTCTTAAGATTACTCTGAAGCAAAACAGACTGAGGTCTGAACAAAGATATCACTGTGAAATTGGAGACAGACAGGACGAATTTTGTTGCATTGGGTATGGGGTTGCTTTTGGCTGTTCTAGGACAGATGTGACATTTGAGGGAACTGTAGAGGCCAGATGGCTTTCACAATGGATTTTGGAGTAGTGCTTGGCAGCAAGTGCAAGAGTAGATAACAGGACAACAAAGGAAGCAACTTTATAGAGCATCTTATCTGAAATTTACATAAGAGACTCACACAGAAGAATTCAGGCACCACCAAACATTTCTTGGCTTTTTGGGCAGTCTCGGAGTGGGCAGCTTGGAATGAGGATTGTTTCCTGAATGTTAGCCGTTTGAAGGTCCCCCACATTAAAGGTGCTCATAGCTTGCAGTAGTAACAGGGATTGGAGAATTGCAAAGCATGACCTCCCCAGAAAAGTTTTAATTTCAATGTTTTCCTGATTAAAAAAAAAATCTGTTGCAGTTGGAGAGGTTCTGTACAAAGATCAAGAGAAGTCGCCATGTATGCCTTTCAGAGGATGGCATAATTTATTAGGTCAACTGTTACTGAGTGGCATTCTGTTCTATTACAAATTTTTAATCAGTGACTTGGGGGAAGATACAGAAGACCCAGTTAACCAATTTATAGATAACATGAGTCTGGGATGGGGAGATAACCGATACATTTAGTTGTGTGAAATCAGATATAGAAGGATTTCAGTAAATTTTCAGGGCCAAATCTTAAAGGAGGAAATTTAATAAAAATATGTCTCCTGAGCAGCTATGGTGGAATGAGTCCTGGCTCTGAAGTCAGAGAACATGGATTCGAATCCTGATTATTATCTGTGGGACTAAGCTGAAGCCATTTCACTTGTTTGGGTCCGAGTTTCTTCATTTCTAAAGTGAGTAAATTGGGCTAAGGCACCTCTGAGGGTCCACCTACATCTATGATCCTATAATATTTTTAATAGCTAGCATTTGTATAGAGCTGTTGATTGTTACAACGAGCCTAGGAGGTAGGTGCTATGATGATTCCCTATTTTTTCAGGTGGGGAAATGAAGGCTATGATGATCACCTTTCCGTGAGGCCCTTAGTCACAGAAAGTGAAAGGACCAGGTGAAGCCACTATTAGTATCAGAGGTAGTAGCAGAATAGCAGGTTTCTATTACACCATGAGGATATGGGAGAGCTGTGGAATGGGGTGAGTTATTTTGGATATAGTGAAAGTATGTAAAATATGTAAGTCTAAAAAATAATTGGAGAGGAGTGGACTTGCCTGAGATGAACAGGTTATTTGCCTAAGGAGAACAAATTCAGAGCCTGGATATTCATGCACCCAACCAACATCTTCTCAGAAAAGCTTTGCCAAGACATCACCACTAGTCTAATACTGTGAAAGTCTTCAATCCAGCTGTAACATCCTGAGGCCAGCTCGGCCCCAGATCCATCCTTGCTCCTCCCCATGACAGAGTTTTAACAGGGGAATTTTTCACCAGAGCTTGGAGTTGGGAGAGAAGTCAAGATAGACTTAGAAGGGAGAGCTCTGCTTCTCAGCTGAGCCAGAAGGGGGGAGGTGTACCATAGTACCAAGGCCCTAGGGTGGGAGGTGGGGGGAAGGGTCCCTGAGAGTTTGTCTGTTGTACCACATAGGGAAAAAATATGGCAAGGTCTTGTGACATAGGTTAAGTAACCTGGTAATATTAACTGCCTACTATGTACAAGTTAGTATTTGGGGGGGGGCAATGGGGGTTAAGTGACTTGCCCAGGGTCACACAGCTAGTAAGTGTCAAGTGTCCGAGGCCAGATTTGAACTCAGGTCCTCCTGAATTCAGGGCCGGTGTAGCATTATTTTTTTTTTTAAATGTAACCCTTAATGGCATGATTTTGGGACAACACTCTATCCATTGGGCCCGAAGGCAGGAAGACTCATCTTCCTGAGTTCAACTCTGGCCTTAGACACTTGCTAGCTATGAGATCCTGGGCAAGTCAGTTAATGTTGTTTGCCTCAGTTTCCTTATCTGTCAAATGAACTGGAGAAAGAAATGGTAAACCACTCCAGCATCTTTGCCAAGAAAATCCCAAATGGCGCCACTAAGAGTCAGACATGACTGAAAAAGGACTGAACAACAGTGGCATTAGTCACGGCATATCTACAATATGCTTCCAAGTCACGTACAATCAAAGCCTTTAGGAGACGGGCGGGTGTGGTGTTGCAGGCCTGTAATCCCTGCTCCAGGTGGAGATCTTGGGCATTCTGGGCTGCAGTGGCCTAGCAGATGGGGCATCCACCGTAATTCTGGCACCATCCATAGATGGCTTACCATAGTGAACCCCGATGTGCAGGAAGCCCACAGATGCCTTAGGGAGGGGTGATCTAGTCCAGGTTGGAAACAGAGCCAACCTCTCATGCCAATCAGTACCTAGACTGGGCGCATGGAAAGTTGCTCTACTTTCAGTTGTGCAGACTTTTGGAGACCCATTCTCAGAACCAAAACCGAAACCAAAACTCAAGGAACAGGAAATTAAGTTATGAGAGCATTCAGCCAACCAGAATTTTTGTTCCACACTCCACTTGAAGATAACACGACTGCACAGATAATCAATTGAATTCAACAAGCATTTAAGCACTATGTACCAAAGGCAACAATGAAATAGTTTCTGCTCTCCAAGAGATTATATTTTGCTGGATATTAAAGATTTAGGTTTTAATTTTTAAAACCCTCCCTGATATCTACACACTATATTTCTTCTAGTTCATAATACGCCCCGCGATTGTATATATAGAAGTGAAGGGTCTTCCTCAGAGAAATTCCAAGATCATACACCTAATAGGGGACAGATGGGGGACTTGAACTCAGTTCCTGTGACTCCAACTCCAGTAATTCTTCTTTCCACTGAACTATGCTGACTGCATGGTATTAAGAAGAACATTTCTGATCTCAAAGCCCAGGAAAACCCTTTAAGTATGAATTATACAGGGCAGCTAGGTGACACAGTGGATAGAAGCACCAGCCCTGGAATCAGAAGAACCTGAATTCTAATCTGGCCTCAAACAATTACTGTGTGACTCTGAGCAAGTCACTTAACCCTGATTGCCACAAAAAAGGAAATAAATAAATATAAATGACACAGTGGAAAGAGGCATGGACCTGAGTTCAAACCCACCTCTGGGATCATACTTCTAGTGTGACCTTAGACAAGTCACTTCTATCTTATCTGTGAAATGAGGGGGCAGGGGAAGGAGATGGCCTGACTCCAAATCCCTTCTGGCACCAAATCTCAGATTATATAAAATACTAACAGACAGCTATTGTGTACCTCCCCATAATCTCTTTTCCAGGCTAAATACCCACAGATCCTAGAGGTCTGTTACACTATGATTTCTTTGATCCCGTGAGCTAGAAGCAAAAAACTGAAAGGCACAATGAGGCATACTGGGGCCCTCCCTGATGTAAAGAAAATGAAAAGAACCATATAAAAAGTACCTGGGTTGCCTTGGGGGGTAGCAGGAGCCCCTCCCTGGAGGATCTCAAGTCAAAGCTCTGAACGATGGCTTGTAGAGAAGCTTATTCTGGTAAAGTTCT
This sequence comes from Dromiciops gliroides, assembly GCF_019393635.1. NCBI lineage: Eukaryota > Metazoa > Chordata > Mammalia > Microbiotheria > Microbiotheriidae > Dromiciops > Dromiciops gliroides. The sequence goes on from NC_057862.1 coordinate 666,200,537, forward strand.
ACAATACGACCATCTCTGAGGTTCTGTCACTCTGGGAACCCCAAGCAAGGTCCCCTTTGCCAGCTCCCAATCCCATGACTATACCCAAGATGATGGAGATGCCAATGAGTCTAGGCCGAAGAACGGCTCCACACTGCCATCTGGTGGCAACCTTCTCCCCGACAGCCTTCCTGCACTTACCTTCCTTGCAACAGGAGGGACCTCATTCTCTACACTGCTCAGTAGGAAGTCATTTATCTAAGAGATCCTTTGGATTTGAGAGCATAGATTTGGAAAGGGAAGGGACCTCAGAGCTCATTCATCTAGTTCAAAGTAGGGAAGTGAAAGCCAGAAAATAGTTAAGTGACTTGCCTAAGGTCACACAGGCAGAGAGGACTTTCAAACCCAGGTCATCTGCCTCCAGACCCAACAATCCTGATAATCTTTCTAGCCAGGAGGCAGCTAGGTGGCACAGTGGATAAAGCACCAGCCCTGGATTCAGGAGGACCTGAGTTTCAAATCCAGCCTCAGCCACTTGACACTTACTAGCTGTGTGACTCTGGGCCAGTGGCTTAACCCTCACTACCCTGCAGAAAAAAGAAGGAGGAGGAGGAGGAGGAGGAGGAAAGAAAGAAAGAAAGAAAAAGAAAATCAATCTAGCCACTCAGAAATTCTCTGTAGATAATGCCAAGCTCATATCCTGGGGGTAGGTAGGAGGGTGTGTGTGAAGGTGAGGAGGGAAGCAAGCTATGGCTCTTTCACAGCCAAGCCCACCGAGGTCCCCATCTGACTGGTTCTTTCTGCTCTCCTTTAGCCCTTTCTGAGTGATCTCCTTGGCATCTCTCTTCAGGAGCCTCTTGCTACTCCTTAACCACCCCACCCCCAGTGGAAACAGGAAAGGATCTGATAGCAGGTATTCTTAGGCATCCTCAGCCTCCCAGATCTGTGCCTGCCCTCCTTGGGGGAGGACAAGGCTTTGGGCGGACTGGCTGCAGCTGTTAGGTTTCTATTCCTGGGAGCTTCTGGAGGTGGAGGAAGCTGCAAGGAGACAGTCCAAGCTAGAGGAGCCTGCCTGCCCACCTCATATGTAGCAAAGGGATTGAGCCAAGCTACCCCCATCACATTCCTACCTGAGGCCAGGTTAGGCAGCCTCGGTATATGCCCCCCTCAAAAAATAGGTAAAAACAGAACAAAATAAGCCCTTTCTCTTTGCACTGAGAATCCCAGGTGTATCATTTTCTAGTTTTTCTCATATTAGGTGGCTAGGTGGAGAATGAGACTTGGAATCAAGTATTGAGTTCAAATCCTGCTTCAGATAGTTACTATTTGATTAACCCAAGGTGAGTCACTTAACTTCTCTCTGCCTCACTTCCCTCATCTGTAAAAACTACCTTGGGGCAGCTAGGTGGCACAGTGGATAAAGCACCAGCCCTGGATTCAGGAGTTCCTGAGTTCAAATCCAGTCTCAGACCCTTGACACTTACTAGCTGTGTGACCCTGGGCAAGTCACTTAAGCCCCATTGCCCTGCAAAAAATTAATTAATTAATAAATATTTTAAAAACCCACCTTAAGGTAGCAACTACCTTACAGAGGATGTTGTGAGGCTCAAATGAGGTAGCATGTAAAGTGCGTGGTAAACCTTACTGGATATTTTTTGTCAGCACTGATACTTTCCTATCATCCTTAATCATTTTTAAAATGATGGGTATTTCATTTTATTTCCATAAGCCCTTATTTGCTAAGGATAAGAGAGACCTTAATAGGTTATCAAGGGGGGGCAGCTAGGTGGTGCAGTGGATAAAGCACTGTCCCTGGATTCAGGAGGACCTGAGTTCAAATCCGGCCTCAGACACTTGACATTTACTAGCTGTGTGACCCTAGGCAAGTCACTTAACCCCCATTGCCCGCAAAAAAAAAACAAAAAAAATAGGGTATCAAGGAACAAAGGAGGCCATGCTTGGGGCCAATGAGGGTGGTGATTTTTTTTTTTTTTTACTATAAGCACCTACTGTGTGTCAGGTCCTGGGGATAAAAAGACAAGAATGAAACATTTGCTGTCCTCAGGAAGCTTACCTTCTATAGAGTCACAAGGGGGAGGGATATGAGTTCATGGTGGGTTGATGAGGTCACATACATGAGGCGGATGGGGAAATATAGGTTTACAAGGTTAAGTACTTTTTGGGGAGAAGTTGTATGATGTCATCTGAAAAGGAACAAAGACAGTCTTCCTGGGTTTGAATGGCTGTGCTGGCCTTTAGCATAACCACGGGCAACTCCTGGACTTCCTCATCTATAAAATGGGGGGAACAGTCCTGAGCCAGGACTCACCCCACAAGAAGTTGTATACTTTGCAAACCTCTGAATAACAAGACCTTGGATTTAGAGCAGGAGGAACCTTGGCCACAATGGAGTGAGTTCCGTATCTACAAGTGACATAGCAAATGTATCTGATAATACTTAGTGCCCACACCTGTGGGAGAGAGGGAGTATGTTTCATCAACAACCGAGATTTACTGGAGGATCAGAGATTTGGGGCTGAGAGTCATTCAGTTAAAATCCTTCATTTTCTACATATGAGGAAACAGGCTCAAAGGAACTCTGGGGAACTCCAAGGAAACTGAGGCACGAGGTCACTCAGCCCATAGATGGTAGATCGGAAGATGACCACGGATCCAGAGCTCTTTCCACCACGTTAAGCTTCCTTCAAGTTCCAAGGAACCTGAGAGTTCCCAGACTGGAGAACACCCCGGTTGGGAAATCCCTTCACCAGTGCAGCTCATGACTAATCTAAGACTGTTCTGGGAGTTACAGGCAGCATATAAAGCTTCAGGAACCTCAGAGAATTTCTCATGATCAGTAGCCAAATTTGAACCGAAGAAGTCCTGATTCGGAGCCCAGCAGTTTTATCACAGGGTTGGCAAACCACTACTCTTCTTTTCCTGGTATTCTGTGTACTTCAGTTCTGGATCAGTTCATACAAGTCTTCTATTACTTCTGAGAATTCATTTCTTGCAGCAAACTAACATTGTGTTATGATGTCCAATAATTTCTTTAGGCATTTCCCAAATCATTGGGCATATTCCCAGTTCATTGGGAAGCACCAGATAAGTGTGAGCAATTTTTACATTGGATCTACCGATATGGGGTTTTGGGGAGAAGAAAAGAATGTAATCAGCTCCGGAAACATAACCAAGGGCAGGACTACGACCGACTGACCCTGACTAGTGCTAAATCGCAGTAAAGGTGACAGAGCATAAGGAAATCAAAGGTATGTGAAAACTGAATATCTTTTCCCTGTACACCTTCAAAGGTGCCCTGATATCTACCCATTATCTGGGGGCCGTGGAGCTCGGGGTTAAGAAACCCGGTTTTAGGCATGAGGAAGAAAAGGAAGGAAAAGGGAGGGGGAGGATTAAGACACAAAGAGTACTCCAATAATATAAGGTAATTGCGGGGAGATCTCAGGTTCCTTCTAACGCTAGCCCAATGATCTTCTGATCCATTCTGGTTGGGACAGAGAGAACATGGAAAGAAGAAGGAATGATTCAGTGCTGGTATAATGCTTTTTGGTTTTGCTTTTCTTTGAACAACTTCATATGTTCTGTGAGGCAGTAGAAGTCTCTTGGCTCTCTTTGATGCTTAAATCTTAAGAGTCAGAATTTTCACAGCCTTCAGAGTCATAGGATCAATAATTTAGAACTGAAAGGGAGTTCAGAGGTCATTAAGTAAGCCCTCCCTCACTTGACAGATGAAGAAACTGAGGCACAGGAAGGATCAGTGTCTCATCCAGGAACACACAGTGTCTGAGGCAGGATTAGAATAGGGTTTTTCTGACTGCACATCAGAGTTCTATCCATTACATGACTCTTGTCTCTTTGGTTTCAATTTCTACCCAATGAAGAAAACCCTTCTTTAGTGTCCTGAAGAGCTGGGCATGAATGAGTGAGTAAATAATAAAAATGATAAAGGGCTTATTAAGGCTTTACTTCGTGCCAGGAAGACATAAATAGAAGTAAATAAGAAAGACCTTGCCCCAAGGAGCTGACATCCCAATGGAAACTAGAAAGGGGAGGAAGGCATGAGAATCTGAGTTCAGAAACGGCCTAGAAGTGACAGAGGCCAAGGACGGCACAGGATAATGAGAAAGCCCCTGAAGAAGAGGCTGGGGCTCCAGGGGTGCAGACGGTGCCATCTGGGGGGAGGAGGCATAGGAGGAAGACCAACAGACCCTGCTCATCCATCCCCTTCTTAAGTGCTTTCTGTGTCAACAAGAATACTCCTTTGCAACATAGTCTGTTCTGTTACTAGGTTGAGCTACTGGAACGTTCTCCCATATACTGCCAACATTTATTTTTTTAAAAAGCAAATTTTCATTTTTCTTTTGGGGAGAGGGAAGGAAGCAGGGGAGACAGAGATAGGTAGATGGAGGGAGGAGACAGAAGGAGATGAGGAGAGAAATAAAGAGAGGGAGATGAAGTGGTAAAGACAAACATGGACAGAGAGAGAGGAGAGGGAGGGAGGGAGGAAGGAAAGAAGGAAGGAAGGAAGGAAGGAAGGAAGGAAGGAAGGAAGGAAGGAAGGAAGGAAGGAAGGAAGGAAGGAAGGAAGGAAGGAAGGAAGGAAGGAAGGAAGGAAGGAAGGAAGGAAGGAAGGAAGGAGAGTGACAGAGAAAGAGAAATCTCGCTCAACAGCCAATGCTCCAGAGAATTGCAAAAGATACAAATTCCTATAAAAATGCAACCAAAAGAAAATGCCAATGAGAGCTTGCCTGCATTAGATCTGCCATGGGTCTGCCCTCATCCAGGTCCCATGAAGTTCTACACTTTAGGCCCTGAATGAATGGGCAGAGTTAGGCATGGGCCCCTGGCAGCCAACATTTGTAATACAATGAACAAAGGCATTAACTGACCCAGAGCTGGCTGACCTGCAGTGCTCTGGATGAAGAAAGGACTTAAACAATTATGTGCAGCAAAGGAGAAGGGAAGTCTTGGGTATGTCTGATCATTTTTCTCCCTGTGAAAAACTGGCCTCCGCTCGGCCTGGATGCTGTAGCTTAGGAACTGCTCTGCACGGGAGAGAGGGAACACCAGCATGATGTTGGATGGGACAAGACCCCTGAGGCCCGGGAGGTTTAAGGGACTTGCCCAAGGTGGGTGTCCATGGTGGGATTCGAAGCCAGATCCCTTACCTACCAATCCCAAAGTAGAAGTAAGAGCTAAAGCAGGATAACTGTCACCTTGATCTGCTGTTGGGTCTCAGTTTCTTTATCTGTAAAATGAAGGGATTGGCCAAGAAGGTTTCTAAAAATTCCTTCCTGGACCAAATCCTTGGGTCAAGGACTCCTTCAATGGGATGAATTTGCAGACTTCCTGACTTGGAGAGTTTCCTAGCATCATCAGCTGGGTAAGATGGGAGGGACCTAAGAGGTCATCGAGTTGAAGTTCTAGAACCATGATGGATAAGAGAGCAAGTGACCGGGTCCAAGGTCAGGGAGTTAAACCTAGAAGCTAGAACCTAGAATTTAGCAACTAGAACCAGTTGCTATTCCTCACACATCATGCTTTGTGCCCCCAACCCCCATCACTGGTGGACCAAGAGGACCTCCAAGGGGACTCTTGAAGGGGCCATCTTATAGTCAGGTGGGACCCAGAGGTCCAGGGGGTATCCTCCTCAGAGCTGCCCAAGGAGGAAAACAGCTCGGGAGGCCCGACCTCTGACCCATTGAGACTGCTCCCAGAATCCGGTGGGAGAGCCATGCGGAGTCTGCAAACTCCCAGACGAGAGGAGAAGCCATGGGCAGCTGGGGCAAGATGCCAAGGCTGCCCCAGGAGGAATGACTGTGTGGTATGCATTCTGCCAGCCCCGTGACCCTCCTCTCGCTGCAGCTCTGGTGGGTGACCTCACTGGGAGTGCAGTGAGTAGTTCCCTAGGCTTGCTGCCTTTGATGCTTGCTCCAAATCCCGTGATCAAAGTGACTGATCTAGAGAGGGGAAGTCCCGGGATCTGGCTGTGGGACAACTCAGTCCATTCTGTTTCTGAACTTGGTGGGGCGGGGCTAGGTCGGGGAGGGGGGGAAGAGGGCTAAGACACCCACAATGCAGAATCACGAGAGACTAGGAACAGAGGAGCAGAGTCAGAGCTGGGAAGGCCCTCTGAGGCTGGCTAGTCCAGCCCCATCACATTGAAGAGGACAAAATCTGAGCTCAGAATGGGCCAGTGATGACCCCAGGGTCATACATACAGCTAGTAGCTAGAGAAAGGTTCTGTCAAGATTCAGACTCAGGACTTCTGACTAAAAACTCATCCCATCAATGGATCTTCCACCTCCTAGAGGCACATGTTCTCCCATGTCCTCCCCACTCCTTCCTCCCTCTAACCCTACAGTCCCACCCAAGTCAGCCTAATAGGCAACTAGGTGGTATGGATAAATTAAGAAGACCTGAGTTCAAATCCAATCTCAGACACTTAGTAGTTGTATAACTCTGGGCAAGCTATTTTAGCCGTCTGCCTCAGTTTCCTTATCTTTAAAAAGCAGTTTATAGTATCACACATAACTCTCAGGGCTCTGGTGAGAATCAGATGTGGCAGTTCACAGACCTCAAAGGTATAGTGACTTTGAAGGACACAGTGAGGATTCAATTATTGGTGGAATGAGTGAATTGGAAGTCACATTAAGTTGGGATGGGGCAGGGACATTTTTTCCCCTGACCACTTAATCTACTTCCTAACTTAGAGGCTGGTCAAGGGCCCCCAAACGCCTATTCACTGACCCCACCCAACTCCCTTTACTCACCATTGGATAGTGTAGCTAGAGTTACTTTTTCCCACTGGGCTAAGGGACAAGGAGGAAGTAACTATCTCCCAGCCCCTGGTCCTGTGATTTCTACCTGGAAAGAGCCTGGGACTTCCTTTAGTCCCACCTCTTCATGTAACACGCAGATCAGGAACCAGGGCTGGAGAGACAGACAGACTTGCCCTAACTCAAATAAGTGGCTGGCAGGAGGATTCGAATGCATGACCCCTAGATGGCAGCCTAGTACAAAGGAAAAACAATGGCTCTGGGTTCAAATTTCACCTTGGTGTAGCCATGGGAAAGAATGATAATAGCTAACATTTAACATAGCACTTTAAAGATTCAAAGCATTTACATATATTTTCTCATTTGATTTTACCAACAACCCTGGGAAGTAGGTGCTATTATTATTCCCAATTTTACAGATGGGGAACTGAGCCTGCGAGAGGTTAAGTGACTTGTGAAGGACCACTTGGCTAGTAGGTGTCTATGGTAGGATTTGAACTCAGAACTTCCTGGCTCCAAGTCCAGTACTCTATCCACTCTAGTATCAACTGCCACAAATCACTTAAGCTCACTGGGCTTCAGTTTCATGTGTAAAACAAGGAGGTTGGCTTTGATGGCTTCTAAGATTCCTTTCATCCCTAGAAATGATTCTATGGGAGCAGCTAGGTGGTGCAGTGGATAAAACATTGACCCTGGAGTCAGGAGGACCTGAGTTCAAATCTAGCCTCAGACACTTGACACTTACTAGCTGTGTGACCCTGGGCAAGTCACTTGACCCTCATTGTCCTGGAAAGAAAGGAAGGAAGGAAGGATTCTACACTGATGGCCTCCTAATCAAGGCCCTTCCCGATCTCCACACTTCTGTGTTTTGTCTTGCTCTGCCTGCCTGAAATCACTTTGTATTTACTTGTCTGTGTGCATGTATTTGGGAAAAGGAAATGGCAAACCCCTCTAGTATCTCTGCCAAGAAAACCCCAAATGGGGTCAGGGAGAGTCAGACACGACTGAACAACAACACACATGTTTTCTTCCTTTTGGAATGTAGGCTTCCCGAGGGCAGGGACTCTTCCCCACGCCCAGCACAGGGTCTGGCATGTAGGTGGTATTTAATAAATGCTTATGGAATTGAATGGGGTTTTTTGGTAGGGCCTGTAAACAAGGCAACAGGAGCGTTGATCCTATGTAATTTAGGAGGAAGGAGAAGGAAACCTTGAAGGGGGGGGGGGGGTTGAAAAGAGAGAGGAGGGGATTGGTGTCAGGGAGCAGAAAGGTGAGCGGAAAATGGAAGAAAAAAAGCCTCCAACAACATGCAACCCCCCCCCCCCTGCCCGGTTATGGGCACACACTCCTTCCTGACATATTAAGGCCATAAAGTTTTCCAACTGGGCACATTCCAGGGAGATTAGCACAAGCCCTGGGCTGGCTACTGCCTGGTCTCTCCCTCCCTTCCTCCCGCCTTTCTCCCCACCCAGGGCAGGCCAGGCAGGCAGGCTGGGCCATGAATGGGACTTGTAACTCTCTCCCTTCTCCCCACTGAAGTGCCTCACACACAGTACAATGCTCCCTGCTGTTTGCCCATTAACCTCCCATTTGCCAGAGAGCTTCACCCCAGCTAGGGATTAGCGCCCCCCAACTCCACCTCCCCCCAATTCAAACAATAATCCCCTGGCTCCTCCAGAGGAATTCCAAAAGGCTTAGGGACAATAGGCCCGGGGACAACTGGCCCAAGGCTGCCCTCCCCTGTATTAATCACTGTACAGGGGCCATTTCTGGAGGAACAGGCAGAGTCCTAGACACCCTCTCTGGAATCATGGTAACGGCTTGTTCCAAGGGGGAAAATGATGGATCAGGGCTTTCCCCCCAAACAATGGGGTGACAGAAAGACCCAGCCCCTCCCCTACTGGTGACATTGATTCTGACCCTATTTTGCAACTGAACTTGGGACCCGAACCCCCTCCCTTTCAGCTCTTGGGCCAAGCTCTTTAAGGGGGAACAACCAAAATGGTAGACATGGAGAAATGAGAGATGGAGGCAAGGGAAGGTGGGAAGTGAGAGCTCAGAGATTTGTCAACCTTGGAGGGATTGGCAAAACCCCCCACAAAAAACCCAGCTACAGTGAGCATCTCTTTTTACAAAGAAGTAAACTGAGTTCCCAGAAGATCATAGGATCACAGACAGTTCATAGATTTGAAGTTAGAAGGTGCCTCAGAAGACATCCAGTCTGGGGGCAGCTAGGTGGTACAGTGGATAAAGCACTGGCCTTGGATTCAGGAGGATCTGAGTTCAAATTTGACCTCAGACACTTGACACTAGCTGTGTGACTCTGGGCAAGTCACTTAACCCTCATTGTCCCACAAACAAACAAAAAGAAGGCATCCAGTCCAACTCACCCAACACCCCCAAGCACCACCTTTTACATAAGAATAGCTAACGTTTCCCTAGTTCTAGACAGTTGGCAGAACATGTTATGACTATGATCTCATTCTCCGAGAAACCTTCCGTGATGTCTCCACCCCCTTCCCGCTGCTATCACCTGCCCTCACTTCATTGCTGTTTATTTACTTATTTTTTATTTTTTGTGAGGCAATTAGGGTTAAGTGACTTGCCCAGGGTCACACAGCTAGTAAGTGTCAAGTGTCTGAGGCCGGATTTAAACTCAGGTCCCCCTGAATCCAGGGCCGATGCTCTATCCACTGTGCCACCTAGCTGCCCCCTGTTTATTTACTTATATTCGTGTTTCCCTCAATCACCCCAGTTGTTAAACACACCCTACCCATTTTATTATGTACACATTTTGTGTGTACTTATGTAAGAACATGTTGTATCCTTTTGGGGGAGTTTAAGATCCTTTAAAAGGGGGCTGTGTTTGTCTTTTTAATCTCTAGTACACATCACAATTAGATGCACTGATGGGGAAACTGAGACCTTGTGAGGATGAGTGACTTCCCCAAAGTCACCCGTCTAAGGAAGTGGCCAAGGCAGGTGCTCTGTGTCTGGACCTCTTTCTGCTAGGTCATATTGCTTAAATTCAACACAGCTATGGCGCGGGAGAGAAGGCGGGCAAAGGGCCTCACTTGGAACCACTGCTTCTCCCCAAATGTTCAAAAACTTCCCACTAAGCTCTGCAAAAATCCATGTACCTAGCCAGATGTGAACACTTCCTAAATTCAGGCACTGATGTCCCAGTCATTCACTCAACAAACAGTAGAGAACACTTTGTTAGGCCAAAAGAAATGAGACACTTGTATAAGACACATCTCCTTCTTGTGTGGAATTTATAACCAAGGAGTAAGATGAGACACAAACACAGATAATTATACTTTCCAGGAATATATCATCGATGTGTTCAAGTGCCAAAAATCAATAACCAAGCATTTCTTAAGGACCATGCTGGGTGCTAGGGATGGACAAATACATGAGTGAGACCAGCTCTATCCTACGGAACCTCACACTATTCTACAAGACCACAACGTGACACATAGGTGCTTATTTATAGCCATATTAATATGTACGTTATATGCACATATATAATGTGTACATGGGAACTGTCTAACTACTGAGAGAATCAGGAAAATGAACTTAAAGGAGGCGGTAGGAGATAACTCGTTTTAGCTTCAACAACCCTGGGAGGTAGGAACTAGTACTGTCCCCATTTTATAGTTGAGAAAACTGAGGCAAAAAGCAGATAAGTGACTTGCCGGAAGTCATACAGCGGCGAGGCTGGATTTGAACTCGAATCTCCTAGACTCCAGGCCTAGCACTTGGTCCGCTACACCACTTGGCTGCCAACTTAATGACCAAACTTAAAGGTTCACAAAACACTTTTGTTACAACCACCTCCTGAGGTATGTAGGACAAGAATCATTATTATCATTTACAGAAGAATTAACTGAGACGTTGAGGGGGTCACCTGGCTCTGATCCAAATACATACAGCCTACTTTCGGTTTTTTATTTGAATCATTGCATTCTCTCCATCACTTTCTTAAGTTTAGAGAGTCAACAGAACAATGAATCAATCCTTAATTTGCAGTAATTGCAGATTGCTGGGGCATAAAGCTCATGTTGAAAATTTAACAATTGCCTTGAGGTGGGAGTTGGCTCCAGCAACATCCCTCCCTCCCCAGCTCCTTATCAGTTAATAAGAGACTAAGTGAAACTAACCAAAATAGTAACCACATCGGACAGGATATACACCATTCTGCACCCATAGTTCTCACTCTTCCAGAGGAAGAACACTGACCTTCGAGATCAAGACGAGCCACTGCATTATAGTCAGGGCTGGGAGAGACTTTAAAAGGTATCTAGTCTTTTAATAATATAATATATCATAATGTAATTTACTTTATTTATTAATAATAATTTAGTGTATTTATTATTCATAATATGTCATCCCTGTAATTTTGTGTGTGTGAGGCAATTGGGGTTAAGTGACTTGCCTAGGGTCACATAGCTAGTAAGTGTTAAGTGTCTGAGGTAGGATTTGAACTCAGGTCCTCCTGACTCCAGGGCCGGTGCTCTATCCACGGCGCCACCTAGCCACCCCCCCATCTACCCTCTTAACCACTCACCATTACAAGGAAGCAGAATTCAGATTGAAATGAGATCAAGAACAACACCTGCCATTTAAATAACCCTTCAAGGCTTGTCTGACACTATCTCATTTGATCCTCAAAACCATTCTGTGAGGTAGGTATGCTGGGGATCATAAATCCCATTTCACAGATGAGCAAACAGGCTCGGGGGTGAACCAACATGTCCATGGTCACACAGCCAATGACTGCGGGAGGTGCTGTTTGTCCCCTGTCCTTGCTGACTTCAAATCGAGCCCTTTTCCTACCATGGTCTGCTGCCCCCTGGAAGTTTGAAAACACTCCCTCCTTGATAGGTAGGGAGCTTTAATACGGACCATTAAGAAGGAGCAGCTCCTAATTACACCGTGTACACAGGAAAACCTCATTCATACTGGCTGAACTTGACATCAGTGAAGTTAGCTCTTCCCCCATTGGTGGTAAAAGTTCAGAGCAGACGGGATCTTGAGAAGGATGTTTAAAGCTGGATGGTCTACACCCTCTCCAACAACAACAAAAGGCTAGAGAACCTGTTTGCTAATAATTGCCGACCCACTAGTTAAGGCATTGGCCATCCATCCCTATTATTTCACAGGCCATTAAATTCCACTCAACTCAGCAAGTGTTGTACAAAGTACCTAGGACGGGTCAGGTGGGCAGGTACTATGCTAAAGGTGGGGGAGTTGAAGACAAAAAAATTCAGTGGCCCTTGACCTTGAGAAGCTTACATTCTACTGAGCAGAGAACAGGTACCTCTAGTGCATTAACTTTTATCTAGTTCCCTTGTTTTGCCCTGTTCCTTTCTTGACCCAAAAGTCCAAGGGCTCCCAGAAAGTTTTGGAGGAGACAGGCTGTGGGAGCATGATGAGGCAGATAAAAAGGGGAAGAATCTTACATGGATTATATGTTAAGAATCATACTGATTGGGGGCAGCTAGGTGGTGCAGTGGAGAAAGCACCGGCCCTGGATTCAGGAGTACCTGAGTTCAAATCTGGCCTCAGACACTTGACACTTACTAGCTGTGTGACCCTGGGCAAGTCACTTAACCCCCATTGCCCTGCAAAAAAAAAAAAAAAAAAAAAGAATCATACTGATTGGGTGACATGAATTCCCATATGTATGGGGGAAGCATTAAAGAATTGACAATGAGTCCATCCATCCACACATTTATCCATCCATCATCCATTTATCCATCTATACACCCATTGGTCTGTCCATCCATCCATCCATCCATCCATCTGTTTCTCTGTATCTCCAGCACTTAGCACATCCATCCATCCGTCCGTCCGTCCATCCATCCATCCATCCATCCATCCATCCATCCATCCATCCATCCATCCATCCATCCATCCATCTATAATAAGTGCTTAATAAATGCTTCTTGGCTTACCTGCCTGCCATTCAGGACAGAGCTAAAATCTCTTGACAACTGAGATAGGACTTATCTTAAGAAGAACTATGTGTGTGCCAGTAAGGCATTTCCTGTTACAGTTGATAGCGACAGCTAGGTGACACAGTGGAAGGAGGAAAACTGGAGTTTGACTCATACTTGAGATACTGAATGGCTGAATGATAATGGGCTAGTAACTTTATTTCCTTAACCCTCAGTTTCCTCATATCTAAAATGGGAATATTAATAGCATTTCCCTCCCAGGGCTGATATGAGGATTGAATGAGATAATATATGCAAAGTGTTTTGGAAACCTAAAAGTGCTATGTAGGTGCTAGCTATCATCATTTATTATTGGTCTTTCCCTTAGTCAAGCCTTCCCTGCTATGTAACTGGAATGAAATTTGGTTCTGGTGCCAAAGGAACAGGGTCGGAATTCTGACTTTGCTGCTTTTTAACTGCCTAATTGTGGTCAATTTATTCAAACTCTCTGGGTCTCAGTTTCCTCATTGGTAAAATATAAAATAAGGTGACTGGAACAGACAGCCCCCAAGGCTGCCTACAAGCCTAAATATATGATCAAGAAGACCTAAGAGGGGGGCAGCTAGGTGGCGCAGTGGATAGAGCACCGGCCCTGGAGTCAGGAGGACCTGAGTTCAAATCCGGCCTCAGACACTTAACACTTACTAGCTGTGTGACCCTGGGCAAGTCACTTAACCCCAAGTGCCTCACTTTAAAAAAAAAAAAAAGAAGAAGAAGACCTAAGAGACAGTGTGGGATGGTGGGCACACTGTGGGACCTTAAGTCAGGATGACCTGAGGTGATTGCTGCCTCTGACAATTATTAGCTGTGTGACCATGGGTGAGTTGTAGGCTCATATACCGATAACTGGAAGGAGCCATCTAGTCCCACCCTCTGATTTAACCATTCAGGATGCTAAGATCTAAGGAAGTTAAGCAACTTGCCCAAGGTCACATGGGTAGTAAGGATCCGATGTGGTCTGGGTTCAGAGTAAAGGCTCTTTTCACTGTAACCCTGTCCTGTCAATTCTCCAGCCTCAGCTTCTTCATGTACAAAATGGGAATAAAAATACCCCTAGTATTAAGCTTAGAGACTCAGATGAGGCACTCACTGTGCTCAGCACTGAGGATATAAGTTCAAAGCATAATAAATCCCTACTTACAAAGCTCTTTCCTTCTGATAGGGGAGACAAGTACATTTAAGAATATATACAACAGGGGCAGCTGGGTGGCGCAGTGGATAAAGCATCGGCCTTGGATTCAGGAGTACCTGAGTTCAAATCCAGCCTCAGACACTTGACACTAGCTGTGTGACCCTGGGCAAGTCACTTAATCCCCGTTGCCCCGCAAAAAAAAAAAATAAATAAAAAAAAAAAATATATATATATATATATATATATATACATATATGTATATATATACAACAGGGGGCAACTAGGTGGCCCAGTGGATAGAGCACCAGCCCTGGAGTCGGGAGGACCTGAGTTCAAATTTGGCCTCAGACACTTAACGCTTACTAGCTGTGTGAAACCTAGGCAAGTCACTTAACCCTAATTGCCTCAACAACAACAACAAAAAAGGAATATATACAACATAAAGTTAGAAATACTAATAGACAGAAAGAAGTGAGGGCACCAGAAATTGAGGGGATCGGGAAAGGCTTCATGTAGAAGATCCTGGATGAGTTGATACCTTAAGGTCAGCAGAACTCTGTGCTGCTTGCAAGGGTTTTGAAGGTGCGGTGAAAGTCCCAGAGAGGTTATTTAGTGGAGCAGAGCACTCTACAGAAATAGCTACCACCAGGCGGTGTTTGATTAAAGACATTCAGGGCCAGGGGATGGAGTAGAATCTCAAATTTAGAGATGCTTAATCCTTTTCTTTCTTTCTTTTGGGGGGTGAGGGTGGGACAATGAGGATTAAGTGACTTGTCCAGGGTCACACAGCTAGTGTCAAGTGTCTGAGGTCAGATTTGAACTCAGGTCCTCCTGAATCCAGGGCCGGTGCTTTATCCACTGAGTCACCTAGCTGCCCCCAGAGATGCTTAATTCTAAGATAAGGAAACCGAGACAGGGAGAGGTCAGATGACTTGCCCAAGGTCACCTGGGCAAAAAGCAGGAAGACTGTGATTTGAACCTGGGTCCACTGATTGAAAATCTCACATTCCTTCCACTGTATGACATTGCC